>NC_064928.1:146263022-146573407 GCF_023897955.1 Schistocerca gregaria | reverse complement strand
GAGCATGGAATGTCAGATCTGTTAATCAGGTAGGAAGGTTAGAAAATTTAATAAGGGAAATGGATACGTTAAGGTTAGACATAGTGGGAATTAGTGAAGTTTGGTGGCAGGAGGAACAAGACTTCTGGTCAGGTGAATACTGGGTTGTAAACACAAAATCAAATAGGGGTAATGCAGGAGTAGGTTTAATAATGAATAAAAAAGAGGAGTGCAGGTAAGCTAGTATGAAAGGCATAGTGAATGCATTATTGTATCCAAGATAGACACAAAACCCACACCTTGCACAGTAGTACAGGTTTATATGCCAAACAGCTCCACAGATGATGATGAAACTGAAAAAAAATGTATGATGTGATAAAAGAAATTACTCAGATAGTGAAGGGAAACAAAAATTTGATAGTCATGGGGGACTGGAGTTCAACAGTAGGAAAAGGAAGAGAAGGGGAAGTAGTAGTAGTAGTAGTAGTAG
Source organism: Schistocerca gregaria (assembly GCF_023897955.1). Taxonomy (NCBI): domain Eukaryota; kingdom Metazoa; phylum Arthropoda; class Insecta; order Orthoptera; family Acrididae; genus Schistocerca; species Schistocerca gregaria. The sequence goes on along the minus strand of NC_064928.1, from coordinate 146,572,938 downwards.
TAGTAGTAGTAGTAGAATATGGACTGGGGAGGGGGTAAGGAATGAAAGAGGAAGCCACCCAGTAGAATTTTGCACAGAGCATAACTTAATCCTAGCTAACACTTGGTTTAAGAATCACGACAGAAGGTCGTATACGTGGAAGAGGTCTGGAAACACTGGAAGGTTTCAGATAGATTATATAATGGTATGACAAAAGATTTAGAAACCAGGTTTTAAATTGTAAGACATTTCCAGGGGCAGGTGTGGACTCTGAAGACAATTTAATGGCTATGAACTACGGATTAAAACTGAAGAAACTGTAAAAAGATGGGAATTTAAGGAGATGGGACCTGGATACACTGAAAGAACCAGACATTGAAGAGAGTTTCAGAGAGAGCATCAGGGTACGATTGACAAGAACGGGGGAAAGAAATACAGTAGAAGAAGAATGGGTAACTTTGAGAGATGAAATAGAGAAGGCAGCAGAGGATCAAGTAGGTAAAAAGATGAGGTCTAGTAGAAATCCTTGGGTAACAGAAGAGACATTGAATTTAATTGATGAAAGGAGAAAATATAAAAATGCAGTAAATGAAGCAGGCGAAAAGAAATACAAATGTCTCAAAAATGAGATCAACAGGAAGTGCAAAACACCTAAGCAGGGATGGCTATAGGGCAAATGTAAGGATGTAGAGGCATATATCTCTAGGGGAAAGATAGACACTGCTTACAGGAAAATTAAAGAGACCTTCAGAAAAAAGAGAACCACTTGTATGAAAATCAAGAGCTCAGATGGAAACAACAACAACAGCTTTAAATTTTCTTTAATATAAAGAAATATTTAATTTAAAATTTTTATCCCCTATTTCATCTCCTTAGGGATTGAATTTCCAAAAACCTTAAAACAAATGTTTTTGAAAACTTTCTGACAGAGGAGCCAAACACAAATTTTAATAGAATTAGTTTTGAAAGTGCTTTAAAAAAAGAAAAAAAATCCATAAATCTTTTGTTCCGTATTTCACTCCCTTGGGCAGATGAATTTCCAAAAACACTGGAACACTTCCTGATTTCTAACTGAGAAGTCAAATACCAGTTTTCATAGTGTGATTTGCACACCTGATGCAGCTGACAACTGGCTTGACAGCACTGCACTCACAAATTACAACAAGAAGCATGTACTGTGAGATGTAGGTACGTCACTTCAGATTGTGTCGCCACCACAAAAGATACCACATCTAGCACACTTTGCAATCAGAAATATGTCCCAGGTGATGAGTTCTTTAGGTTGTCAAAAGTTATCCTTTGTGTAATGTTGTGGAGAATGTTCGCCAGTACCTCCTTAGCCAATAGCTCCACGCAATAAAAAATTCCTGAACTTCCTTCTACCTTAATTTACATTTGTAGAGTTTCAAGAATGGAATTAAATTTCAGACTGAAAAGGTATCAATGGTGAGATTTTCAAATGATCTTGCTGTGCTCAGTGAAAGTAAGGAAGAACTGTGAAACTTGCTGAATAGAATGAACAGTATATGGAGCACAGGATACAGACTGAGAGCAATCCAAACAAGGACTAAAGTAATAAGGGGTAGCAAAAGTAAGATATGCACACTGAAATTAGGAAACACATACTAGATGAAGTGAAGGAATTCTGCTATCACAGAAACAAAAATAATACATAATGGACACAGTGATGAGGATAAAAGAAATTGACTTGCACAGGCAATGAGATTATTCCTGGCCAAATGAAGTATCAAACATAGGCAGAGCATCATACGGAAGTGAATCGATGTCTGTGAACTGATGCTTTGGAGATGTGGACTGGTAAGATAAAGAATGAGGTAGTTCTCCAGCAAACTGATGAAGAATGCAATATGTGGAAAATATTGACAAAAAAAGGGACAGGACTATAGGACTTTATATAGAAAGACACTTCAACATGGGAAAAATATATTAAAAACAAAGATTCCAAGACTTACCAAGCGGGAAAGTGCCGGTAGACAGGCACAATAAAACAACACAAACACAAACACACACACAAAATTACGAGTTTTCGCAACCGGTGGTTGCTTCGTCAAGAAAGAGGGAAGGAGACGGAAAGATGAAAGGATGTGGGTTTTAAGGGAGAGGGTAAGGAGCCATTCCAATCCCAGGAGTGGAAAGACTTACCTTAGGGGTAAAAAGGATAGGTATATACTCGCAAACACACACACACACACACACACACACACACACACACACACACACACACACACACACACACACACACATCCATTCATACATATACAGACACAAGCATACATATTTAAAGGCAAAGAGTTTGGGCACATATGTCAGTCGAGGCGGAAGTGCAGAGGCAAAGATGATGTTGAATGACAGGTGTGGTATGAGTGGCGGCAATGTGAAATTAGTGGAGATTGAGGTCTGGTGGATAACGAGAAGAGAGGATATACTGAAGGGCAAGTTCCCATCTCTGGAGTTCGGATAGGTTGGTGCTGGTGGGAAGTATCCAGATAATCCGGACAGTGTAACACTGTGCCAAGATGTGCCGGCCGTGCACCAAGGCATGTTTAGCCACAGGGTGATCCTCATTACCAACAAACACTGTCTGCCTGTGTCCATTCATGCGAATGGACAGTTTGTTACTGGTCATTCCCACATAGAACGCGTCACAGTGTAGGCAGGTCAGTTGGTAAATCACGTGGGTGCTTTCACACGTGGCTCTGCCTTTGATCGTGTACACCTTCCGGGTTACAGGACTGGAGTAGGTGGTGGTGGGAGGGTGCATAGGACAGGTTTTACACTGGGGGCAGTTACAAGGGTAGGAGCCATAGGGTAGGGAAGGTGGTTTGGGGATTTCATAGGGATGAACCAAGAGGTTATGAAGGTTAGGTGGACGGCGGAAAGACACTTTTTTTCCGCGTCCACCTAACCTGTGTGTGTGTGTGTGTGTGTGTGTGTGTGTGTGTGTGTGTGTGTGTGTGTGTGTGCGCGCGCGTATATACCTATCCTTTTTTCCCCCTAAGGTAAGTCTTTCCGCTCCCAGGATTGGAATGGCTCCTTACCCTCTCCCTTAAAACCCACATCCTTTCATCTATCCTTCTCTTTCCCTCTTTCCTGATGAAGCAACCGCCGGTTGTGAAAGCTCGTAATTTTGTGTGCGTGCTTGTGTGTTATTTTATTGTGCCTGTCTACCGGCGCTTTTCCGCTTGGTAAGTCTTATACGAAGTTGATGTGACTTACTAAACAAAAGTGCTGGAAGGTCGATAGGCACACAAATAAACACAAACATACACACAAAATTCAAGCTTTCGCAACCAACAGTTGCTTCTTCAGGAAATAGGGAAGGAGAGGGAAAGACGAAAGGATGTGGGTTTTAAGGGAGAGAGTAAGAAGTCATTCCAATCCCGGGAGTGGAAAGACTTACCTTAAGGGGAAAAAAGGACAGGTATACACTCGCACACACACACATATCCATTCGCACATACACAGACACAAGCAGACATTTGTAAAGGCAAAGAGTTTCGGCCATATTTCTTCTTCTTCTTCTTCTGCCGCCCCTCCAGCATTAGGTCCAGGGCCCATTCTGGTCTCAAAATCTCATCCTTCGTCTTCTCCCACTGCTCTTGCTCTGTTATTTCCTTTGTGGTGACAGACAAAGTACATGTTCTTTCCATTTTTCTTTGTAGTGGATCCCCTTTTGTGTTATCGGTTGCATTCCTAATTCTTCCCTTATTAGTTTGTTTCTAATTTTGTCTTTTCTTGTGCAGCCTTTCACAGATCTTAGAAATTTCATTTCTGATGCTTCTAACTGCCACAGACCTTTCTTCTCAGCACCCAACTTTCTGCCCCATATAATAAAGCACAAATTACCATGAATACAAAATTTCAATTGTTTCTCTCTTTTCCTGTTTTCCTTTTAAATGTTCCTATTGTTTACAAATACACTGATAAGGTTGGTTTGTGGGGGTTAAAGCGACCAGACTGCTACGTCATTGGTCCCTTTTTCTAAATACTAAAAACACCCACAGAGAATAAAAACGATCAACAGACGATAAGACAGACGGCACAGAACAAGAGAAACATAGACAAAGACCAGACAAGACGAACTAAAATCACACAGAGTGTGACGGTGGTTGGCCGACCATACAAACAAAAAGGGAAAAGCCAACCACCGAGAAACACATGGAAAAAAAAAAATCAGACAAATCATATGCCATAGGCCAGAATCAACACAAAAACTCACACACTTACATTAAGCGATAAAATCCCCCTGCCCAAATAAAACGCAGAACTATGTCCGGTATGGAAGAGTCATCAGATAAAAGCGCAGAGAGCGTATCAGGCAACGCAAAAGTCTGCCTGAGCACAGTTAAAAGGGTGCACTCCAACAGAATATGGACCACCGTCAAGGACGCCCCACAACGACAAAGAGGGGGATCCTCACGACACAGTAAATAACTGTGCGTGAGTCGGGTGTGGCCAATGCGGAGCCGACAAAGGACGACTGATTCCCTGCGGTTGGCTCGCATGGATGACCGCCACACAGTAGTCATCTCCTTGATACTGCGGAGTTAGTTTGGCATGGGCAGGTTGCGCCAATCAGTGTCCCATAAATCGAAAACTTTGCGACGTAATAGTGCCCGCAAATCAGTCGCCTGGAGGCCAATCTCCAGAGATGGTGCACTAGTGGCCTCTTTCGCCAGGCGGTCAACAGTTTCATTTCCGGGTATCCCAACATGGCCCGGGGTCCAAACAAAGACCACAGATGTGCCATAACGGGCAAGAGTATGCAGGGACTCCTGGATAGCCATCACCAGACAAGAACGAGGGAAACACTGGTCGAGAGCTCGTGAACTGCTCAGGGAATCACTACAAATAACGAAGGACACACCTGAGCAGGAGCGGATATACTCTAGGGCATGAAAGATGGCGACCAGCTCAGCAGTGTAAACACTGCAGCCAGCCGGCAACGAACGTTGTTCAGAATGGTCCCCTAGAGTTAGTGCATAACCGACACGACCAGCAACCATCGAACCGTTGGTATAGACAACGCCAGAGCCCTGATACGTGGCCAGGATGGAATAAAAGCGACGTCGAAAGGCCACCGGAGGAACTGAGTCCTTCGGACCCTGTGCCAAGTCGAGCCGAAGGCAAGGGCGAGGCACACACCATGGGGGTGTACACAGAGATGCCCGGAAAGGAGGTGGTACAGGGAAACACACAAGCCTGTAGAGAAGCTGTTTGACGTGTACGGCGATCGGACAACCCGACCGGGGCCGACGTTCTGGCAGACGGACGACTGACTGCGGGAACAGGACACGATAATTTGGATGCCCAGGCAAGCTAAAAACATGGGCAGAATAAGCAGCTAGTAATTGTTGGCGTCGTAACCGCAGTGGAGGGACACCTGCCTCCACAAGTATGCTGTCCACAGGGCTGGTCCGGAAGGCACCAGTGGCAAGGCGTATCCCGCTGTGGAGGATTGGGTCCAGCAACCGCAACGCAGATGGGGATGCTGAACCATAAGCCAGACTCCCATAGTCCGGATGGGACTGGATTAACGCCTGGTAAAGCCGTAGGAGGGTAGATCAGTCGACGTCCCACCTGGTGTGACCCAGGCATCGCAGAGCATTTAGATGCCGCCAACACGCCTGTTTAAGCTGCCGAATATGAGGCAGCCAAGTCAACCAGGCATCAAACACCACCCCCAAAAACCTATCTAACTCCACCACTGTAAGAAGCTCGCCGTCAAGATAAAACCGCGGCTCTGGGTGAACAGTGCGTCGCCGGCAGAAATGCATAACACAGGTCTTGGCTGCCGAAAACTGAAAACCATGCACTACAGCCCAAGACTGCGCCTTGCGGATTGCACCCTGTAGCTGACGTTAAGCAACTGCAATGCCAATAGAGCTGTAGTAAAGGCAGAAGTCGTCAGCATACAGGGAAGCGGAGACAGAATTTCCCACGGCCGCAGCGAGCCCGTTAATGGCTATTAAAAACAGACAGACACTTAGAACAGAACCCTGTGGCACACCGTTCTCCTGGACTTGGGAGGAACTATATGAGGCCGCGACGTGCACGCGGAAGGTACGATACGATAGAAAATTGTGGATATAGATCGGCAGAGGGCCCGAAGGCCCCATCCATGAAGCGTAGAAAGGATGTGATGACGCCATGTCGTATCATAAGCCTTCCGCATGTCGAAAAAGACAGCGACCAGATGCTGACGGTGGGCAAAGGCAGTACGGATGGCCGACTCCAGGCTCACCAGATTGACGGCGGAGGAGCGGCCTTTACGGAACCCACCCTGAGACGGACCCAGAAGATCCCGAGTCTCCAGTACCCAATTCAAGCGCCGACTCACCATCCGTTCAAGCAACTTGCAAAGAAAGTAGGTCAGGCTAATGGGACGGTAGCTGTCCACCTCCAAAGGGTTCTTCCCCAGTTTCAGAATGGGGACAACGAGACTTTCCCGCCATTGCGATGGAAACTCACCCTCGACCCAAATGCGGTTGTAAAGGTCGAGGAGGCGTCGCTGGCAGTCCACTGAAAGGTGTTTCAGCATCTGAGAGTGGATGCTATCTGGGCCAGGAGCGGAATCAGGACAAGTGGCGAGGGCACTGCAGAATTCCCACTCACTGAATGGAACATTGTACAATTCAGGATGGTGGGTGCGAAAAGAAAGACTCCGACGTTCTATCCGCTCTTTAATGGAGCGGAAGCCCAAGGGGTAGTTGGCAGAAGTGGAATTCAGAGTAAAGTGCTCTGCCAAGCGGTTTGCAATGACGTCGGAGTCAGTACAAACTGTTCCATTCAGTGAGAGCGCAGGGACGCTGACAGGGATCCGATAGCCATAGAGGCGGCGAATCGTGGCCCAGACCTGCGTTGGAGTGACATGGAGGCCAATTGTGGACACATACCGCTCCCAGCACTGCTGCTTGCATTGGCGGATAATGCGGCGGGCTCGCGCACGCAGCCGTTTGAAGGCGATAAGGTGTTCGATTGAGGGATGTCGCTTGTAACACTGGAGCGCCCGGCGGCGTGCTTTAATCACTTCAGCGATCTCAAGCGACCACCAAGGCACAGTCTGCCACTGAGGGGACTCAGAAGAATGGGGAATGGCAGATTCGGTGGTAGTAACGATGCCGGTGGTGACCGATTGAACCACTGCATCAATGTAATCGTTAGAGAGAGGCTCAATAGCGGCAGTGGAGGAGAACAAGTCCCAGTCAGCCTTATTCAGAGCCCATCTGCTAGCGCGCCTAGAAGACTAACGCTGTGGTAGTGACAGAAAGATCGGAAAGTGGTCACTACCACAAAGGTCGTCATGCACTCTCCATCGGACACACGGTAAGAGGCTAGGGCTACAGATCGAAAGGTCAATGGCGGAGTATGTGCCATGCGCCACACTGAAGTGCGTGAAGGCACCATCATTTAAGATCGAGCTGCACCAATAAATGCTCAACGATGGCGCCTTGACCTGTTGCCACCGACCCACCCCACAGATGGTTATGGGCGTTTAAGTCGCCCAGTAACAAGAAAGGTGGCAGCAATTGGGCTATCAGAGCAGCCAGGACATGCTGCGTGACATCACCATCCAGTGGAAGGTAAAGACTGCAGACGGTAACAGCCTGTGGCGTCCACACCCAAACAGCGACAGCCTCTAAAGGTGTTTGGAGAGGTACAGACTCGATGTGAAGAGAGTTCAGGACATATATGCAGACGCCACCAGACACCCTTTCATAAGCTGCCCGGTTCTTATAATAACCTCCGCTAGCCACGGAGGGCGGGGGTTCGCATTGCCGGAAACCAAGTTTCCTGCAGAGCAATGCAGAGGAAAGGGTGAAGGCTGATAAGTTGGCGGAGCTCAGCTAGATGGTGGAAGAAACCGCTGCAGTTCCACTGGAGGATGGTGTTGTCCATGGCTGAGAAAGGCGTGACAGGACTGGGAAGGGAGATTACACTGCTGGGTCACCTGTGATAGTGCTTCCCATGGCGTCTGATGGACCGGCAAGATCGAGGTCCTCAGCGGACGCCAGAATCTCCACCGCATCCTCAGACGCAGAGCTGGAACGTTGCGGTGGGATGGCTGCCACCGCGAGTACCTTGGGCTGAGAGCTCTTCTTGGGTTTCTCACGCCGTTCCTTGGGTCGCACCGGCTGGGAGGGCTTCACTGATTCAGTCTCCGGGACGGAGGAGGATCGTGAAGCCCTACGACCAGCTGATTGTGGGCACTTACGCCACTGTCGGTCGTCAGCCTTCTCGCTGGCAGAAACCTGGGAAGGGAGGGACCCAAGGGACCCCTTGCGAGCGTGAGAAGCCGAAGAAGTTGGACACTTCTCCGGCTTAGAAGTGGGGACGGACGTCCCCGATGGGTGGGATGGTGTTGCTCCTGAGGTAGGTGGCACAGGAGCAACCCGGTGGGTAGAGCCCCCCACTGGCGAGGGGGCAGGAGGAGTTGTACTACTCGTCGATCCGGCCACAATTGGAGAAACAGACAGGGCTAGCACAGGTGTTGTAGCAGCAGCGTAGGAAGATGTCATTCTCACAGGATGGAGTCTGACATATTTCCTTTTGGCCTCAGTATAGGTTAGTCTGTCCAGGGTCTTGTATTCCACTATTTTACGCTCTTTCTGGAAAATTCGGCAGTCTGGCGAGCAAGGTGAATGGTGCTCCCCGCAGTTGACACAGATGGGAGGCAGGGCACATGGAGTATTGGGATGTGATGGGCATCCGCAATCTCGACATGTGAGGCTGGAAGTGCAGCGAGAAGACATATGGCCGAACTTCCAGCACTTAAAGCACCGCATCGGGGGAGGGATATATGGCTTAACGTCACATCGGTAGACCAGCACATTGACCTTTTCCGGTAATGTATCCCCTTCAAAGGCCAAGATGAAGGCACTGGTAGCAATCTGATTTTCCTTCGGACCCCGATGAACGTGCCTGACGAAATGTACACCTCGGCGCTCTAAAGTGGCGCGCAGCTCTTCATCAGACTGCAAAAGAAGATCCCTATGGTAAATAACTCCCTGGACCATATTTAAACTCTTATGGGGTGTGATCGTAACGGCAACATCCCCCAACTTGTCACAAGCGAGTAACCGTCGTGACTGGGCAAAGGATGCCGTTTGTATCAGGACTGACCCAGAGCGCATGTTTGACAAGCCCTCCACCTCCCCAAACTTGTCCTCTAAATGCTCGATGAAGAACTGAGGCTTTGTGGACAGAAAAGACTCCCCATCAGCCCTCGTACACACTAAGAAGTGGGGCGAATAACTGCTACTGCCATCCTCCCACGGAGTGGCCAGGGAGGGGAACGTTTTCGGATCGTACTTCTGAGCGTTAAACTGAGCCCGAGAATGCTTAGAGACTGCTGGCGGCTGGCCACCAGTGAGAGACGATGTACCACGCTTCATTGCGGGTCATCCGCCCTGATGCCGCCTACTCCGACCAAGGGCCCTCCCCACGGGCGCCACCCAGCCACGGCAAGAGCCGCCTGGAGGAATGCCCATTTCCGGGAGTCCGGATACCCCAGGAGGATAGGCATCTACTCCTTGGCATACGTGGGGAGTTAACGGCGCAGGCATCAGTAGAGCGATCCCTGTGTTGTCAGGGGGCTACAACCAACAGGGTACATGGCGGCCCCACCACAACGGACTGGCTACCGTCCTGGATGTTAGGTAACATGTGGTCCATGGTCGCCGTCAGTGCCGAAAGAGGCGCTGCACAGTGCAAGGTGTAATCTGCATGCAGAAACAGAGTCATGCCCAAGAGATGGAGAGCGGACAGGACTGTAGTTCAACGGTGTATAAGCTGGCGAAAGGTCTGATCGCAAGATAGACACAATGGACCAAGTAAGGCACCCTTCCCCAATTTCCTCGCTCTTCGGAAAATTTTGAGAGATGGAGGTCAAACCCAATAGGGGACCATCATATAAGGCTGAAAAGTTGGAGACTCCTTTTAGTCGCCACTTACGACATGCAGGAATACCGCGGGCCTATTCTAACCCCCGAACCCGCAGGGGGCCACACTGATAAGTATTAGTGGTTATATATATATAGAAAGAAACTTCCACATGGAAAAATATATTAAAAACAAAGATTCCATGACTTACCAAGCGGGAAAGCGCTGGTAGATAGACACAATAAAAAAACACACGAACACACACACAAAATTACGAGCTTTCGCAACCGGCGGTTGCTTCATCAGGAAAGAGGGAAAGAGAAGGAAAGATGAAAGGATGTGGGTTTTAAGGGAGAGGGTAAGGAGTCATTCCAATCCCGGGAGTGGAAAGACTTACCTTAGGGGGGGAAAAAATAGGACAGGTATACACTCGCACACATACACACCCATCCGCACATACACAGACACAAGCTACTTGTGTCTGTGTATGTGCGGATGGATGGATGGATGGGTGTGTGTGTGTGTGTGTGTGTGTGTGTGTGTGTGTGTGTGTGTGTGTGTGTGTGTGTATACCTGTCCTTTTTTCCCCTCAAGGTAAGTCTTTCCGCTCCCGGGATTGGAATGACTCCTTACCCTCTCCCTTAAAACCCACATCCTTTCGTCTTTCCTGAAGAAGCAACCGTTGGTTGCGAAAGCTTGAATTTTGTGTGTATGTTTGTGTGTCTATCGATCTGCCAGCGCTTTTGTTTGGTAAGTCACATCATCTTTGTTTTCCGGAAAGTGCTGGTAGACAGGTACAATAAAAAGACACACAAAAACAAACACAAACACAAACACAAACACACACACACACACACACACACACACACACACACACACAATTTCGAGCTTTCGCAACCCACGGAAGCAACTGTTGCTTGCGAAAGCTCTAAATTTTGTGTGTGTGTGTGTGTGTGTGTGTGTGTGTGTGTGGTTTTTTTTTATTGTACCTATCTACCAGCGCTTCCCGCTTGGTAAGTCATGGAATCTTTGTTTTTAATATATTTTTCCCATGTGGAATGTTTCTTTCTATGATATGTATGCTATACACTTGAAATGGGCTACTGTTCTATTGGTTTGTTATTGAGGACAAGTTTTGTTCATATTGGATAAAGACTAAAGAGGCCATGGTTTTAGTTTTATTTATAGATATAGTCAGATTGTAGATTGCACTTATCTAATTTAGTTTACACAATGCCCTTTGTTATTCATCTTCTCTGTCTTGAATGACGACTTCCTAATCCGTGAATAACATCTTGCTAACAATGCAGAAAGACAGATTGCTATTTACTGTAAAGAAGACATGTTAAGGTGCAGGCAAAAACAAAGGACACTTACGTAAAGCTTTCGGCCACATCCTTCATCGGCAAAAGAGAGACACAGACCTTTCACACAAACGACCAAGCACACCTCACACACAGACATGATTGCCAACACCAGCACCTCTGGCCCGAGGTGCTGGAGCTGGCAATCACTGTGTGTGTGTGTGTGTGTGTGTGTGTGTGTGTGTGTGTGTGTGTGTGTGGTGCTTGCTTCTGTGTGTGAATGGTCTGTGCGTGTGTGTCTCTCTTCTACTGATGAAGACAGTGATCGAGAGATTTACGTTAGTTTTCTGTTAAATGTGGCTGTCTGCAGCTTGACGTGTCTTCATTATGGTTAAGTAGTAATCTGTCTTTTCCTACATTGTTTGATATTGCTACCTAAAGTTTCCACTGTTTGATTAACATCTTGTTAAGATTTTATTACTCCCAATATTTACGGCTGATGATGTTCCGTGTATTTTTCATATGCTGATCATGTCACTTGTATAGATATTGAATAATGACAAGCTACATCCTTCTTTTACTCCTCGATCTCAGGTGTTACCTCTGTACCTGCGTGAATTCTAACTCTGGTGCTTACACATAGGCTTTTTGCGACTTGGATCAGATGTTCAAGAAGTCCTCTTTTTCATTTATTGCCGATAGCTTGTCTCTAAGAATTTTGTCAAGTGCTTTTTCATACCCACAAATGTCTTGTCTCTTTCGAATTATCTGTTTCAGTGCACAAATATCATCTGTACACGATATTCCCCTTTGGAAACCAGCTTGTTCCTCCATTAAAATTACATCCAAGGTATTTTGTAGTCTTTAATTTATTATTTTGCTGCAGATTTTGTAAATAATATTCAGAATACTTTACCCCTATAGTTAAATGTATTACTTCTTTTGCATTTCTTGTCTATTGTTCTACTGGTACCTCATATTTTACCCAACACATGTTAAAGGGATGAGTCCGTCAGTTCGATGTGGTCTATTCCTTGCAGTTGTTCTTTTTTATCTGCTTCCCTGATTTCTGCATTGTGTCTGTGCTTTATAATGTGTTATCCAGTCAGGAGCTTGTATTAAATTTAGATTTACAGTATCTACTTCTTCTTTGTTTAGGCATTTCATTAATTTGTATGCTACTTCTTGTCTCCCATGGATATCCTGTTCGACTCTGTTAATAAAAGTCTTCTACGATGTACTGTGTACTGATGTTAGCGTTGCTTTTCCTTCATTTCTTTTACAATGGTACTGCTCTTTAGCTTCTAATGATTTCTTCTGTAAGTACTCATTGTATGCTTTTTGTTTATCTTTTATGTATTCCTGTGTCACTTCAGTTCATATTTTTAAATCTCTTTTCTGACTGGGCCTATGTTTTACAACCAGCATTTCAATTGCTATATGTTTTATTGTGTTTTTAATACTTGACCATTCTTCGTTTATGTCTTCACTATTTCACTGAGCAGCTGTCCAAGTCTCTCGCGTTAAAGAATTCTCAAGCTCTCTTCTTGCTACTGATATACCTTAAATCTTTTGTTTAAATTGTTTTTGCACTGGTGTAAGCTGTCACAAGCACACTAGTCAGCAAAGACACTGCAAGAAGTTTGATAATTGGCTCTGAATCAAGCGTGCCTATCAGGAGAAAGGCCAAAGAGACACTCACAAGCCATGCGCTGCCAATGTCCTCTCGTCTAACAGTATTTAGATCGCCGCCGCGAAACGGGGAGACTGGTCAGTCGCAGACAGTCATCTCAGTTGCAGACAGAGTCAATCGCAGTTTCAGTCAGTCAGCACCTAGCAACCAGAGTTGTGTATATGGTGGGACTTGTACTTCACCTGCAGTCGTGTGGACTATTACAGAACGAGCTTGTACCACAACACATGGACTAGTGTAAAGATAAGTAGATTTATGTTCTGATAAATAAATAACCCTGTTAATACAGTACAGCTGTGTTGTAGAAAGAGGATACCAGCCACCAAACAACATCCTCTCCTTGCTTCCCAAGGTACAAGACTCTATAGTGGTAACGAGACGATACAAAAGTGGCAACGAGGATAACTCGATGCACAAGCAGATTTTGCTTTCTTCTCCTGTGTTTTAGCTTGCAGCAGTGATCAGTTTGCTAAGTTTTTGTTGTGTTCTTGCATGTATTCCAGGAGGGGAGCCACAGATCTAATCAAATTTCTCTTTTCAGAGGCTTTGCTTGCTTTTTGCTATAAGATATTTGTGTAGACCATGGCTGCCCTGCCTCCTCCACCCCCTGCCCCAGTGCCTCAGTCACAGATGGCCAAAGTGATGGATCTAACACAAGATTTTCAGTTTCAGAACCAACGAATTGCTGCGTTACTGATGATGGTACAACAGCTTCTGGCCACATAAGCTGCATCAACCGCACAACAGACCAACAAATCAGCCCAACAAGTGCCACCGACCAGCATACCACCATTCCAGAAATTTAACGACTCCAAAGAGGAATGGCTTGAATACCTGACACGGTTACAAGCACATTGTGGAGTCGATCGAGTTCATGGTACTGTAAAACTACAATACTTCCTTTAGATTGCAGGTCTCCAGTGTTCACGTTAATACAAAGACTGTAACCGTGTCTCCCAACGAACTCAGCTATGACGAAGTAATCGCTGCGTCAACTCAATATTATGACCAACAAGTCCAAGTAACTGGAGCCAGATATCAGTTTTTTTTACTTGCAGAAAAAGCCAGAAAAGCTGTACAGTCAGTGGTATACAGAACTAACAAGCATGACTAGAAAGTATAAATTCAAGTGTAGTTCTGGAATTTTCACAATGATTTAATGATACATGATGCAATTACATTCAATGCCCCAGATAGTAGAATAGGAAACAGATCCTAAAGTACTCTGGTCCATCACTTGCTCAAGCATTGCAAGTATTAGAGCAACATTATTCGGGTGCCATAGTGGCCAATAAGTTTGACCAGGCCCAGATTTGTCGGGTTGAGTTGCCCCCTCGCTCGTGACCGCCCCAGCACCCACAACAATAAGTGTATACACAGCTGCACAGATGGCCACGTTGACATGCAAATAGGCCTGTTAATTTAGTGAACACTTGCCCTAAAGGTTTTGCTTGTCATAAAAGACAGGATTGTCCATCACATACTGCAAAGTGTTATGCGTGTGGAAAAAAAAGGGCCATGTCCAAGCAGTGTGCTTGCAATGTCACAAAAACGCCAATTTTGCCCCACATCCAGAAAAAAACAGGCTCATGCACATGCAGTGAACATTATGTTTTCCAAACCTACAACAGGTGCTGACACAAGTAATATTAAGGTTGTCTTGCCTCCTCGTCCTGGTGCTGTGCAGTGATGTTCCATTTGTCCCATTACGAACTGCTGGCTGTTGTGTGAATGTTTAGACACAGGTGCCTCAGTAACCTTACTTAATCATGCCACAAATGAAAAGTTAGGATCACCGCGGCTTTCTAAATCTAGCAAGCACATCACTGCTTACAGCAACCAGGAAATTACAGTGCTTGGACAGTGTAGTTTGCCTGCCACTTACAAATCTCTCACAAGGACAGTGTATTTTACTGTGTTGAAATCAAGAGACAGTGAGAACATATTTGGCTTAGATGCCTTTGATTTGTTTGGACTTAGCATCCATGACAATGAACTTTCCATGTCTGCTTTTGCACCAAAAGACAGTGTTGCTAGCTTGCTTAAAGAACTTCCTGAACTATTTTCAGAAGGAATGGGAAAAGCTAATAACTTTTTAGCACATGTTACACTGAAAGACAATGCACAGCCTAAGTTTTCCTGGGCTTGTCCCATTCCAAGTGCTTTAAGAGACAAAGTAGCCAGTGAATTGAAAGAATTGCAAGATAATGGTGTAATTGCTCCCATTGAAGCTAGTCAATGGGCAAGTCTTCCCATTTTGTTGCCTAAGCTTTCTGGTCACATTTGCTTTTGTGTTGATTTCAAGTCTACAGACAATCCACAGACAGTAGTTGACACTTATCTGTTAACTTGCCCTGAGAAACTCATGGACAAGCTTTGTGCAGGACATTACTTTTCAAAGATGGATTTGTGTGATGCCTACTTGCAGATTCCATTGGATGAAGAACCACAGAAGGTGTTTGTTGTAAATACACACTTAGGACTGTTCAAGTATTTGCATTTGCCCTTCGGCATTGCTACCCCACCCACCATTTTTCAACATTACTTGGAACAGTTGACTGCTGAAGTGCCATTTTGTTCAAACTACCTTGACAATATTGTCATCTCAGTCTGTACACCAGAGGAACATACTGCCAATTTGTGTACTCTTTTACAGGTGCTGTTAGAAGCAGGACTCAAGTGTTGTCATGAAAAGTGTGACTTTTTTGGAAACTGAACTACAGTACCTAGGTCATGTGATAATCAGTGTGTGCACCCCTTCCAATCCTATTTGCTTGCCATCTGTGACCTGCCTGTTCTTCGAATGTGTCTGAACTGCAGTCAGTACTAGGCACGATGATATACTACATTCGGTTCACACCAAACACTGCTCAGATCGTGTCTCCATTGCACGTTTGCGTTGCAAAAACGTACGTTTTGTGTGCTCTATTGATTGTTAAGACGCATTTCAGAAACTCAAAAATGCTTTGCTTAATGACAGATGTTAATGCATTTTGACCTTGCCAAGCAAGTAGTTTTGGAAATAGATGCTTCTTCCTAAGGAATCGGCGCTGTGCACAGAATTGGTGCACAAGACAGACCTGTTGCTTTTGCTCAAAGTTGTTAACTCAAACTCAGTTCAGTTATTGTCAAACTGAGAAAGAGGCTCTCACTATTGTGTATGGTGTGCCAAAATTCCATCACTATTTGTATGGTCACAAGTTCTATTTAGTGATAGATCATAAAGCCTTCGCAGTCCTTGTTTCATCTATCAAAACCAGTTCCTACATGCACTGCTCAAAAATTGCAATGCTTGGCTTTGTTGCTTTCGCAGTATCAGTATGAAATTGTGTACAGACCTACGGCAAAGCATGGCAATGCAGAAGACGCCCTATCTCAGTTCCAATTGGCCCAGACTCTGATTTTGATGCATCACCACATCTTGATGCCAAATCTATGTGCAGGGCTCTGTATTGCTGGAATCTTTTCTCTTGCACTACAGAAAAATAGCACAGGTCAAGGAAGCAGACCCAGATCTCAAGATTTTGTTGCATTACATTCACACATCTTGGTCTCATTGATTGAAGAGTGTCCAGAACATAGTCGTGTGCCGATATTTTGCACGTCGGCATAACCTTTCAGTTGAATGGGGTGTGACTAGCTCAAATGGACAGTAGACAATCTCGTGTGCTTATTCCCAAAGTGTCGCAAAAGGATATGTTGCTATTGTTCCACCAAGGACATTGGGGAATTGTTCGCACTAAACAGTTAGCACGCTGGCACTGTACTTTCCAAGGACTGGACCCCCCACACTGAACGGATCTACATCTACTCTACATCTACATCCATACTCCACAAGCCACCTGACGGTGTGTGGCGGAGGGTACCTTGAGTACCCCTATCGGTTCTCCCTTCTATTCCAGTCTCGTATTGTTCGTGGAAAGAAGGATTGTCGGTATGCTTCTGTGTGGGCTCTAATCTCTCTGATTTTATCCTCATGGTCTCTTTGCGAGATATACATAGGAGGGAGCAATATGCTTCTTGACTCTTCGGTGAAGGTTGTTCTCGAAACTTTAACAAAAGCATGTACCGAGCTACTGAGCGTCTCTCCTGCAGAGTCTTCCACTGGAGTTTATCTATCATCTCCGTAACACTTTCGCGATTACTAAACGATCCTGTAACGAAGCGCGCTGCTCTCCATTGGATCTACTCTATCTCTTCTATCAACCCTATCTCGTACGGACCCCACAGTGCCGAGCAGTATTCAAGCAGTGGGCGAACAAGCGTACTGTAACCTACTTCCTCTGTTGTCGGATTGCATTTCCTTAGGATTCTTCCAATGAATCTCAGTCTGGCATCTGCTTTACCGACGATCAACTTTATATGATCATTCCATTTCAAATCACTCCTAATGTGTACTCCCAGATAATTTATGGAATTAACTGCTTCCAGTTGCTGACCTGCTATTTTGTAGCTAAATGATAAGGGACCTATCTTTCTATGTATTCGCATCACATTACACTTGTCTACATTGAGATTCAATTGCCATTCCGTGCACCATGCGTCAATTCGCTGCAGATCCTCCTGCATTTCAGTACAATTTTCCATTGTTACTACCTCTCGATACACCACAGCATCATCTGCAAAAAGCCTCAGTGAGCTTTTGATGTCATCCACAAGGTCATTTATGTATATTGTGAAGAGCAACGGTCCTACGACACTCCCCTGTGGCACACCTGAAATCACTATTACTTCAGAAGACTTCTCTCCATTGAGAATGACATGCTGCGTTCTGTTATCTAGGAACTCTTCAATCCAAAGACATAATTGGTCTGATAGTCCGCATGCTCTTACTTTGTTCATTAAATGACTGTGGGGAACCGTATCGAAAGCCTTGCGGAAGCCAAGCAACACGGCATCTACCTGTGAACCCGTGTCTATGGCCCCAAGTCTTATGGACGAATAGCGCGAGCTGGGCTTCACATGACAGTCTTTTTCGAAACCCATGCTGATTCCTACAGAGTGACGGCACAGGGACGCATGTGAACGAAGAACCAATCTGCTCCGTCACAAACATTCTTAGCTTGGCTTAAGACAATTACCATGGCAACAAGTGCACATAGACTTTGCAGGGCCATTTTGAAACACCATTGGCTCATAGTGATAGACTCTTATAGCAAGTTCCCATTTGTGGTGCCTATGGCTTCTACCACATCATGTAGCACCATTCAAGTGTTGTTCTTCATGTTATGTATAGAATGTTTGCCAGAGGTACTTGTGTTGGACAACGCATCACGGCTGCCACCATCAGACGCAGCTACACCCAACACGGCATCTGGCACCGCCAATGGTCCACAAGTATCGCTTTCCACTGTGCGATCTTGTTCTTTCCAGGGTTTTTGGCAACTGTGGCCACTGGTAAAGAGGCGTAATCCAGGAATGCATAGGCTTTTTTATGTACTCGATTGCCAGTCTCGATAGTTTGCAAAGTCGCCACCAGAACCAAATTTGTGCGTGTCATTTGCCTCTGATTCTGCTGTTTTCCTTCCCCCTGATTCAGGCCTTCCAGGACTGTGCGGCCTTTGCAGCTGCCCACTCAGCCACCAAGGCACCCCAGGAGGAGCGGATGGACGATGCCCCTCATCCCCGCTGCCTCCGTTTGTCGACTCAATGGTCCTGGACCCGCCATTGACATCATCAGCCCAGGATGCGCTCTCATGCCTGGACGTGTACCCTGGCATCAGTTTTCTGGAGGACGTTAGAGTTGGATCGCAAACCAAATGACGCGGTACGGTTGGGAGTACACCGTCCTCCACATCTACGGCTCCCAGCTCATCTCTACGTCCAGGGTCCTACATTCCTGCACACTGTTGTTCACAGCCTCACTGCAAGACAACGACATGCCATTTCAGGGGGCAAGAGTGTACTGGCATAGCCTGTCACCAGTACACTGGTCAGCAAAGAGGTTGCAAGAAGTTCGATCATAGGCACCAAATCGAGCGCACATATCCGGAGAGAGGCCAAAGAGAGACTCGCATGTCACACACTGCCAACGTCCTCTTGACTGCCGGTATTTAGATCTCTGCCATGAACCGAAGGAGTCGGTCAGTCACAGACAGACAGCCAGCCCAGTTGCAGTTGCAGTCAGACAGTATCTAGCGACCAGAGTTGCGCGTATAGTGGTACTTGTACTTCACCTACAGTCAGGCTAATGAGGACTTTTACAGAACTGGCTTGTACCACAACACATGGAGCAGCATAAAGATATGTAGCTTTCTATTCTGATAAATAAAGAACCCTGTTAATACAGTGCAACTGTGTTGTAGAAAGAGAATACTAGCCACCGAACAACATCCTCTCCTTGCTTCCCAGGGTACAAGACTCTACAGTGGGAACGAGATGACACAAGAGTTTTCATCTTTAGTTTTGTTTTTTATCAACTGCTTTTTTCACCTTGACCATAGCCAGAATTTTGATTTTACAAGGTAGTGGTCTGTATATATTTCTATATACCCAAGTGTCTATTATGCTTGGAGATAACGTTTCATTAATTATTACAAAATGTATTAATGAACAGTAAACTCGAGCATATCATGCAAGTTTGTGAATGTTTTTCTTGTTAAAGAAGGTGTCTTTTACTTTCGATTAATTAAATGTTACACTTTACCTTAGTTTTGATCCATTCTGATTTGCAGTTACTTTCCTGTTACTACATACCAATTGGCACTTTTTCAAGTCTAGCATTTAAATCTCCTGTTAAAATTACTTGGTTCTTATTTAGACATTTCTTAAGTTCTTCATAGTAAAGGTCTGTTTCTTTCTTCTTCTCTTCCTCCGGTCATTAGTTCCTATTACTGTTAGATGTACCCTGTTGAATTTTAATCTTACGGTGTCAAATTTTAATCTTATTGCTAAGCACTTTTCATTTATTACACAATAACTTATTTGAAACTTCCTGGCAGATTAAAACTGTGTGCCGACAGAGACTCAAATTCGGAACCTTCGACTTTCGCGGGGAAGTGCTCTACCATCTGAAATACCCAAGCACGATTCACGCCCCATCCTCACAGCTTTACTTCTGCCAGTACCTTGTCTCCTACCTTCCAACCTTTACAGAAGCTCTCCTGCGAAAGTTGCAGAACTAGCACTCCTGAAAGAAAAGATATTGCAGAGACATGGCTTAGGCACAGCCTGGAGGTTGTTTCTAGAATGAAATTTTCACTCTACAGCAGAGTGTTCATTGATGTGAAACTTCCTGACAGATAAAAACTGTGTGCGAGACCGAGACTCGAACTCAGGACCTTTGCCTTTCGCAGGCAAGTGCTCTACCATCTGAGCTACCCAAGCACGACTCACACCCTGTCCTCACAGCTTTACTTCTGCCAATCACAGAAACAAAGAAGCAGCTTAAATGCACAAAAGAGCTGAAGACTAAGTAAAAAAAACTTACGTGCTGAAATTCTTTCTTTGTCGGCATCCATATCCATACCGGGCAGAGGTGGAGGTGGTGGTGGAGGCGGCTCTGTGGGCGGTCCATACTGGCGCACACACTTGGGAGGCTGGCGAGGGTTCCACTGGCCCGATGCGAGGCACTGGAGGCTCGCCGGCCCCTGTAGAGTGTAGCCCACATTGCAGCTGTAGTGGACTCGCTGCTCTACACTCACCACGATCCGCCCCTCGTGGTCGGTGTGCGGCACCACTGGCACCGCAGCAGGGCTCAGGGGTTCAAGCACGTGGTAGCCGTCGGCCACCGACGGTGGTGGCGGGCACCCGTTCGAAACTGCGCAGTGTAGGAAGAGGGCACTAGCAATTGAAGTTGACGTGTCATGTGACAAACGTAAAGCACCAGAGAGTATCGAAAGTATGAAATTAGACTTGTGAAATGAAAGAATGTGCAAGAATATGTATTTTACAATTTATTTTTGCTGCATTTACCACATGCGCTTTCCGTTCAACATAAATATAGCAGGAAGAGAACCCCTAGCACCAAAAGTAGTTACCAAAGATGCAAAGGTGGCAGTTGAAACAGGACGCTCCACTTGCAAATTTTGAAAAACACTGTACGAGATGTTTGAGAAAATACACTAAAGGGATGAATCAATGGTGGGGAGCAAAAAATTGCACACTGCACGACAGGACACGATTATAAAATCCTAGCTTCAACAGTAGCGGAGATACGGGCAAAGAAATCTATTTTCATCCCTTATCATAAAGGCTGCCCTGCATGAAAGCCTTATTGTGTACGGAGGGTAAAGGCTGATTTGCACAGCAGCCCATACATTATACATTATTCTCCGCCCCTTTCATGATAGGCATGCTTATCAACTTGCTTTATATGGTAGCTGATGCTCCAGGGCAAGGAAGGGTATCCCAGACCCCAATGTATACACTGCCCAGCATGACAGGCATACTGTGTTATTTGTAGTATCAGCCTGAATGTAGGAATGGGTAGGTAATGAGGAAACCAGGAGGGGAAGAATGGAGAGAAGGGGAGGGCGAGTGGGGGGGGGGCAAGGGGAGGGCGAGTGGGTGGGGGTGGGGAACGGGAGGGCGAGTGGGTGGGTTGGCAACGGGAGGGCGAGTGGGGGGGTTGGCAACGGGAGGGCGAGTGGGGGGGGTGGCAACGGGAGGGCGAGTGGGGGGCACGGGGAGGGCGAGTGGGGGGGGCAAGGGGAGGGCGAGTGGGGGGGGCAAGGGGAGGGCGAGTGGGGGGGGCAAGGGGAGGGCGAGTGGGGGGGGCAAGGGGAGGGCGAGTGGGGGGGGCAAGGGGAGGGCGAGTGGGGGGGGCAAGGGGAGGGCGAGTGGGGGGGGCAAGGGGAGGGCGAGTGGGGGGGCAAGGGGAGGGCGAGTGGGGGGGGCAAGGGGAGGGCGAGTGGGGGGGGCAAGGGGAGGGCGAGTGGGGGGGGCAAGGGGAGGGCGAGTGGGGGGGCAAGGGGAGGGCGAGTGGGGGGGGGGCAAGGGGAGGGCGAGTGGGGGGGGCAAGGGGAGGGCGAGTGGGGGGGGCAAGGGGAGGGCGAGTGGGGGGGCAAGGGGAGGGCGAGTGGGGGGGCAAGGGGAGGGCGAGTGGGGGGGCAAGGGGAGGGCGAGTGGGGGGGCAAGGGGAGGGCGAGTGGGGGGCAAGGGGAGGGCGAGTGGGGGGCAAGGGGAGGGCGAGTGGGGAGCAAGGGGAGGGCGAGTGGGGGGCAAGGGGAGGGCGAGTGGGGGGCAAGGGGAGGGCGAGTGGGGGGCAAGGGGAGGGCGAGTGGGGGGCAAGGGGAGGGCGAGTGGGGGGCAAGGGGAGGGCGAGTGGGGGGCAAGGGGAGGGCGAGTGGGGGGCAAGGGGAGGGCGAGTGGGGGGAAAGGGGAGGGCGAGTGGTGGGAAAGGGGAGGGCGAGTGGGGGGAAAGGGGAGGGCGAGTGGGGGGAAAGGGGAGTATGAGTGGGGGGAAAGGGGAGTATGAGTGGGGGGAAAGGGGAGTATGAGTGGGGCACAGAGAGGGTACTGTGGGGCACAGAGAGGGTAGTGTGGGGCACAGAGAGGGTAATGTGGGGCACAGAGAGGGTAGTGTGGGGCACAGAGAGGGTAGTGTGGGGCACAGAGAGGGTAGTGTGGGGCACAGAGAGGGTAGTGTGGGGCACAGAGAGGGTAGTGTGGGGCACAGAGAGGGTAGTGTGGGGCACAGAGAGGGTAGTGTGGGGCACAGAGAGGGTAGTGTGGGGCACAGAGAGGGTAGTGTGGGGCACAGAGAGGGTAGTGTGGGGCACAGAGAGGGTAGTGTGGGGCACAGAGAGGGTAGTGTGGGGCACAGAGAGGGTAGTGTGGGGCACAGAGAGGGTAGTGTGGGGCACAGAGAGGGTAGTGTGGGGCACAGAGAGGGTAGTGTGGGGCACAGAGAGGGTAGTGTGGGGCACAGAGAGGGTAGTGTGGGGCACAGAGAGGGTAGTGTGGGGCACAGAGAGGGTAGTGTGGGGCACAGAGAGGGTAGTGTGGGGCACAGAGAGGGTAGTGTGGGGCACAGAGAGGGTAGTGTGGGGCACAGAGAGGGTAGTGTAGAGCACAGAGAGGGTAGTGTAGAGCACATATGAAGGCAACTGTGTGTGTGTGTGTGTGTGTGTGTGTGTGTGTGTGTGTGTGTGTGTGTGTGTGTGTGTGTGTGCTCCCAAAGCCTGGATCAATTTCCACCAAATTTGGTGCAGGATTGACAGGCTCAAAATATGTGAGCAGTGTTGGATTTATAACCTCCTTGCTCCAATAGGAGCAAAGGAACAGTGAAAACTAACAATTTTTCAGCCCTTGGTGTATAGGCTGCCCTGTACAGATGGTTTGTGTGGGTATAGTATCATCCTACCTTGGCACCCCACTTCACTGTGCAGGAAATTAGAGCACGAAATGGTTTTCAGTGCCTAACACATATGCTGCCCTGCACAACACAATTGTTGCGTGGGAGCAGTATTGGCCTGCTTTATCAACTTCCTTTGCAGAGGCTGCATGTGCAGATTGGCACAATGGGCAAACAGATTGGCGGAGGAGATGGACAGTGAGGTGCAGTATGAGGTGGGCAGAGAGGAGGAGGAGGAGGAGGAGGAGGAGGAGGAGGAGGAGGAGGAGATGAACCAAGGGGTGGATGGGATGGACATAGGGGCGAGAAAGAGGCAAACAGAAGAGAGGGGAGGAAACAGTTGGAGCAGATAGCATCTGCATGCTTCGCGGGGGTTATACGTGCAGAAAGGCACAGCCAAGGAGAGAGAGGGCGGGAGGGAGTACATAGATGGTGAGAGGAATAGAATGAGCTGAACAGAGAAATGGGGGAGGAGGAGTTGAACAGAGAAAGGGGGGCAAGGGCGAGGTGCAGCTGGACTGAGGGAGGGGGAGAAGGAGATATACATTGAGAGAGGGGTGATGTAGGTGCATGTAGACTAGTAGTGGGCTGGTAGATAAGGAAGAGGGGCATGAGGATATGAACAGAGGGAGGAGAGCAGGGTGCAGACAGAGGGGGGGGGGGGGGGGAGAAGTTGCGGTCAGAGAGAAGGACACTGAAGATGTACATAGAGAGGTAGAGGAGATGGAGAGAGATTGAAAAGGAGGAGCCTGACATTTGTTTGAACATAGAGAAGGAGGAGGAAGAGATGTCTACAACATACATGCCAAATGTGCATGAGTCAAGCTGTGTGAAAAAGGCTGGTTTTTATTTTCCATGTATGGGGCCAATAGGATTACACGAGGTACAATCAATCAATGCTGCTTTGATGGATAGCCTTCTTTTGTGTCCAAATTTGTTTCATCCTTTCAGAATGAAGTTTCTTTCCTTCATCAGAACACAGTGTTCATTTTCTAATTTCCTTCTGACCAACTATCCAATCAAATATCTTTTGTGTTAACGTTTTTGTATCTGTAACGTCTGGCTGAGTTATACCGGCTACCTTAAGATCATCCTTAATCACAGATATCCATTTACTTGGCTCAATTTTGGTCTTACTTCTGTTTTTGTTGAATTCTACTATTTGTTTTATCAACCTAGTGGCTTTGGTGTGAACCTATGAAACACTGAAATGGACAAGAGACTGATGCAGAAACGTGTTTTATTTATAGCCACGATTAGTCACAATACGCGGTTATGGACTTGTTACAAGAAAGACATGGCATTAGGGGATAATGTAAATGGATCTCAATGCTGTCAAGGACAAGTGGATCTACAAGGTGATTTAGAGTGCAACATTTTAAGACAGTGGGAAGTATTCATTATGCAGCACCTGTAAAACTTCATTTCAGGACTGTGATGGTATTTTAGTGCAAGAGGAGGGTCATCAGTTTATCGCAAAACCTCTACATTAGAAATCAGAATGAAGGAAGATTAGGGTTCGATGGAGACAGACCATGAACTTGGCATTTGGAAAAGTTGGGGAGAAATCTGGGTGAAGGTGGAAAAGACAAATATCTATGAAGAATCTGGTAGTTCCAGTCAGGAACAAAGCATCACATTAGGTACAAGAACAAAGCAAGATTAGGGTCTAAACGCTTGGAATGTTTCATAGATGAAGGAGGAAACTGGCCATATTCTCACATTTGGCTGTAACAATTTAAGAACATCACAAAAAACCTAAATCTGGATGGCCAGATGCAGATTTGATCCACAGTCCTCCCAAACCCAAGTCCAGTGGACTACCCAAAGCACCATCTCGCTCGGTCATGGAGTACAAGACATAGAAGAAAGAACAATAAGCACAAGATGAATACAGAAAAATAAAAAGGAGAATGATAATTAAAATCTATGACCAAAATTGAAAAATTTCACCAAAAAATTAAACTTACACTGGGAAATAAAAAGCTTTTCCTGCACAGGGAACATATCATCACAATACTATATAGAAAGTATCTGAAATAAATGAAAGGCACCATTTGGACACAGAATAGAGTGGTATGCAGCATTGGAAGCAACACTAAGCCAGCAAGATGGCTGCCTATATCAGGCACTGGGAATAACAAGACAAAGTGTACAAATCAATATAGGCCGTATGAGTGATTAAATGACACTGAAAGATGATAGACAGTGAGAATGACAGTCACAATAACCAGTACTGTAAATAAAGTCTTGAAACATCTCATTAAAGTGTATGTCATAATATCCATTAAAAATCTCAAACCCTACCAGTGGAAAGAGTTAGTTTCCACACAGGCCTCAGTTAGTTGGTCAGTTAGCTAGTTAGGTTCATGTTACAGGAGCATTTTGTACACATCATAATGATGTGGAATGAGTCCTTTTACATTCACTCCAGAAATTAATTCACTGAGAGTCCAACTTGGCAGACGTCTTCTTCACCATCAGTCAGGCATTAACTAGATAAGTCAGGTGAACTTCATTACTATCTGACAAATATCAACAATAACACCGATGTCTTTCCCATCTATGTGAAAACAGATTAACATTTATAATTTTTTATTTCAATCTGTTATTTTTATTTTAATTTATTTGCTATCTTTATTTCTACTGACATTTTCCAAAAATTTTGACAAGATGATGTGTTCTAGAATAGTATCCCATGTGAGCAACAGTAATATTCTCAGTACATCACAGTTTGAATTCCACAATAATTGCTCTCCTGACAATCCCATTTACATTTTCACTCGCCAAATTATAAAAGTATTACAGAACAAAATAACACCAGATGGTATTTTCTGTGACCGATCCAAGCCATTTGAGTGTTTGAATCACAATATTTTCCTAGATACATAAAATATCCTATCCATACATGCAAAATTAACGCATTATAAAACAGATACACTACTTATGCACCTGAAACCATCTTCAAAACAACTGATAGAACAGAAACTGACAAAAAGAAGAATAATTAGGAAATTCATAAATAAACAATATCAGGCAAATGAACATTGGAGAATAGTTTCAAATGAAACAGTTTACAAGAAAACAGAACGAATAATGGGCATGATCAGGAAGAAGCATATTTCATTCTTTGTACATATAAAAATTGTGGAACAGTAAGAGCAACATTAAATGGATCACAGAAATTAAGGAAGATATAAGAGAACTCCAAATTACAGTAGACTTAAAAAACAGAAAAAAACTAGAATACTGGAAGACACACAAACAAGGTTACAAATGAAGATCAATAAAAGGGCTACAGGAAGAGTGATATCAGTTGAAGAAAGAAAGAAAATATCTGAAAGAATGAAGAAGTATTTGGCAGACAGTAGAGCAAAACACTCTTCATATAATAATACATTATAACAATTCCTCTACAGCTACTGCACTACTAAATTTCTTATTGACTTACTATTGAACTCTATTGTATTATTGAATCACAACAGGCTGTATAAACCTCGGTATAAATGTAACAATACCAGAGAAGGAAAGCCCACACTCGCCATGCCACAGAACTAAATATGTTGTGTCTTTTTAAAACTGAGGGTAGGACCATTCACAGAAAACCAGTCAATGATACTTTCAAGAACTTTGTTTCCATTTTCTCTGTTTATCTGTCATGTGCACAATGAACTAGTTCTGCTTGTTGTATATTAGACAGATCATTTGCATATATGAGGAACAATATTGGATGTAACACTGAACTGTGGGGAGCCCCCACACACGTTTTCTCGCCAATCAGAATTATCTTACGGGACTATATTGACTGACTTACTAATTGCAACTTTCTGCATTTTTTGTTGTTGTTAGATATGACATTGTCCATTGGTTTTCTATACGATCAATCCCATAAAACTTTATTTATCTAGGAGAATACTGTGTTTCACACAGTCAAATGCCTTGGATAGGTCGCAAAAAATAACCAGTTGTTTTATAGTTTAATTTTATAAAATCTGGTGAGTGAACATGTAAACGGTATTTGCAGTAGAATAATCCTTCTTGTTTCACTTTTAGAACAAAATTTCTTAATTATTAAGTTGGAGATGACAGTCATTCAGTTGTAATGTGTGTAAAGTTAAGCAGTATCTGTCAATAGTATTTGCATTCAGTGTATTCGATATTTTCATTGCTACAATGTAGATATAGTTTTTGGTTCTGGGATGTAAATTACTTAACACTCTTGATATAAAAAGAACGAATCCCTCTGTATTTGTTTTTCATAGTAGTTCTGATTTAATAGTTTACTGAATTGCTCTGTGACTGGTTGTTGTGCTCTTCAGCCTGAAGAATGCTTTGATGCAACTCTCCATACTTATCTGCACCATACAAGCCTCTTCATCTCAGCATAACAACCACAACCTACAACTATTTGGACCTGCTTACTGTATCAAAACCTTTGTTTCCCACAATTTTTACCTCACACTTCTACCCATTATAAAACTGATGTTCCTTTGATGCCTCAGGATGTGCTCTATCAATTGATCCCTTCTTTTAGACAAGTTGTACATACGTTTCTTTTTTCAGTGCTTGGTTCAAAACTTCTCCCATTAGTTATTCAATCTCCATATAATCTTCAATATTCTTTTATAGTACCATATTTCTAAATGTTCTAGCTTCTTTTTGTATGAACTGTGTGACAATAACTCCAGAAAAGACATTGTAACACTTAAATTTATATTGGATGTTAACAAATTTCTGTTTTCTGTAACTTTTTTCTGGTCATTATATCCACTCTACATCAGCCATAAGTGGTTATTTTGTTGCCAGAAAGGCAAAAGTCATCTACTACTTTTAGTCTCTCATTTCCTAATCTATTTAGCATTGCTTGATTTAGTTAAACTACATTCCACTAACCATGTTTTACTTTTGTTGAGATTAATCTTGTAAAGAGTTTTTGAGATGCAAACCATTAAGCTCAGCTGCTCTTCAAAGTCCTTTGCCATCCTTGAAAGAATTACATTGTCATCAGCATTTCTTCTCCACGAACTTTAACGGCTTTTTCAAATTTCTCCTTCCTCCCCAGAGTGAGCAGATGACATCACTGTCAACCAACGCTTACAAATAGCTAAACATTTTAATTACATTAATTGTAGGCTCAGTTTTAAAGCTTTTGATTTGAGTTATTTATAATTATTACTATAAGCACAGTATAGATCTTGACAGTAGAGATCACATCTTCTCACAGTCACTGGTTGTCAGCAACTGGCACTGCAAAACCACTGATAAGTGTAACACATGGCAAGGAAATAATAAATACAGTGGAAACTTCAAAAATCTTAGGTGTCGAATTTGATGAGAATTTAAATTGGAAAAAGCACATTTTGGTACTCCAAAAACAAATTAATTCAGCCACATTTGCACTAAGAGTCATTAAAAATCTTGGGGAGAGACAAATCAGTAAGTTGACATATTTTCATTCAATAATGTCATAATGAATAAAGTTATGGGGTAACTCATCTTTAAGAAAGAAAGTCTTCATTGCTGAGAAAACGGTGCTGTGAGAACAATGTGTGGTACTCACACAGAATAATCTTGTAGACATCTGTTTAAGGAGTTTGGCATTCTGACTGATGCTTCACAGTACATTAATTTCTTCAGGAAGTTTGTTGTAAATAATCCACTACAGTTCAAAAGGAACAATGGTGTGCAAAAATACAATACCAGAAGCAAAAATAGCATTGATTACGCCGCATTAAGGTTGTCCTTAGCATAAAAAGGAATGGACAATGCTGCAACAAAAATTGTTGACCACTTAGCCTGAGAAAGTTTCTCCTCGATACCTCCTTTTATTCTGTGGAATAATTTTTATTGGTGTGATGTGCAAAAAGTGGTGGGTAGAAATTACTCACACGTCTGTATCTTTTTTCTTTTTTTTAAAAAAAAGAAAAAAACTACCTTACAAATATTCAGAACGTAAGCATATGTACAAATTGTACAGATTAATTTGTGGTGTGAATGTAAAATGACTCTTTCTACATCAGTACGATCTATTGTGCAAAATGACTCAAAAAACATGACACTAAGTAATTAAGCTTGAAACAGTATACTGTTCTCTATTCAAAAATGTGAGACGAACCTGTGGATTTATTAGAAAAATAATTTGAAGCTATAAGAAAGATTACTATAAAAAAACATAAAATCAGATTTGTCACATATCATGAAACTATAACAAAGTCAGGCACAGAAAAATTAATAAACACAAAGAAGAAACAAACACTTCACAATGAGCTGGAGAAAATTTTCTGTTATACAAAGAGTTTTTAGGAAGTTTTCCTTGTTAGGATAGGAAACATTAATATGTTAGATGCACCTTCCCAATGTAAGAAGCACTTCATTCCACTAACCAAGTTGTGGAGGAACACCGAGAAACAATGGAACCCAGGTTCCAACAATGGAGGTGAAACTGCAATAACCTGTAAAAAAGTGTAGGCACACTAGCATAAATACGGTTTAGTCACTCACCACACGTGGCAGCCAGTCCCGTCCACACACCGTCGTGACAAGAGCGAATGTGGCTGCCAGGTGGTGACAGCTGAAACCCCACCCCACAGCTGTAGATAGCCTTTGTTCCATGTCGGTAGCTGTTAGGGCCATCTTGGCGAGCTTCGACGCTGACTCCTCCATCGCGCAGCAGCGGTGGTGGTTTGCACCCTGTGACAACAGGGAAGTGACATTTTATGTAGCTGAGATACTTTCTGTTCACCCCCAAACTGCAAGTGTGTTACTTTCTTATAGTAGGTGAATAACGTTCTTGAGATCCACTGAGATTTCTGCTTACGGGTTACAGATAGTCTATTTAGGTTGAATAAATCAAAATGACAGAGTTACGGAACACTACACTGCATGACAAAAAAAGTGATGCTTCCTGAAGGGAAGGAGGAAACACAATGAAACTTCACAGGTTCAGATGGTATGTGACCCTACTTCGGTAACTACAAAATAGAGTCAAATTTATAAAGAACTTGGCAGTATAACACCACATATGAGTAGGACATTGTAACTCCTCTGGCCTGCACATGTGCACTGATTTGGTTGGAAAGAGTGGCACAAATTGTTGTATCCTCTCCTGAGACAAGCGGCTCACACGTATTTTAACAGGTCCTCGCGAACTTGGATACGGGCAACGGGATGGAGAAGCCATCCGAGCTGGCATAACACACAGTCTATCGAGGACGACCCGGGGATCTTGCTCACTACAAGAGCACCTCAACGTTGTGCCGACAGTTCATCGTTCTGTTGAAGGATGGTATAGTAATACTGCCGCACGAGAGGTAATGCGTGAGGACGCAAAATGTTCGTGACATACCATTATTCCATCAGAGTTTCCTCAGTCACTGTCACCTGTTATCTGAAGTCATACCTGACATTTCCCATGCCGTGGCACCAGGAGCAACACCGTTGGGAGAATCGGACCTCTCGTCAGGTCACCACCACGCACGACAATCATGGTCATCTGGGGTAGTTTAGAACCCCAATTCATCAATGAAGACAATGCAATGCCATTCGTCAGCAGTCCACATTTCCTGGTCACACACAAATTCAAACACAGACATTTGAATTGTTTTGTTAACAGCAGCCAATGCACAGGACAGTAATTTCCTAGTGCAGCTGGTGCTAGTCTCCAAGCAATGGTATGGGATGACACAGAATTTGCAAGGAGTTCGATACTTTTTCATGGATGGCAAGCACAGATGTGAAGGGGTTAGGAGGACCTTGCTGGATGACACGAAAATCCTCCCTTATCGCGGCCAGACATAATCCACTGATAATTTAACATCTGACTTCGTTCATGCCCCTTGTATGCCCTACCAGGCCGGTAACAACACTAAACACAAAGCACGCTAATGCTTTCTGGTGGCCATTCTACCCCCATCACAGAGAACTGAGATTTTAATAATTTATACAACAACAAATGGTGAGCACATGTACAAAGCTGGGAGCTCCAGTCCACCGCTGACAGCCCCGCCCCCCCTCCCAAGACAGTGTATTATATAAAAATGTTAATACAAATTATAATAAAACTAAAATGAGGCCACTAAGGCTAAGTTCATTTCACATTCGTTTGCAAAATATCTGTG
Source organism: Schistocerca gregaria (assembly GCF_023897955.1). Lineage (NCBI taxonomy): Eukaryota > Metazoa > Arthropoda > Insecta > Orthoptera > Acrididae > Schistocerca > Schistocerca gregaria. The sequence goes on along the minus strand of NC_064928.1, from coordinate 146,541,645 downwards.
AAGGACTCATTAAGAATTTCTATGTGTGACTCTGACATGTTTCTGAAAAAATCTCAACACCTTCACACCTTTGTGTGGTTATTCTTTTCTGATATGGTATTATAACAATGTGTTGAATAAATTTAAACAATGGAAATATGGGAGTGAATAACGATTCGAATTGCAACACACTGCTACTCTCAACACAAAAGATAATAAATTTTGTGAGACTTAAGTATTATACAACAATCTACTTTTAAATGTGCCTGTCTCCTCTGTGTGGTTAGTAGCAGTTCATTCTAATTCATACTGTTATAGCACTATAACTTTTTGAGACGTAGCGGCGATGGAAAGGATTTCAATGAATAATGCACACTGTGAAATAGTTACTAAAATACCATGGTATTTACAAAGATTTCAGATTCTATAGAATCTTCTAATATGTTGAAAGCTTCTGTGTGGGCTACATCACTCAGAATAGCAGAGTGTACATTGATAATTACTTAAACTCTTTGTCCCTACTTGAATCTCTCATTTCAAATGGAATCAAATGCATAGGAACCATGAGAAACGACTGCTTAGATAAGGTACGCATGCCAGTTGTAAAGAAGGCACCACGAGGTACTACTCATGTGTTACATGATTCAGAGAATTGTATCACACTTGTAAGATGGAACGATAATAATCAAGTGGTTCTGGGACAAATGTACTGGATGAAGGTGTATGCTAGAGGTGGAATAGAGAATCAAGAAGGAAGGTTTCCATACCTCAGCTTTCCCTTGTACAGGAATATAATCGGTACATGGGAGGTGTAGACCTTTTGACAATGTACGAAGTCTATACTGCTGTTCGAATAAGATCAAAGAAATGATACTGGCCAATGATCAGGATCTGCCTAAATGGTGCTGTTGTGAATATGTGGATCCTATACCGGCAGCTGAATAATAATGTAAGCTTACTGGAATTTAGCAGACATATTGTACTTTCAATTCTGACTTGACCTAACATTGAAAAGCCAAGAAGTGTGAGGCCAAGATTTCTGTCACAAGTGTAAGAAGACATAAGATTTGATATATGATTGATGGGCAGAGTATGCAAAGAAGATGTGGACAATGTGGTAAATGCATAAAATTTCACTGTGTAAATACAATGTGGAACTCCACCCAAAGTGATGTTTCATTTTGTATCACTGGCACTAAGAAGACTAAGTTGTCAAATAAACTATTATTTTTGGCACTTGTCCTTTATTATTGCAATACCTTACTTTATTCATGTAATGCAGTATAGTTATTTTGTTGGTCGCCCTATATGAATTTGCCATGCATCCTTAATGTATAAATAAATAATGTAACCTTAAAATACAAATAAAATGAACATTACAATATCTGGAAATTATTAGTGTACTTTTCCTTCACTTATTCGTGTAATGAATGATAATCATGAAAAATTCAACATACTGCTTATGATAAAATTGTGTAAGGAATTCTGACCACTACTGCCCATCGTATGATATATCATATCTCAATAATTTTACCCCTTACTGTCCACCGTGTGACACATCATATGTAAAAAAAAATTATAAATTTAAGGCTACCATCATAAACTAACATTCATAATGCGATTGTTAACCCATATGGGTAGCGGACCTGAAATTTCATCAAACTCTAAAAATTAATTCTGGGATGCAATGGGTTAATATTCTCATACACTGTTCAAAAAGATTTCGGGCTTGCAGCCGGTCATCGTAAACTTCTTCGCACGATATTTCGGCTGGACAACTGCCAGCCGAAATATCGTGCGAAGAAGTTTACGGCGACCGGCTGCAAGCCCGAAATCTTTTTGAACAATTGATTCGCCGGGAAAATTTCAAATTTTACATTCTCAAACACTGCTATTTCAGCAGTAGCCTCCTCTGTATATAACCAACAACAACTGGAAAAAATCATTTTGTGGGGGTATGAAATTGAATGGTAATACAGGATCAGGTCTAACAATGAATAAGAAGATAAGAACTTGGATGAACTACTTTGAATACAGTGTTGTGGCGTATGGTTGGTGGGTTGCGATCAAGCCACACAGCAGAGGGCTAGACCTTGCCTCCCTGTATGCCAGAGACGTGCAGCACTGCTGTGCTGCCACCACAAGCCATATGACACTAACTTAACTTCATACTTTTCCTCCATCGGATGGCCTTTAATGGCTGCTGCCAAGCAGCTTGCCTGTCACTGTGAGTTCCAGACTCGACATCAATGTTCTACTTCGAAAGTACTGCGAGTATATTCCTCAGAGTGCAGCACTCGCCATCAGAGCCTAGAACACAGCCAGTGCATGCAGTATTGACTGTGTCCACATCAATGTTTCTCAGTCGGCCGTGACAGACTGAGAGCTTCTGCCTTCAGGAACTGTTATCATACTAATCACAATCTTTCATCAGATCAGCACGATCCTTACATTGCCTCCACTCAGAAGCTATTTCAGTTGCTCAACACTATCATGTACTTTTTACATCTACATACATACTCTACAAGCCACCATATGGTATACTACTAGCCATTTCCTTTCCTGTTCTATGTGCAAATAAAGTGAGAGAAAATTGACTGTTTATATGGCTTGCCCTAATGCCTCTCATCTTATCTTCATGATCCCTAGGCAAAATGTATGTTGGTGGCAGTAGAATCATTCTGCAGTCAGCCTCAACTGCCAGTTCTTTAAATTTTATCAATAGTGCTCATCAAAATGAATGAGGTTCCCATCTGAGTTCTTCAAGCACCTCTGTGATACTTGTGGCTTGTTCGAACCTACCGGTAAGAGATCTAACAGCCTCAGAATTGGTTTAATGGCATCCTTTAATCAGACCAGGTGTGGATCCCAAAAATTTGAACAGTCAGTTGCAATAGTGTCCTATATGTAGTCTCCTTAACAGGTGAACTACAACTGGTTCAAGAAATGAGGTCGTATACAGGGAAAAGACCCGAAGGCACCAGAAGGTTTCAGATAGATTATACAATGGTACAAAAAGAGTTTTGTGTGTTGCAATGAAGTTCTATTGTTTTTGACTATGCAGGCACCTTTCTCTTCTTGTGCAAAAGAATACTACAATTATTATAGCCAAGATAGGTACGAATACAAGACTCAAGCATTAGCTCTGCAGATGACGATGCTGATAGAATGTATGATGAGATAAAAGAAATTGTTTTGATAGTTAAAGGAGAATAAAAATGCATTTTGAGGGAGGACTAGAATTCAGTTGGAGTAAAAGCAAGGTAAGAGAACATTACATGAACATGTACTGAGGAAAGATATGAAAGAGGAAACCTATGGTACAATTCTGCTTACAGTACAATTTAAACATTACTAATATTGTTTCAAGAATTGAGGTTGTTTACAGAGATACAGAGAACAGACCCAGCGACACTAAAAATTTATACAGTGATAAGAAATTTCAAAATCTGGTATTAATCTGCCTATCATATCAAGGAGCAAGAGTGAAAAATGACCATATTTTATTGGTTGTGAAATGGAAACTAAAACTGAAGAAATTGCAGAAAGGTAGGAAATATGTTAAGAATTTGAAAGGGAACCTTAAGCAACTATTGACTGAAATGGGAAAGACACAACACAGAGTACAAACGGACAGCTTTGAGAAACTGAACAGTGAAGGTAGCAGAGGAACTACAACACAAAAAGACAAGCTCCAGCAAGCAGAAATCCTTGGCTAAAATGTGATTTATTGAATTTAACTCACAAAAAGAGGAAATATAAAAAACACAGCACGCTAATGGACAAAAGGGAATACAGACATCTAGAAAATGAGACTGACAGAAAGTGGAAAACCGCAAGGCATGACTGACTAGGAAACGAAAGATTCTGTATATATGAAAATTAAAAGAACCCTGGAGAACAGAGAAATATCAAGAGCTCAGATGGTAAGTCCGTACTAAGGACAGAAGGGGAAGTTGGAATGAGAATGAAGTATATAGAAGAGTAATAGGAAAGAAACTTTAACACAATATTATGGAAAGGGAAGAGAAAATGGGTGAAGAAGAAATGTGGTATGCAGTACTGTGAGAAGAATTTGACAAGGCACCCAGAGTAGTTAAAAATCGCAGAAAATTATTGAGATCCTTGAGAGAATATACCATGGTATGAATACCATGTACCTCCAGGAACAGCTCTCCAGACACACATGCTGTGAAATGTAACCAATTGCAATCTTACAGTATGGGAGCTCTGCTTACCTTGCATCATTCCTCAGAGATGGTCTTTCACCAAGATGAGAAGTCCAACCATTTTGACTACTTTATGAAGATAAAATGATTCCCAGTGCAAAGTTATTTCATTTAGAAATTTTCAAACTAGTCTTTTGTTGACATACAGTGTGCGTACAGTAATATCCATTCAGTTGTGATTACGTTATTTAACACCTGAAGCACTAAATGGTAGGGCCAATGTTTACTGCTCATAAATAACGAACATTCGTGTAGTGTGAAGTGTGTTAAGTGATTTAATTCTGTTTTTAAGTGTGTAATCTGTCTTGCAATGTGTGATAAGTGTGGATGTTGCTGTAGGATAGTTAAAGAGGGAGTGGTATGTGTAGACTGTGGGATGGAATTTCATTGGGGTGATTGTAATGGGGAACTCAATGAGGCTCTCCCACAGAACTGTAAGCTCTGCAAAAAAGATGAGAGATTCGCTGAACAGGAGGCAAATATTTGTGCCCTTCAGATGAATTAAATCACGTGAAATTGGAACTAGATGGATCGAAGGGGGGCAAAGGTCTTGGCAACTAGGTACAGGTAACAAGTAATGGGCAAAAGGGGAACAGCTCATCAACTTCTTCTACATTTGAGTTATCAATATTGAATAAATTTGGCTTATTATCTGATGTAGGACGGGAAGAGCTTCATACAGCTGTAGGTTACAGTTGGGTGCAGCATGCGTCGAGACAAGAGATTCAGTGTAGGCCAGTACCAAAAGAGACGAGGGAGAAAAGTCTTGGTGCTAGGTAGTAGCCATGGGAGGGGTGCAGGCCAGATGGTGTAGGAAAAGTTAGGAACAAGTTACAAGGTCACAAGTATTGTGAAGCCAAGTGCTAGCCTTAGTCAGGTGACAGAGGACATAGGAAAATTGGGCAAAGGTTTCGGCAAGGAGGGTCAGGTCATTACAGTAGGTGGAGCAGGAAATAGCCTGGATAAGAACAGTAATTACAGCATTAGGGGTGACCTGGATAAAATAGGAGTAGCAACTACACACACACACAAACGTGATTTTCACGGAGGTCTTGCAGCGCTATGACCAGCCCTGGGTTAGTACTGCTGTGAGCCGTGTTAACTCTGAGTTGAGCAGTTACTGCTGACTGAAACGAATTCTCATATGAGTGTAGTGCCTGTTGCTACAATTGGGAGATTGGGTTATACTGGACATGGCCTGCACCTGAATAGGAGAGGGAAAGACAGGTTGCCTGAACTTCTTGCAGGAAATGTATGGGGGGCCACCATCACACAATCCAAGATCCCTGTGGTTACTGGTGTCAGAGAATCTCCTTCTTAAAGTTAGAATCAATCAGCCACCCTGTCTTGAAAGAAGTCACTATAACAGAAGAGCTCCACAAGAATGCACAGAAAAGTAAGGTTAGCTTATTCCACCAAAATATTAGAGGACTGAGTAATAAGGTAGAAGAGCTTCTTGCCTGCTTGAAAAATTTAGAGGAAAAGAAAGACGTCCTGTGAGTGTCTGAGAACCACATAACCATAGGGTTAGGTATGTTACATATAAAAGATTACAGTCTAGCAGCTTATTAGTGCAGAACTAATGTGGGGAAAAAGAGGAGTTGTTGCAAATATTAAGACAGAACACAAGTTCAAAACCATTGGCACAAGTAGACTTTGTAGTGATCAGCACATGGAAGCGTTTGCTTGTGAATTAATGCTGAAAAACAGTTCACTTCTAATTGTAATAGTATATAGATCCCCACTGGGCAATTTTGAATTATGAGGATTCTGAATTCCTTACTGTGCTGTCTGTCAGACATCAGCAAGCAGTCTGTTGTGACTTCAATGTAGATTTTCTAAAAGATTCTGAAAGGAAAAATAATCTGGAAACCTTATTTGTATCCTATAATTTGCTGTCAGTAGTTAACTTTCTAACACGGGTGGATAAAGACAATAGGTCCCTAATTGGTAAAGTTTTCTTTGATGAGGCACAAAGCAAGAAAATAACTGTTTATCCAGTAACAAATGCCCTCTCTGATCATGACGCACAGTTAGTCAGGATAAATGATATAGTGCCTTACAATATGGATACACCTCAGTGGAAGTCAGAATCATTAATGAGTACAACCTGAGATGAAATTAACACAGAACCAAATGCCAATATAAAATTTAATTTATTCCATGATAAATTCACAACAGTATTTGAAAATAGCTTTCCTCATAAGCTAATCAGAAGGGGCATTAAAAAGATATGTATATAAAAAAAAAATCACTAAGGGGATTAAAGTATCTTGTGAAAGAAAAAGGGAAAAAATAGAGACCTTGCAGTAGTTGCACACTACAAAAACTATTCAAAATTACTAAGAAAGTTTATTTAAAAAATCAAGAAACATGCATATAATGTCAGAAAATAATACTTCTGACAAGAGAGTTAAGGCAATATGAAATATAGTGAAGCAAGAAACGAGACAACCAACCACAGAAGAAGGTAACATTACTATTGCATTGAATGGAAGGATTATAAATGGCAAGTGAGAGGTAGCAAATCTATTTAATAATCATTCTTTAAACATAGTAGAAAGCACAGGAACCAACAGTTCAAGATAGATATCACAGCAATATATTGAAGAAGTGACTCCATAAAATTACATCATATGACTGTACCACCAACTTCTACTTCTGAAATTAAGAGGGTCATACATTCTCTCAAGAATAAAACCTTTTCTGGTTTTGATAGTGTTTCCAATAGAGTAATAACCATTTTTTCCCATGTAATAAGTCCAGTATTGTCCAAAATATGTAATGCATCACTAACCCAAGGCATTTTTCCAGAGAGACTAAAATATACCCTCTTTAAGAAAAGTGATAGAGATGTTAGTAACTACACACCTATTTCACTGCTGACATCATTTTCAAAAATGTTTGAGAAGGTCATGTATTCTAGAACAATATCTCACATTGGCAACAATAATATCCTCAGCAAATCACAGTTTGTATTTCAGAAGGGTTGCTCTACTGAGGATGCCATTTACATGTTCACACACCATATATTACAAGCATCAAATTACAAAACAGCATCGGTAGGTAATTTCTGTGACCTATCCAAGGCAATTGATAGTGGGAATCATAGTATAATCCTAGATAATCTAAGATTTATGGGATTGATGGTTTAGCCAACCAATGGATCATGTCACATCTAACCAAAAGAATGCAGAAAGTGGTACTTACTAGTAATTTAACCAACAGAATCAAGGGACATAATACTGACTGGGGAGAAATCACATGTGGGGTTCCCCGAGGCCCAACCTTAGGTCCACCACTGTTTCTTATACATGTAAATGATCTACCATCTAATGTACAACAAGCACAATTAGTTCTTTTCGCAGATGACATCAGTACTGTAATCACTTCCAGCATAAAAACAAAAATTGAAGAAATGGTGAACATAGTTCTCTAAAACTATCACTGACTGGTTTTCTGTGAATGGTCTCAAATTTCACAAAAACACATCATACTCAGTTCTGCACCTCTAGTGCTACTGCGTCAGTGGTAAGTGTAACACATGGCGATGAACTAATACATAAGGTGGAAACTTCAAAATTCTTAGGTGTCCATATTGATGAGAATTTAAATTAGAAAAAAACACATTTTGGTACTACTAAAACAACTTAGTTCAGCCACATTTGCACTTAGAATCATAGTAAATTTTGATGAAAGAGAAATCAGTAAGTCAATGTATTTTGCTTATTTTCATTCAGTAATGGAATAATGTACCGGGGTAACTCATCTTCAACAAATAAGGTATTCATTGCCCAAAAACGTGCTATAAGAATAATGTGTGTTGCTCACCCACAATCATCTTGCAGACATCTATTTAAGTAGTTGGGCATTCTGACTATTGCTTAGCAGTATATTTATTCCCTCATGAAGTTTGTTGTAAATAATCCACTAAAGTTCAAAAGGAACAATGAGGTACATAATTACAATAGTAGAAGAAGAAATGACACTTATTACTCAACATTAAGGTTGTCTTTCGCACAGAAAGGGGTGCACAGTGGCGAAACAAAAAATTTTGACCACTTATTCAGTGATATAAAATGTCCAACAGACAGGAAGGCAAAATTTGAAAAGAAATTGAAGAAGTTTCTCCTTGGCAACTCCTTCTATGCTGTAGAAGAACTGCTTTCTTTGTAATGTGTAAAAGGTGGTGGGTAGAAATTGCTAACTCAATCTGTATATGTTTTCTAATTAATGATGATGTAAATAAAATGGAAAGAAACTTCCACATGGGAAAAATATATTAAAAACAAAGATTCCAAGACTTACCAAGCGGGAAAGCGCCGGCAGACAGGCACATTAACAAAACACACAAACACACACACAGAATTACTAGCTTTCGCAACCGATGGTTGCTTCTTCAGGAAGGAGAGGGAAAGACGAAAGGATGTGGGTTTTAAGGGAGAGGGTAAGGAGTCATTCCAATCCCGGGAGCGGAAAGACTTCCCTTAGGGGGAAAAAAAGGACAGGTGTACACTCGCACACACATACACACACATATCCATCCGCACATATGTGTGTTTTGTTAATGTGCCTGTCTGCCGGCGCTTTCCCGCTTGGTAAGTCTTGGAATCTTTGTATAAGTTTTCTTCTTTTTGGGGGGGAAAAATTGTATGGTGATAACAGAGTGCAAATAGATGAAGAAATTAATGTGCAATACGAATGTAAAATGACTCGTTCCAAATCATGGTGATTTATCATGCAAAATGGGCCATGGAATATGAAAGTAACTAACTAACAAATCATATTACTTTGTCTCATTCAGTGGGTTAAGGTTTCAACAAATGTGACACTGAGTCCTGTCAATGTGACATTTTTATATTTTGGGAGAATAGATGCTGCTTTGGTAAAATGTGTGTAAGAGATATATAATTCAAGATTAATTTTACCACAATATGTTGGATACGATATTTTTATGTGGTATTAGCACCCCTCTGCCAAAGCCAAAGACATATTGTAGTGCAATAGTGAAAATAATAAAAGTTATTACTGAAGTACTTAACATCTTGGCATCAGTGCCATCGTTGGAACTGAATCACTACCTATCTCCAACAAGAATGTGGCAGGAAATCAGGTATGACTATATTGAAGAATCAGGTCTGCATTTACTTCAGTAATATAGGGAAAAAATGCTACAGAAAATGAATCAAAGTTTAGAAATGGAAACTGAAAGCCAGTGGACATTTTAGATGCCATTTTCAATTGCAGCCAGTCACTCGGAGCAAGCAATAAGGCCTACACCTTTGAATGAAGAGGATGATAGATATAATGCCTGTTTCCTTTACAGAGGAAAATACGAGGGCATTTCAGGGAAACCCAAAAAGGAAGATTTGTGTTTAACATTCTGCTTCAAGATCATTGGAGATGGAACACTGGCTTTGGCTGAGGAATGAAATTGCTGGTTACCTTTCATTAACACATTGTACGAGGGGCTGGACTCACAAAAATGCATGAGAGGAGGCTATAAGAACCCTGCCTCAGAACAAATATCTAAACTTATTTATTAGAACAATGTTATCATATTATGATGTGTTTGACTACACAAAATGAATAAGTAAGTATTTATTATGATCTTTTGACTTTTAGTTCATGGAATACAGTATCGTAAATTACATCACTATTTTATTGAGATAAAATAAAAAACTTTCAATTTTATTTTACTTACACCAGAAGTTCTGCTCATGAAAAATACCCACATTCCAATGATAACACGATGTTTTTGCAAATATTTTTGTGTTTTTGCTGAATTTTTTATTACTTTTTCTGTCTTATCTACATGTGCAGATGGATCATCATCTTTTCTGTGATATTACAGTTCATGCAACCTTCAGCTGTTGGAAAGTAACTGAATAACATACCACGCCTTGCAGAAATTTTTTTTTAAGGTGTGTGTTGTTGACTCTTTTCTTCATATGAGGGCATATCATTTCTTCCCTCAACTCCTCCAGGTAAATTTTTCTTTTATCAGATATGCCTTTCTGGTAGCTGGAATGTTGCTGTGAAAATCAGCACAGAGTATTCATGGGTGCTACACCTGTTACACTTGTCTGTAAGTCATAAGGCTATCCTCTTGACTGTCTCTTGCATTTATATGTGCACACCTTCAGATTAAGAAACTCCACTCCTGATTTAGTTTATTATAGAATAAAACTATCTCATGCTTCTTCATACACCCTCCATCTTCTGTGGCACTATGGTAAAGAGAATTGAACAACATGACACTTTCGCTTTTTTGGGGGCACATTACCTACAGTTTTCAAATTGTCTTCAAGTCAGATGAGTACGTCAAAGTATCTCTGGACTTGGAAGCATCCATTTTAGGTGGAATTTTCCAACATTTTGTCTCAAAGTTTCCATTACTGTAATTTTTGCTACAATAGTTATTCAAATAATGAAACAACTGTGAAAAAATTATCTATTGTAAAATTTGTTGTGGTTGCTCATAATTTCGTCATTAATGCCTTTACTGCAGCAGAAGCAACACACACACACACACACACACACTCTCTCTCTCTCTCTCTCTCTCTCTCTCTCTCTCTCTCTCTCTCTCTCTCTCTCTCTCTCTCTCGTTTCTTGATACAAACAATGAGCTTACCTTCTAAGTTAGTGCAGTACACAATCTCCCCCAACATTCTTTGCAAAAAAATAATAAAAAAAAGAGTTCCATGTGCTCTTATACTGGACCAGGTGGAATTTTCATTACAGGGTGAAGGGTAATTCTGTTGCATGGGTACAGCATTTCTATATCTTCACTTGGAATATCAGAAGACATGGATTCATTATGCAGAGGACAATTATTGCCAGAATCACACTCATTTTCTTGAGCACAATCTTCAACCCATTCAGGGTTTGTTGAGTCAAAATTTTGATCAATTGTGCTCACTTGAGCTTTCTTTTGATTCTAACCGATAATACAGAATCCACAATGTAATTAAAGGCTAAATTTATTTTGCATAATTATTCTTTTCACGAAACTAAATTTATTCTCACACTCATATCCCAAAATAACATTCAGTATTTTTGATTTTTCAAAAATGAGTCTTGGCGTGCTGAACTGTTTATTGTTGTCTGTAATGTGCCAGTCAGTCCAAAGATATATAAACTACTCAAAATACAGCTTGTTCGCAAGACCCCTGCCACGCATTAGACATGTAGAATTACAAAATTAATAAAGAAAAATAATTAATTTGACTTGCACCAAATAATGTTCTTCCTAAAGAAAGTCAATTGCATTTTCAAGGATTACACAGAACATAAAATAAACAAGTTTAAGAGACTTGACTGATAAAATGAAAGGTAGTGGCGTCCAAAAGGTCCCTGTTTTACATCCAAGGGATAAAGGAACCATTTTGAATCTCTCGTTATGTTCAGGGGAAATTCAAGTAATGTATCTGCACAAGAAAGTTGTCAGATACATGTGTACTGTCCAGCAAAAAGATCTTGTCAACCATTATTTTGGCTACAAATCCTAGCTGTTACCTCCATAAACATTTTTGGAATTAGAAACTTCCTACACAGACAAAAATTATTTGAGGGGAACCAGTTCAAATGCACAAACACAACAACACACAAAAAGAATTTTATGCTACCCATACACTAGTTGAAATTGTACATATAGACAGCGTAGTATATAGTAACGATCCATCCAAGCAAACTTATAGCAACAGAAGAAATGATAAACAACATTCTTGGAAGTTGTATCATTGGCTGGTTTGCTGCAAGTGGTCTCACTCTCAATTTCAAAAAGATGCTACATTATGGCGAGAAAATAATAAATAGGATGGAAACTTCAAAATTCTTAGGTATACATATTAACATGAATTTAACCTGAAAAACGCACATTCTGGTACTCCTAACGCAATTTAGTTCAGCCATTTGCAGTTTGAATCACTGCATATCTTGAGGAGAGAAAAATCAGTAAATTGGCCTTTTGCATATTTTCATTCAATGATGTCATATGGAAAAATGTTCTGGGGTGACTTATCTTTAAGAAAGAAAGTCTTCATGCTCAAAAATGTGCTGTAACACTAATATGTGGTGCTGACTCACAATCATCTTGTAGACACCTCTTTACAGAGTTGGGCATTCTGGCTACTGCTTCACAGTATATTTATTCCTTCATGAAGTACCTCCTCGCCTTTTTTTAAAAAAAAAAAAAATAATCAAATGCAGTTGAACAGGAATAATGGTGTATACAATTACAATACCAGGAGAAAAAAACAATATTCATTACTCCACATTAAAGGTTGTCTGTAGCATGAAAAAAGGTGCACAGTGCTGCATCTAATATTTCTGATCAATTACTCAGTAACATAAAATGTCTGACAAAGAGCTAAGTAAAATTAGAAAACAAACTGAAAAACTTTCTCCTTTAGAGCTCCTTCTATTCCATAGAAGAATTATTGTAATGTGTGGAAGATGCTAGGTAGGAATTACTTACACAGATCTGTATATTTAATGATAATAAAATATAAATAATAAAACAAGTAACTTATATTAATGTTCACCATGTAGCCATATTTACAAATTAATTTGTGATATGTGAATGTAAAATGACCTGTCCCACATCATAATTTATCACACAAATGATCCATGGAACATGAAATTAACAAACAACTTATAATACATTTATGGGCAAAAACACATGTAATATAACAACCTTGATTTTGAAAATAAAGCTCCAGCAGTTCCTGTGGGAGAAATGTTACTGAGTAGAAGAGTTCGTGAAGGATGAACTGATAATTTTAACAAGAAGAAACTTAGTATTATATTATATTGTATGTGTGATTATATATAACAGATGTATATTATTATTATATTTTTTTTCTTTCCTTTCTCAGACATTATGACTGGTTAAAAATGGAAAGCGAGGCAGACCTTGACGAAGCGTGACTTCCGTTTAACTGTACGGTATGTGTTACATTGCACTTAGGAACTTTCAGGTAATTGAACATGTACCAATGATTACAGATTTCTGTAGTTGTATATATACACTCCTGGAAATAGAAAAAAGAACACATTGACACCGGTGTGTCAGACCTACCATACTTGCTCCGGACACTGCGAGAGGGCTGTACAAGCAATGACCACACGCACGGCACAGCATCCACACCAGGAACCGCGGTGTTGGCCGTCGAATGGCGCTAGCTGCGCAGCATTTGTGCACCGCCGCCGTCAGTGTCAGCCAGTTTGCCGTGGCATACGGAGCTCCATCGCAGTCTTTAACACTGGTAGCATGCCGCGACAGCGTGGACGTGAACTGTATGTGCAGTTGACGGACTTTGAGCGAGGGCGTATAGTGGGCATGCGGGAGGCCGGGTGGACGTACCGCCGAACTGCTCAACACGTGGGGCGTGAGGTCTCCACAGTACATCGATGTTGTCGCCAGTGGTAGGCGGAAGGTGCGCGTGCCCGTCGACCTGGGACCGGACCGCAGCGACGCACGGATGCACGCCAAGACCGTAGGATTCTACGCAGTGCCATAGGGGACCGCACCGCCACTTCCCAGCAAATTAGGGACACTGTTGCTCCTGGGGTATCGGCAAGGACCATTCGCAACCGTCTCCATGAAGCTGGGCTACGGTCCCGCACACCGTTAGGCCGTCTTCCGCTCACGCCCCAACATCGTGCAGCCCGCCTCCAGTGGTGTCACGACAGGCGTGAATGGAGGGACGAATGGAGACGTGTCGTCTTCAGCGATGAGAGTCGCTTCTGCCTTGGTGCCAATGATGGTCGTAGCGTGTTTGGCGCCGTGCAGGTGAGCGCCACAATCAGGACTGCATACGACCGAGGCACACAGGGCCAACACCCGGCATCATGGTGTGGGGAGCGATTTCCTACACTGGCCGTACACCTCTGGTGATCGTCGAGGGGACACTGAATAGTGCACGGTACGTCCAAACCGTCATTGAACCCATCGTTCTACCATTCCTAGACCGGCAAGGGAACTTGCTGTTCCAACAGGACAATGCACGTCCGCATGTATCCCGTGCCACCCAACGTGCTCTAGAAGGTGTAAGTCAACTACCCTGGCCAGCAAGATCTCCGGATCTGTCCCCCATTGAGCATGTTTGGGACTGGATGAAGCGTCGTCTCACGCGGTCTGCACGTCCAGCACGAACGCTGGTCCAACTGAGGTGCCAGGTGGAAATGGCATGTCAAGCCGTTCCACAGGACTACATCCAGCATATCTACGATCGTCTCCATGGGAGAATAGCAGCCTGCATTGCTGCGAAAGGTGGATATACACTGTACTAGTGCCGACATTGTGCATGCTCTGTTGCCTGTGTCTATGTGCCTGTGGTTCTGTCAGTGTGATCGTGTGATGTATCTGACCCCAGGAATGTGTCAATAAAGTTTCCCCTTCCTGGGACAATGAATTCACGATGTTCTTATTTCAATTTCCAGGAGTGTACGTTTGGATGTAGCTGTATTGCCTTGATGTACTGGTCGATATTATGTGGTATGACTCCTGTAGATGATAGTATAATTGGTACAATGTCAACTTTATCCTGATGCCACATGTCCTTGACTTCCTCAGCCAGTTGGATGTATTTTTCAATTTTTTCTCCTGTATATTTGTTGCATTGGCTACGGATATTTCGATTAGTTGTGTTAATTTCTTCTTTTTATTGGTGAGTATGATGTCAGGTTTGTTATTTGGTGTTGTTTTATCTGTTATAATGGTTCTGTTCCAGTATAATTTGTATTCATCATTCTCCAGTCCATTTTGTGGTGCATACTTGTATGTGGGAACATGTCGTTTTATTAGTTTATGTTGTATGTCAAGTTGTTGATGTTTTGCTACATTGTCATGTCTTCTGGTGTATTCTGTATTTGCTAGTATTGTACATCCACTTGTGATGTGATCTACTGTTTCTATTTGTTGTTTGCAAAGTCTGCATTTATCTGTTGTGGTATTGGGATCTTTAATAATATGCTTGCTGTAATATCTGGTGTTTATTGTTTGATCCTGTATTGCAATCATGAATCCTTACATCTCACTGTATATATTGCCTTTTCTTAGCCATGTGTTGGATGCGTCTTTATCGATGTGTGGCTGTGTTAGATGATACGGGTGCTTGCCATGTAGTGTTTTTTTTTTCCAATTTACTTTCTTCGTATCTGTTGATGTTATGTGATCTAAAGGATTGTAGAAGTGGTTATGAAATTGCAATGGTGTAGCCGATGTATTTATACGAGTGATTGATCTGTGTATTTTGCTAGTTTCTGCTCGTTCTATAAAGAATTTTCTTAAATTGTCTACCTGTCCATAATGTAGGTTTTTTATGTCGATAAATCCCCTTCCTCCTTCCTTTCTGCTTAATGTGAATCTTCCTGTTGCTGAATGTATGTGATGTATTCTATATTTGTGGCATTGTATTGAGTGCTTCTAGGTCTGTGTTACTCCATTTCACTACTCCAAATGAGTAGGTCAATATTGGTATAGCATAAGTATTTATAGCTTTTGTTTTGTTTCTTGCTGTCAATTCTGTTTTCAGTATTTTTGTTAGTCTTTGTCTATATTTTTCTTTTAGTTCTTCTTTAATATTTGTATTATCTATTCCTATTTTTTGTCTGTATCCTAGATATTTATAGGCATCTGTTTTTTCCATCGCTTCTATGCAGTCGCTGTGGTTATCAAATATGTAATCTTCTTGTTTAGTGTGTTTTCCCTTGACTGTGCTATTTTTCTTACATTTGTCTTTTCCAAAAGCCATATTTATTATTGCTGAATACTTCTGTTATCTTTAGTAATTGGTTGAGTTGTTGATTTGTTGCTGCCATAGTTTTAGATCATCCACGTATAGCAAATGTGTGGGTATGTTTCAGTAATATTATATCCATAATTTGTATTATTTAGCATGTTGGATAATGGGTTCAGAGCAAGGCAGAACCAGAAAGGACTTAATGAGTCTCCTTGGTATATTCCACGCTTAATCTGTATTGGCTTTGATGTGATATTATTTGAATTTATTTGGATATTATGTGTGGTTTTCCAATTTTTCATTATTATGTTTAAGAACTGTATCAATTTTAGGATCTACTTTGTATATTTCCAATATTTGTAGTAACCATGAGTGAGGTACACTATCAAAAGCTTTTTGGTAATCAAAGTATGTGTAGTGCAGCAACCTTTGTTTAGTTTTAGCTTGATATGTCACCTCTGCATCTATTATCAGTTGCTCTTTACACCCTTGTGCTCCTTTGCAACAGCCTTTTTGTTCTTCATTTATAATTTTGTTCTGTGTTGTATGTGTCAGTAATTTATGTGTAATGACTGAAGTTAATATTTTGTATATTGTTGGTAAGCATGTTATGGGGAGATATTTTGCTGGGTTTGCTGTGTCTACTTGATCTTTAGGTTTCAGATAAGTTATTCCATGTGTAAGTGTATCAGGGAGTGTGTATGGGTCTGCAATGTAATCATTAAATAATTTATGATGATGTAAATAAAATAGAAAGAAACTTCCACATGGGAAAAATATATTAAAAACAAAGATTCCAAGACTTACCAAGCGGGAAAGTGCCGGTAGATAGGCACAATGAATAAAACACACAAACACACACACAGAATTTCGAGCTTTCACAACCGACGGCTGCTTCGTCAGGAAAGAGGAAAGGAAAAGGAAAGATGAAAGGATGTGGGTTTTAAGGGAGAGGGTAAGGAGTCATTCCAATCCTGGGAGCGGAAAGACTTACATTAGGGGGAAAAAAGGATATGTATATACTCGCGCACACACACATATCCATCCATACATACACAGACACAAGCAGACACATTTCCATCTGAGCTCTTGATATTCATACAAGTGGTTCTCTTCTCTCCAAAGGTCTCTTTAATTTTCCTGTAGGCAGTATCTATCTTACCCCTAGTGAGATAAGCTTCTACATCCTTACATTTGTCCTCTAGCCATCCCTGCTTAGCCATTCTGCACTTCCTGTCGATCTCATTTTTGAGACGATTGTATTCCTTTTTGCGTGCTTCATTTACTGCATTTTTATATTTTCTCCTTTCATCAATTAAATTCAATATTTCTTCTGTTACCCAAGGATTTCTAGCAGCCCTCGTCTTTTTACCTACTTTATCCTCAGCTGCCTTCACGACTTCATCCCTCAGAGCTACTCATTCTCCTTCTACTGTGTTTCTTTCCCCCATTCCTGTCAATTGCTCCCTTATGCTCTCCTTGAAACTCTGTACAACCTCTGGTTCTGTCAGTTTATCCAGGTCCCATCTCCTTAAATTCCCACCTTTTTGCAGTTTCTTCAGTTTTAATCGACAGTTCATAACCAATATATTGTGGTCGGTGTCCACATCTGCCCCTGGAAATGTCTTTCAATTTAAAAGCTGGTTCTTAAATCTCTGTCTTACCATTATGTAATCTATCTGAAAACTGTCATTATCTCCAGGCTTCTTCCATGTATACAGCCTTCTTTTATGATTTTCGAACCAAGTGTTAGCTATGAGTAAGTTATGCTCTGTGCAAAATTCTACCAGACAGCTTCCTCTTTCATTTCTTAGCCCCAATCCATAATCACCTACTACGTTTCCTTCTCTCCCTTTTCCTACACTCGAATTCCAGTCACCCATGACTATTAAATTTTCATCTCCCTTCACTATCTGAATAATTTCTTTGATTTCATCATACATTTCTTCAATTTCTTCATCATCTGCAGAGCTAGTTGGCATATAAACTTGTACTACTGTAGTAGGCATGGGCTTCGTATCTATCTTGGCCACAATAATGCGTTCACTGTGCTGTTTGTAGTAGCTTACCTGCATTCCTATTTTCCTATTCATTATTAAACCTACTCCTGCATTACCCCTATTTGATTTTGTGTTTATAACCCTGTAGTCACCTGACCAGAAGTCTTCTTCCTCCTGCCACCGAACTTCACTAATTCCCACTATATCTAAGTTTAAAGTATCCATTTCCCTTTTTAAAATTTCTAACCTACCTGCCCAATTAAGGGATCTGACATTCCACGCTCCGATCTGTAGAACGCCAGTTTTCTTTCTACTGATAACGACGTCCCCCTGAGTAGTCCCCACCCGGAGATCTGAATGGGGGACTATTTTACCTCCGGAATATTTTACCCAAGAGGACGCTGTCATCATTTAATCATATATTTTGGAAACATTCAGTCCAGTGAAAATTTAGGAAATAAATGGTACCTGACACTCAGTAGTCTGGCTACACTGAATGCTTCTGTAAATTACTTGTGAGAGTAACCTTTTACCAGAAACATTCAGATTTAGATAATGCCTCTTGAGGTGTAACTATGTGAAGGACGACACATCAATCACACCCATACATGATCAATCCACTGCAGTCCTGTATATAAATACATTGTGAGAGAAACCCTCATCCACAGCTCATCTATCACTAAAAAAACTGATGCCATCTTCGCATTGGTGTTAAGAGCATTCCCAGCAATGTACCCGATTTCTTATTTAATAGTGCAGTTGAAGTTATGGCCCAAACTGTTTGAAGCACTTCAATAATCACTATAAGATGTTCCCAACTAAGAAATTTCCACACACAACTTGAATCACAGGTAACATCTCCAAGTCCTGGACCTGGTTTAAAAACACCAATGACCTGGTATTCTGTACCTACTTCTGCAAAACTCAGTCATTTCTCTCTATAACTACTGTCTTGTGAGAATTTACTTCATCTTTCTAACCCCCAAACTGCCACTAGCCGTAACTACCACTTTTTCTCCTGTCTTGTTAGAGCATTCCTGAACTTGCTGCTTGTCTGCGCATTTTATCCAGCCTCCAGAGCATGAAGCTGTTGGAGACATCTAGACCACAGCTTGCAGATTCTCTTGAACCTCTTGTTTGATTTGGCCCTTTGACTGCAGTTTGGCTGTTGTTGGGGTCATCAGTTCAGTTATTATACTCTTAACATTACTTCTGCATAATGCAGATCTCAATTGTTCAAATTTGCCCAAGTTAGTGCTAGCCCCAACTTTGTGTTTAAAAATGTTACTCTGTCTCTCAATTTGGGGCCTTTTATTCAGTTACTTAAGAAGTGAATGAAGGAATAATGTCATGACACTCAGTAATGACTGAACAGACTAATGATGATGACACTTTATTATGTTAATGTCCCACATACAATAATGCATATAGAAGAGGGGCTCACTATTATGGTACAACAATGTACATATTGATGAGGGAAGTGGACCAATGTATTACACAATAATGTTTATGTGGCAACAAAATCTAACTCTAATTATATGCATAATCAAAAGCTGTTGTGATCATCAGTCCGAAGATTAGTTTGATGTAGCTTCCCATGATACTCTATCCTGTGCATGCCTCTTCATTTGTGAATAACTACTGCAACCTATATCCTCAATAGGCTTATTGTATTCATGTATTTGTCTCCCTCTACAAATTCCCCCCCGTCCAATACTAAATTGGAGATCAAGTCTCAGATTGTGTCATATGAACCGATCCCTTCTTCTAGCCAGGTTGTGCCACAAATTGTTTTTCTCGGCAATTCTATTCAGTAAAATGTAAGTACTAGTATTTCATCTATGGGCCTACACCACAAACACACATTATGGTGTGTACGAGAAAGCATTTCAGTTTTTATTATTTTCCCCTTCCTTTTTTCCCCAAGGGCATGAAGCAAAATTGTCGCCAAGTCTCTGCATATTTATTACTGTATATGGTCATGAAATGCTACATAAATAAGCTCTCAGTAAACTAGAAGTTCTATGACTTTCTCGGCATGATCACTTTGCAAGGTTTATATGGGATGTAGTAGTAGTAGTAGTAGTAGTAGTAGTAGTAGTAGTAGTCGTCCTCAGTCCAGAGACTGGTTTGATGCAGCTCTCCATGCTACTCTATCATGTACAAGCTTCTTCAACTCCAAATGACTACTGCAACCTACATCCTTCTGAATCTGCTTAGTGTATTCATCTCTTGGTCTCCCTCTATGATTTTTACACTCCACGCTACCCTCCAATACTAAACTGGTGATCCCTTGATACCTCAGAACATGCCCTACCAACCAATCCCGCCTACTAGTAAAGTTGTGCCCCAAATTCCTCTTCTCCCCATATCTATTCAGTACCTCCTCATTAGGTACATAATCTACCCCTCTAATCTTCAGTATTCTTCTGCAGCACAACATTTCGAAAGCTTCTATTCTCTTCTTGTCTGAACTATTTATCATCCACATTTCACTTCCATATGTGGAAACACTCCACACAAATACTTTCAGAAAAAGACTCCCTAACACTTAAATCTATACTCGATGTTAGCAAATTTCTCTTCTTCAGTAACACTTTTCACACCATTGACAATCTACATTTTATATCCTCTCTACTTCGACCACTGTTAGTTATTTTGCACCCCAAATAGCAAAACTCATATATACTACTTTAAGTGTCTCATTTTCTTATCTAATTTCATCAGTATCACCTGATTTAATTCTACTACATTCCATTATCCTCGTTTTGCTTATGTTGATGTTCATCTTATATCCTCCTGTCACGACACTGTCCAGTCAAAAAGTTAGCTTGTAATGTTTGCTACCATAATTTTAATAAATTGTCTTTCTTGCAATACCTGCCACTGGACTCTGCAATAGTAATTATTTTTAGATAAAATTTGCACACTGTTCATCATCATATGGAGCAATGTACATATTTACTAACTACGCTCTTGAATTTTTGTGTTACGATTTTATGATTTAGGGGCAAAGATCTCAGTGGCAGTTGCAATGAACTCTTAAGTTTTACTTTGGCATTCATATTTCACAACTACATGAATTTTTGAAATTACAGAAATTCTTTAACACCTCGTTCTGGAATAGTTTGGCTTGACTCTCAGTCCATCCGTTTTCTCCAAATAAAAACGTCCACATGGTTACCTTTTAAGTTCACATCTAATTACATGTACATATACATTAGATCATGTAAAAATAATACAGTTCACTTACGTATTTGATAAATTCGAAATAAGACAAACATATTGATCAACATAAGAATTTGAAGAGGAATCTGATTCCCGGGTTTTCCCGCAAGAAAGTTCCTTTATACGCAGAGATCAACAAAACCACAACCCCAACAGCAAACAAGTTTATTGCGCTGAAGTGTTGTTATGTATATGTAAGGGGAAAGTGCTGAATACAGTAAAAAAAAATCATTAAACCACCACTAAAATTTGGATACCTTACAGGACATGTATTTATCACGTAGTAAATCCTACTCACGTTTAGCACACATAGGGCGAGGCGCTGCATCCCACCGACCATCATTACACAATACTTTCGGCCCACCAGTGAGATCATATCCTTCATCACATTCTATATGTACGCCTTGGATACTAGTTGCATTGATTTTGGAAACTGTTCCATGTACCACTTCTCCAAACTCTGCACATTCGGCACTTATAATGCGACGAAAAGCTGAAAAGACGAAAAATCATTTCATAAAAAAGGTACATTCAATATCTCTCCAAAACGCTTAGATTTGTCATACTTACATTCTGTTTTATTTCTCCGACTCAAATCCAAACCACATACACCATTCGACACTACCGTGAAAACAAATACGCATGCGACTGCGTTCATCATGTTATTGTTGTTATGGCTTCGGCTCCCAGCTATTACGTCAATGACTTTTTCGGACAAGCTTTCTTTATTCAAACGTCCGCATAACAATGGACATATTACATTAATCTCCCATTAAGTATACGTCTTTTAGAACTGAACATAACGAAAATTGAAGTACGTGAAATAAAGCAAAGCAAACCCATTATCAGACCTAAATCTATAAGAGTGTTTGACAACTTCCACTAACAAAAGTACTTCGCCCGGGTAGCAGAAGTCAACTGTTTGCAAATGTTTTCATCGATCAGCTGGGAAAGACAGTGTCGCCAACATACAACATACAGAGAGGAATTTCCAGAAACAGATTGCTATCAGAATGCTAATAATTCAATATGTGGGCACCAGAAACATTGTAGTAGGATAATTGTTGTTTGGATTTAATATACAACTGTATTAGATATTACTAATAAGTCTGGACTTCGATGGGCACACTATTCAAGAGCTTTCTCGAATGCTGTACAGCATTCATGATCATCTCTGCACCATATCTTTGTCGCGTTGTTTAGTTTCGTCTATTTGTGTTATGGGAATGACAGTTTGAGAGTCGTGTGCCGGGTTTCTTTCAACAGTGTGAAAAATTGTGTGTTGGAATGGAGAGTATGGTATGTCAAAAAACTGTTCACCTAATGACTCTGCAACGCGAACGAATTTCGGACTGAGCCTGGGAAATGAGGTGTGAAGATGAGTTGTTCACCGTCCGCCCGCACTATAATCTGCAATGAAATATTCGACGAAAACAGTCTTCCATCTGAAGAAGGTAAGTTAAAAAGTTCCTGTTTTCCAGATTTTTATTTTCTTTGTTTTGTGAGCATTTTTCTCATAGTAACGTTGTCAACGACGTAAGATAAATGTGCTTGGCGCTCAGTTCCCTCAGATCAAGGATGCGCGACACAAATATCATCACACTAATTCTTTTTTAAACAGGTTGTCATTAAATTTAAGCGCCCTTACACCGTGAATTATATTTGATGATATTATTTTATTTTGAACAAACTCTGCTTATATAGAATAACAGATTTGCGGATGAAGGCTCGTTGTGACAGAATAAAAAGTCATTCTTTGTTGAATTACCCATTTTATTTTTGACAAGATTAAAACTATTTTTCTAAGGCCGCATCTGCTTCGGCATCTACAGCAAGTTACTGAAATTGCAGTGTAAAGTGGAAAATGTGTGCAGTGTCATTCATGCAAATCGAGTCACTAGCGAAGCACGGCAAAATCTGTGATCCTAGCGTATCTGCAAGAGAAACATTGATTAACTTATCGCAACAGAATGTACATACAACTGTAAAGACGGTTGATATTTTACTTTAGAGGAAATGTGCGATGTGTTTAAATAGCGCTTTCGGGTGTTATCAGTGAGCCAAGGCGTTGCAGACGGACTCAGCTAAAAATTGTTTAGAATTTACAGTAACAGTGTTTCCGGTGCGCAAGTTGCGTTAATTGTATGTACTAGAACTTGTTTGTTTTTCATGGTCTTAAAGCTGCGAACGGAACTAAACGGGACGCACTCGTGTCATACGCTGCACTACTCAGTTTGATGAATCTAATCAAGTACCAAAAACGACGGACATGTATGAATTATGTTCTAAGGCTTAAAAATATGTGTGTCCCAGATTGTGCATTATATATTATTACAAGCAATCTTTTGACGATGATTTGTTTCTCGATATGCGGTTGAAATACAGAATCCTCATGGCAAGATCGTCACCACCGAGATGTGTGTTCCAACGTCCGCTGATGTTACAACAGCACCAAGGTCACTGGTGTAGTGTTTCCATTGTATACCCTTTTCCACTGAACAGGTGTTGTGTGACATAATTTTCTAAAGGTAAAATTAATTTTTGAAAATAAGACACCGAAAACTTCATCCTGGCTGGCTGTGCTGTAACCTGAAGCCGGTCTTCCTAAATAGTGTGTCGCTCCTTGGCGTCACGCCACTTACCTCCGTTTTCAATGCCGCAGAAGCTATCGAGAGCGGTGGACGTACCTGAGGCCCAAAGATGCTATTCAGATGCTGTTGTAGCGCGTGGAACTATTTAGCTTCGGCAACAAATCAACAATGTATTCATTTTCATGTTACGTTGCATCAAGAAGAAAGAGACTAAAGCTCTGCAGTCCCCTAATGCTCGATAGTTATTTGCGCTACAGCAGCTTCTTCTAAGGTTCTCCCCGATCAAAAAGCGCGCTGGTGGAAAGGCAATATAGTTAACAGCAAGACCGTACGGAGAAGGTGGCGAAGTGTCCCGCCAAGATCGCAGGCACGGGATGGTCACAGAAACAAACCAGAAGCGAAAAATACCACTTAAGAATTAATCGCAAATAGAGTAAGTGAGTTCTCATGCCCTCGTGTTCTCATCTTCTGCCAACGAGAAGTAGTATTTTCCCACCAGCCAGCGACTGTAAACACACATTGTTGCCACAGTACCATTTCGTAGCATCAGAAAGAAATAAATACTACCGAACATACGTCTGTCGCTAATATGGTTAAGTTCTGTGGCAACAGTGGGCTTCGTTCGCACGCAAGTCGCCAGTGGTCAACAACTGAGATCTTGGCGCTAATACGCTACGGTACTGGAAGATCACAAAAATCGTCGAGTGGATGCAGAACCCAATATGTTATTTTACCGAAGGCTTCAGATTTATGCCATTCCAGGACAGAAGCGAGAATCTTTAAGCGGGAACGCATCAAAGCATCTCGCAGGGTAATAGTTTAAACAGAAAACAGATTTCACGTACACTACCGGCCATTAATAATGCTACATCAAGAAGAAATGCAGATGATAAACGGGTATTCATTGGACAAATAAATTATACTAGAACTGACATGTGATTACATATTCACGCAATTTGGGTGCATAGATCCTGAGAAATCAGTACACAGAACAACCACATCTGGCCGTAATAACAGCCTTGATACGCCCGAGCATTGAGTCAAACAGAGCTTGGATGGCGTGTACAGTTGCTCGGTCACCAGACGTTTTCAATTGGTGAGAGATCTGGAGAATGTGCTGGCCAGGGCAGCAGTCGAACATTTTCTGTATCCAGAAAGGCCCGTACAGGACCTGCAACATGCGGTCGCGCATTATCCTGCTGAAATGTAGGGTTTCGCAGGGATCGAATGAAGGATAGAGCCACGAGTCGTAACACATCTGAAATGTAACGTCCACTGTTCAAAGTGCCGTCAATGCGAACAAGAGGTGACCGAGACGTGTAACCAGTGGCACCCCATACCGCCACGCCGGGAGATACGCAAGTATGGCGATGACGAATACACGCTTCCAATGTGCGTTCACCGCGATGTCACCAAACACGGATGCGACCATCATGATGCTGTGAACAGAACCTGGATTCTCCGAAAAAATGACGTTTTGCCATTCGTACACCAAGGTTCGTCGTTGAGTACACCATCACAGGCGCTCCTGTCTGTGATGCAGCGTCAAGGGTAACTGCAGCCATGGTCTCCGAGCTGATAGTCCATGCTGCTGCAGACGTCGTCGACTGTTCGTGCAGATGGTTGTTGTCTTGCAAATGTCCCCATATGTTGACTCAGGGATCGAGACGTGGCTACACGATCTGTTGCAGCCATGCGGATAAGATGCCTGTCATCTCGACTGCTAGTGATACGTGGCCGTTAGGATCCAGCACGGCGTTCCGTATTACCCTCATGAACCCACGGATTCCATATTCTGCTAACAGTCATTGGATTTCGACCAACGCGAGCAGCAATGTCGCGAAACGATGAACCGCAATCGCGATAGGCTACAATCCGACCTTTATCAAAGTCAGAAACGTGATGGTACGCATTTCTCCCCCTTACACGAGGCATCACAACAGCGTTTCACCAGGCAACGCCGGTCAACTGCTGTTTGTGTATGAGAAATCGGTTGGAAACTTCCCTCGTGTCAGCACGTTGTAGGTGTCGCCACCGGCGCCAACCTTGTGCGAATGCTCTGAAAAACTAATCATTTGCATATCACAGCATCTTCTTCCTGTCGATTAAATTTCGCGTCTGTAGCATGTCATCTTTGTGGTGTAGCAATTTTAATGTCCAGTAGTGTATATGACGAATATTTGATCTGCCTATTGCCTGCCAGGGATTTCCTTAAATGAAAGCTCTGTATAGCATCCTAAAAAATGTGCCGCTGATTTTCGTGCCAAACATAGAAGAGCTAGTTCACGAAATACCTGCTTTCAAGTTCCAGACACAAGAGCTGAACATTGAAACAGTTTCCATTTTGCATTTTTAAAGGTTTTGCTAAGTATGGGTTAAAGGATGCCTATCCAAACATCGAAATAATTGAAAGGATATTTTAATGGGTGTAACAAAGCTTTCAGTCTTGGCTAATCGTGTCGTAATCAATAATTTATTCATCATATGGAAACTGATCCATCGTAGCTGCCATAAACAAAAATATGTAGTCTTTATTTTGCTTTAAGTTATTTTTTAAAAATTTATACAATTGGTAATTTGTTTACTAGAATAATACATTTAGTTTGTTGTGTCCAACATTTTTCGTAAGTAGACACTGCCTGACCAAAAAGATAAGCACGCAGAAGGGGAGTAGGAAACGAAATGAAACCTCACACGCTGAGAGGAAGGATATGAGATGCCACTGCAGTGAGTACAAAATCTTGTCCAATTTACAAAGAACTTGGCAACATGATCCCCCTATCAGAATGACATTGCACCCCCTCTGGCGTGTATGCATGCATTGATTCGGAAGGATGTTATAAGACCATTATATGCTCTCCTGAAACCAACTGGCCCCCGACTGTTGTATGCCGGACCCTGGCACTACGACGAAGTTGACATCTGAGCTGGTCCCACACAAGCTCTATTGCGGACAACTCTAGGGATCTTGCTGACCACTGGAGTACCTGCACATACACTACGTGATCAAAAGTGTCCGGACACCTGGCTGAAAATGACTTACAAGTTCGTGGCGCCCTCCATCGGTAATGCTGGAATTCAGTATGGTGTTGGCCCACCATTAGCCTTGATTACAGCTTCCACTCTCACAGGCATACGTTCAATCAGGTGCTGGAAGGTTTCTTGGGGAATGGCAGCCAATTCTCATGAAGTGCTGCACTGAGGAGAGGTATCAATGTCGGTCGGTACGGCCCGGCACGAAGTCGGCGTTCCAGAACATACCAAAAGTGTTCTATAGGATTCACGTCAGGACTCTGTGCAGGCGAGTCCATTAGAAGGACGTTATTGTCGTGTAGCCACTCCGTCACAGGCCGTACATTATGAACAGGTGCTCGATCGTGTTGAAAGATACAATCGCCATCCCCGAATTGCTCTTCAACATTGGGAAGGAATTAGGTGCTTAAAACATCAATGTAGACCTGTGATGTGATAGTGCCAAGCAAAACAACAAGGGGTGCAAGCCCCTCCATGAAAAAACGCCCACACCATAACACCTGTGCTTCCAAAGTTTACTGTTAGCACTACACATGTTGGCAGGTGACCTTCACCGGGCATTCGCCATATCCACACCCTGCCAGCGGATCGCCACATTGTGTACCGTGATTCGTCACTCCACACAAGGTTTTTCCACTGTTCAATCGTCCAATGTTTACGCTGCTTATACCAACCGAGGCGTCGTTTGGCATTTACCGGCATGATGTGTGGTGGCTTATGAGCAGCCAATCGAGCATGAAATTCAAGTTTTCTCACCTCCCGCCTATCTGTTATAGTACTAGCAGTGGATCCTGATGCAGTTTGGAATTCCTTTGTTATGGTTTGGATAGATGTCTGCCTACTACACATTACGACCCCCTTCCACTGTCTGCGATCTCTATCAGTGAAAAGACGAGGTCGACCTGTGTGCTTTTGTACTGCACGTATCGCTTCATGTTTCCACTTCACTGTCACATCGGAAACGATGTATCTAGGGGTGTTTAGGACTGCAGACATCTAAAAAAAATGGTTCAAATGGCTCTGAGCACTATGGGACTCAACTGCTGTGGTCATTAGTCCCCTAGAACTTAGAACTACTTAAACCTAACTAACCTAAGGACATCACACACACCCATGCCCAAGGCAGGATTCGAACCTGCGACCGTAGCAGTCGCACGGTTCCGGACTGCGCGCCTAGAACCGCGAGACCACCGCGGCCGGCACAGACATCTCACGTACAGACATTTGACACAAGTGACATCCAATCACCTGACCACGCTCGAAGTCCGTGAGTTCCGCAGAGCGCCCAATTCTACTATCTCGCGAACCTAATGACTACTGAGGTCCCTGATATGAAGTATCTGGCAGTAGGTGGCAGCACAATGCACCTAATATGAAAGACATATATTTTTGGGGGTGTCCGGATACTTTGATCACATAGTATAACTGACATTTCACAGAGACACATACCACGTTTGGACGAGCATTGTCCTGTAGAAAAATGGCTCTGCAGTACTGTCTTCCAAGAGGTAATATAAGTGAACGCACGTCACTGTGTACCATTGTGCTGCCAGAGTTTCCTCTAACACTGCCAGCCGTGACCTGAATTGATATCTGATGCCTCCCCACATAACGACTCCAGAAGTAATGCAGCTGTACCTCTCCAAAATATTAGAATATTGAGACGTCTCTGCAGCTGAGACTCACTAGTGGTGGTCATCGAGGTTGGTGCAGAACCACATTTGTCCCAGCATACAGTGCAACAGCGTTCATCTGCTGCAGTTGCAGCAACACTCCAAACACAGTCAGTTCTGAAACTTCCTAGCAGATTAAAACTGTGTGCCGGACCGAGACTCGAACTCAGGACCTTTTCCTTTCGCGGGAAAGTGCTCCACCAACTGAGCTATCCAAGCACGACTCACGCCCCGTCCTCACAGCTTTACTTCTGCCAGTACCTCGTCTCCTACCTTCCAAACTTTACAGAAGCTCTCCTGCCAACCTTGCAGAACTAGCACTCCTGGAAGAAAGGATATTGCGGAGACGTGGCTTACCCACAGCCTGGGGGATGTTTCCAGAATGAGATTTTCACTCTGCAGCGGAGTGTGCACTGATATGAAACTTCCTGGCAGATTAAAACTGTGTGCAGGACCGAGACTCGAACTCGGGACGTTTGCATTTCGCGAGCAATTGCTGTACCACTTGCCAGCGAAAGGCAAAGGTCCTTAGTTCGTGTCTCGGTCCGATTTACAGTTTTAATCTGCCACGAAGTTTCATATCAGCGCACACTCCGCTGCAGAGTGAAAATCTCATTCTGGATACAGTCATTTCTGTTTAAGGCACCATACGCAGGGGATGGCAATTCTCGAGTATGGCTGCTGCAAGTCTCTGACCAATGGTGTGGAATGACACAGAAAACATTCAGTACGTCCGTTTCTTGCTCTAGGATGGCTAGCGCAGATGTGAAGGGGGTAAGATATGCTCTGTGCACAATGCGAAGATCTTCCCTTATGGTGGTCAGACGTCGTCGACCGGAACCTCAATGACGAGTATGACCGCCCTCAAGTTTCTATACAGTCCTGCATCAGGCAACTCTCACAACCGACTGCCCCACAAACCTGGATGTTGCACAATTTGTCCAGCAGTTTACATGTAGACCCATAATGAGGTTCCTTTAAAACTCGATCAGCTGCTGATAACGTTGTCTCGTACGAGTACACAGCATTCCCGTGTCCTTCACAGTGATCACTGATCTCTCAGCATGTGTTGCTGTACATACTCCTTACACACAGAGGTGATAAGCCATGAGATAGCTCTTAAAATTGTGTCTACCTCCTTTTTCGCAGCATTGTGCAGAGATTGGATGTGGCATGGACTCAACAAGTCATTGAAAGTTCTCTGCGGAAATACTGAGCCATCCATATTTGCAAAAGTGTTGTCGTGCACGATTTTGTGCACAAACGGACCTCCCAGTTATGTCCCATAATGTTCGATGGGATCTGTGTCGCTCGAAATGTCCAGAATGTTCTTCAAACCAGTTGCGAACAGTTGTGGCCCAGCGACATGACATCATTGTTTGGTGAACATGACGTACACGAATGGCTGCAAATGGTCTCCAAGTAGCTGAACATGGCAGTCAATGATTGGTTCAGTTGGAGCAGAGGACCTATTCCATTCTATGTAAACACAGCCCACACCATCGTGAGCCATCTGATTTTGGTTTTCCGTGATTTCCCTAAATCGCTCCAGGCAAATGCTGGGATGGTTCCTTTCGAAGGGCACGGTCGACTTCCTCCCCCGTCCTTCCCTAATCCGATGAGACCGATGATCTCGCTGCCTGGTCTCCTTCCCCAAAACAACCAACCAACCAACCATTGTGAGCCACCACCAGCTTTGTTGACAGCTTGGGCTAATGCCTTTGTAGGTCTAGACCACACTCGAACCGGGACTCATCTGACCACGCCACGCTTTTCCAGTCTTCTAGTGTCCAATCGGTATAATCACGAGCCCAGGAGAGGTGCTGCAGCCAAAGTCGTGGTGTTAGCAAAGGCGCCCGCGTCGGTCGTCTATTGCTACAGCCCTCATCAGTGAGTGGCTCGAAACAGCATATCCAGACACTCTGGGATGATAATGGCATTGGAACAGAGGATGACACGCGTGAAGCTGAAATACTAAACACCTTTTTCCAAAGCTGTTTCGCAGAGGAAGACCGCACTGCAGTTCCTTCTCTAAATCCTCGCACTAACGAAAAAATGGCTGACATCGAAATAAGTGTCCAAGGAATAGAAAAGCAACTGAAATCACTCAACAGAGGAAAGTCCACTGAACCGGACGGGATGCCGATTCGATTCTACACAGAGTACGCGAAAGAACTTGCACCCCTTCTAACAGCCGTGCACCGCAAGTCTCTAGAGGAACGGAAGGTTCCAAATGATTGGAAAAGAGCACAGGCAGTTCCAGTTTTCAAGAAGGGTCGTCGAGCAAATGCGCAAAACTTTAGGCCTATATCTCTGACATCGATCTGTTGTAGAATTTTAGAACATGTTTTTTGCTCACGTACCATGTCACTTCCGGAAACCCAGAATTTACTCTGTAGGAACAAACATGGATTCCGGAAACAGCGATCGTTTGAGACCCAATTCGCTTTATTTGTTCATGGGACCCATAAAATATTAGATACAGGCTCCCAGGTAGATGACATTTTCCTTGACTTGCGGAAGGCGTTCGATACAGTTCCACACTGTCGCCTGAAAAACAAAGTAAGAGCCTATGGAATATCAGACCAACTGTGTGGCCGGATTGAAGAGTTTTTAGCAAACAGAACACAGCATGTTGTTCTCAATGTAGAGACGTCTACAGACGTTAAAGTAACCCCTGGCGTGCCACAGGGGAGTGTTATGCGACCATTGCTTTCCATAATAGACCTAGTAGATAGTGTCGGGAAGTTCCATGCGGCTTTTCGCGGGTGATGCTGTAGTATACAGAGATGTTGCAGCATTAGAAAATTGTAGCGAAATGCAGGAAGATCTGCAGCAGGGAGTGCCAACTGACCCTTAACATAGACAAATGTAATTTGTTGCGAATACATAGAAAGGAGGATCCTTTATTGTATGATTATATGATAGCGGAACAAACACTGGTAGCAGTTACTTTTGTAAAATATCTGGAAGTATTCGTACCGAACGATTCGAAGTGGAATGATCATATAAAATTAATTGTTGGTAAGGCGGGTGCCAGGTTGAGATTCATTGGGAGAGTCCTTAGAAGGTGTAGTCCATCAACAAAGGAGGTGGCTTACAAAACACTCGACCTATACTTGAGTATTGCTCATCAGTGTGGGATCAGTACCAGATCGGGTTGACGGAGGAGGTAGAGAAGATCCAAAGAAGAGCGGCGCGTTTCGTCACAGAGTTATTTGGTAAGCGTGATGGCGTTACGGAGATGTTTAGCAAACTCAAGTAGCAGACTCTGCAAGAGAGGCGCTCTACATCGCGGTGTGGCTTGCTGCCCAGGTTTCGAGAGGGTGCGTTTCTGGATGAGGTAACGAATATATTGCTTCCCCCTACTTATACATCCCGAGGAGATCACGAATGTAAAATTAGAAAGATTCGAGCGCGCACGGAGGCTTTCCGGCAGTCGTTCTTCCCGCGAACCATACGCGACTAGAACAGGAAAGGGAGGTAATGAGAGTGGCACGTAAAGTGTCCTCCGCGACACACCGTTGGGTGGCTTTCGGAGTATAAATGTAGATGTAGAAGTAGATATCCCACACTGATTTCTGTGATTATTTCACGCATTGTTACTTGCCTGTTATCACTGACAACGGCATGTAACCGCCGCTGCTCGGTCACTAAGCGAAAACCGACGGCCGCTGGGACGTCTGCGGTGAGAGGTAACGTCTGAAATTTGGGTATTCTCTGCACACTGTTGGTACTGTGGATCTCGGAATATTGAATTCCCTAACGATTTCTAAAGTAGGATGTTCCATGTATCTAGCTCAAGTTACCATTCTGCATTCAGTGTCTGTTAATTGACCCGCCAGGGTGGCCGAGAGCACTAACGCGCTGCTTCCTGGACTCGGGTAGGTGCGCCGGCCCCGGATCGAATCCGCCCGTCGGATTAACGACGAGGGCCGATATGCTGGCCAGCCTGGATGTGGTTAGGCGGTTTTCCACATCCCGCTAGGTGAATACCGGGCTGGTCCCCAATTTCCGCCTCAGTTACACGACTCACAGACATTTGGAAAACGTTCGCACTAATTCATGGCTTACACTAGACGCAGACAGCTGGGGTGCACTACTTCCGTCCCAGGGGATTCGGGATAGCGGCAAGAAGGGCATCCGTCCACCCTCTGCAGTTAACACTGCCAAATCCGTCGTAACAGAGCCGACCCCGCGTTGGAGGGAGACAAAGGCCCGAGAAAGAAAGAAAGAAAGATTCAGTATTTGTCAATTCCTGTCGTGCGGGCATTATCACGTCGGGAAGCTTTTCACCTGAGTACAAATAACAGCTCCGCCATTGCACTGCCCTTTTATACCTTCTGTGCGCGACACTACCGCCATCTGTACATGTGCATATGGGTATTTCACGACTCCTGTCACCTCAGTGTGTAACACATCAGACTGGTAACAACACTAAACATGAATGACACTAATGTGCTTTGGTGGCCGCTCCACATGTCTCAGAGAGTTATTGCAACTCTTATTATTTCCGTACTGATGGTGTGTTCGTGTATGAAGTTACATTGACATGTGACCATGTCTTCTGGTGCTTCATTTTTTTTTTTCTTTTTGCCAGGCATTGTTGTTTATTGAATAACATTTTCCGGTAATGTTTCTTTTTAATACACCTACTTACATATTTATAGAATTTGCTTAAACTGCGTAGGAAGAAAATGGAGAATGATAGTTGGGTGGGAGGGGGGGGGGGTGGGAGAGCTACTTTGGCAGATCTGCCAGTGGTGAAAGATCACCTCGATACAGCTGTGGTTAAACAGGAACGCTTCCGTACTACCGAGTTCGCCGAATGAATCAGCACTTAGAAATTCCTTTTTGTCAGCAACACACATCGCGCAACATGCATCTGTTCTCTCTGCTGGAGAGACCAAATCGTGGCGGGTTTACAACAGCAGTGCAGACGCCGTAGCGACATGCGATGGCCTTGTCACGAATTGCGCGGCGCCTCCTGCCGGAGGTTCGAGTCCTCCCTCCGGCGTGTGTGTGTTTTGTTCTTAGCATAAGTTAGTTTAAGATAATTTAAGTAGTGTGTAAGTCTAGGGACCGATGATCTCACCAGTTTGGTCCCTTAGGAATTCACACACATTTGAACATTTCACATGCGAAGGAATTTCCCACTGATGGGTGAAAATTACTGATGAACAGATGTAACTTAGACTTTTATCGTCGTCTCCTACTGTGTGTCCCTGAAGTCTCTGTGTCATTAGGTCAAAATAGAATATTGTACTGTTTGAGACTTTCCCGACTGTGTGTCCCAGAAGTCTTGTGTCACTAAGTTGTAACAGTATATAGTACTGTTTGCATAATAGGTATAAAACAAACCGTAGGGCAATAGATAGAGAGATGCTGAATGAAACGCGTTTGGTTGTGAACAGAGATATGCGTGATGCCTTCAATGACTACCTTAGGAGAATATTGTCAAATTATCTTTCACAGAACCCAAATCAATTCAGGTCGTATGTAAAGGCTGTTAGTGGCACCAAAGCTAGTGTCCAATCTCTAATGAATGAGACGGGAACTGAAATTGAGGATAGCAAAGCAAAATCTTAATTCCGTTTTCAAATGTTCCTTCACAAAGGAAAGCCCATTTCATAGGATGGGGCCCCTCCACGCCCACACAGACGTGGTGACCAAACCAAAAGTTCTTCTGTCACCTCTGTGTAACATTTTAGTTTTTAGAATCAGGAGTAACAGGATGCGGCCTGTGATGTTGTCCATGCGCCTGGGTAGGATTACTCTTTGACATGGTCCATTAGGAGACAGAAAGTGGACGAAAGCGATCGAAGGGTAGCGGTTTGTAAGGGCAGAGGGAAAAAAGAGCCAAGGCAAGCGCCAAGGGGAAAAACCTCAGCGACAGTAGGACGTGTAGTAAGGGCAGTAGCGGCTTGCTAGCTGCGACACTACATACAGGGTGAGGAGGTTATGTTAGTGCGAGGTATCGTGCATCGTTACCTTTGTCGTTGCGGGTGCTCGTTGTAGGGCCTGATGCAGCGGCTGCGCCCCTGTTAACAGTCCGAGGCCGTTACACATCAGTGGGCGATCGGTCATAGATCAGCTCACAGTGTAGGGGGTGTGTGTGGTTGGTTTGCGTGTTGTGTACGCTACGGCTTCCCCGCGATTGCCTGTTTTTCGGCGGGTCGAGCGTATGGGATGGCAAACAGTAGCTGTGTTGCAGGGGCTCGCCAGTATTGTTGTACAGGAAAACCCAGGAAAACTGACTCAATTTAATCCTCGTGCCGCTAAAAAGACGAATGAAATAAATATTAGTGTCAGTGGTTTTGAGAAACGGCTGAAATCCTTAAAACTGAACAAAACTCCAGGGCCCGGTGGAATCCCTCTCATATTCTATACTGAATTTGCGGCTTAATTAGTCTCTCTTATAACTATAATCTATCACAGATCCCTGTGCCCAGTTCTTGGGAAAAAGAAACGGATCACGGTCATCTACAAGAAGGGTAGTAGAAGTGATCTATAAAACTACCACCCACTATCCTTGGCGTCAGTTTGTTGTAGAATCTTATAGTACATTCTGAGCTCAAACTTAATGACGTATCTTGAACAGAATGACCTATTCAATGCCAACCAGCATGGATTCCGAAAACGTTGATCATGTGGAACCCAACTTGCACTTTTTTCACATGACGTACTGAAACGTTTGGATCAAGGCAATGAGGTAGATGCCGTATTTCTTAATTTACAAAAAGCTCTCGACTTAGTACTTGTCAAAAGATCGCTCATTTGGGGCATCAAGTGAAATTTGTGATTGGATTGAGGACTTTTAGGTAGGGAGGACAGAGCATCTTCTCTTGGATGGAGTTGGTGTGCCCCAGGGAAGTGTGTTGGGACCCTTGCTGTTCATATTGTATATTAATGACCTTACAGACAGTATTAATAGTAAAATCAGGCTTTTTGCAGATATGCAGTTATCTATAATGAAGTACTGTCTGAGAGAAGCTGCATAAATATTCAATCAGATCTCGATAAGATTTCAACTTGGTGCAGAAATTGGAAACTTGCTCTAAATGTTCAAAAATGTAAAATTGTGCACTCACAAAACGAAAACACTTAGTGTCCTATGATTATAATATCAATGAGTCACTACTGGAATCGGCCAACTTATACAAATACTTGGGTGTAGCACTTTGTAGGGATATGAAATGGAATGATCACATAGGATCAGTCGCGGGCAAGGCAGGCGGTAGACTTCGGTTTATTGGTAGAATACTGGGGAAGTGCAATCACTCTACAACGGAGATTGCTTACAAATCGCTTGTGCAACTGCTTCTAGAATATTGCTCAAGTGTGTAGGACCCTTAGCAAATAAGACTAACAGTGGATGCTGAACATGTACAGAGAAGGGCACCACGAATGGTCATGGGTTTGTTTAATTCGTGGGAGAGTGTCACAGAGATACTACAGAAACTGCACTGGCAGACTTTTGAAGATAGATGTAAACTATTATTATTATTATTATTATTATTATTATTATTATTATTATTATTATCGTATGCATCAATTACAGTAATACACATTTAGCAAAACAAAGAAATATATATAAAAATGAACATGTGAAATTATATACAGTACACAAGTTTTAGAACGGCTCAGGCTATACTCGGATGTTGATGGACTCGATCCAGCGGAGTGCCTCGTGGGATGCTTGATGGAGCTTCTCAATGCCACCTGGGAAGCGTCTGATCGTACATTCATTCACAATGTGACTCATTGTTTGGGTGTCACCATAGTCACACACACTGTCACTTGTGCATGTTGTATTTGCACCTACCCTCTTCAGTCCGATATCTGTTTGACTACACCCACATCTCCCTTTGCTGGTGGAAGCCTGGAACGGGAACTGTTGGATTGTCTACAAGTTCGTGGTTCTGGTTACCAGTGCTTTCAAACCTTTGTCCACCAGACCTCCGTCGAAAGGCTACTCTTTACAACCTCTGTCAGCAAGCATCTGAAAACAACTCGATCCATCTTCACGACGATTTGCTATCACTGCTCAGGAAACGCCTCAAATCTAGAAGACCAGCATATGAAATGGGAGTCCAAATGGTATCCACAGGATTCGACCAGGACGCAGAGTGGAAACGTGAGTGACAAGCTACAAGAACTATCCTGAGAAAGTCTATTAACAATGTTTCAAGAATCGCCTTTAAATGATGATTCTAGGAATATAATTGCCCAAGTACCGCTCACATGGGGATTGTGATAATAAGATTAGAATAATTACTGCAAGCACAGAGGCATTCAAACAATCATTCTTTCCGCGCTCCATACGTGAATGGAACGGGGAGAAACCCTAATAACTGGTACTATGAGACGTACCCACTGCCAAGTACCTGACGGTGGTTTGCAGAGTATAGCTGTAGATGTAGACTTTACCGAGGTAATGACTGTTCCATTAGTTCACTGGTGTCACTTCGGATAATGTCGTGAAAGCCAAAATACTTGTTCTTGTTGTGGGCTTCAGTCCTGAGACTGGTTTGCTGCAGCTGTCCATGCTAATCTATCCTGTGCAAGCTCCTTCATCTCCCAGTACCTACTGCAATCTACATCCTTCTGAATCTGCTTGGTGTATTCATCTCTTGGTCTCCCTCTACGACTTTTACCCTCCACGCTGCCCTCCAATGCTAAATTTGTGATCCCTTGATGCCTCAGGACATGTCCTACCAACCGATCCCTTCATCTGGTCAAGTTGTGCCACAAACTTCTCTTCTGCCCAATCCTATTCAATACCTCCTCATTAGTTACGTGATTTACTCACCTAATCTTCAACATTCTTCTGTAGCACCACATTTCGAAAACTTCTACTCTCTTCTTGTCCAAACTATTTATTGTCCATGTTTCACTTCCATCACTTGATCCATTTCGAAAACTTCTACTCTCTTCTTGTCCAAACTATTTATTGTCCATGTTTCACTTCCATACATGGCTACACTCCATACAAATACTGTCAAAAACGACTTCCTGACACTTAAAATTTATACTCGATGTTAACAAATTTCTCTTCTTCAGAAACGCTTTCCTTGCCATTGCCAGTCCACATTTTATATCCTCTCTGATTCGACCATCATCAGTTATTTTGCTCGCCAAATAGCAAAACTCCTTTACTATTTTAAGTGTCTCATTTCGTAATCTAATTCCCTCAGCATCACCCGACTTAATTCGACTACATTCCATTATCCTCGTTTTGCTTTTGTTGATGTTCATCTTATATCCTCCTTTCAAGACACAGTCCATTCCGTTCAACTGCTCTTCCAAGTCCTTAGCTGTCTCTGACAGAATTACAATGTCATCGGCGAACCTCAAAGTTTTTATTTCTTCTCCCTGGAGTTTAATACCTACTCAAAATTTGTCTTTTGTTTCCTTTACTGCTTGCTCAATATACAGATTGAATAACATCAGGGAGAGGCTACAGCCCTGTCTCTCTCCCTTCCCAACAACTGCCCCTCGACTCTTATAACTGCCATCTGGTTTCTGTACAAGTTGTAAATAGACTTTCGCTCCCTGTATTTTTACTTAGCGGCTTCAAAATAGTTCATCAAGAAACTCCCACCACAGAATAGCGAAGTGTGTTGGAGCCCCGTCCTACTGTACTCACACTTGATCCACTATTAGCCTGTTTTCCAGCTGAAGTATTGCCCGCGCTTGCTAAACATCCAGATATTCATTTTCATTGACGTATCGCCACGAAGTATGGTTCGAACACGTGATGTGGTGTCACACCTGCTTATATAACAACATGAGGCGTTTTTCTTTTCAACTCTTGCACGTGATGTGGATTACCCTTAGAACAGAAAAACCACATTTCTGCCTTCTGAAGGCCGACCTTGTGACCGAGAGGTTCTAGGCGCTTCAGTCCGGAACCGCGCTGCTGCTACAGTCGCAGGTTCGAATTCTGCCTCGGCCATGGATGTGTGTAATGTCCTTAGGTTAGTTAGATTTAAGTAGGTGGCGAAGAGTTCTCGGGCTTCCAGCCGGGTGGCGGTGTCTTCAAACTGCGACATTTCGACGAGTGACGTACTCATCTTCGCCAGAAGATGATGAGTATGGCACTCGTCGAAACGTCGCAGTTTGAAGACACCGCCACCCGGCTGTAAGCCCGAGAACTCTTCGCCAGCTGTATACGCCGGGAAAGCATACATTCACATTTAGATTTAAGTAGTTCTAAGTCTAGGGGACTGATGACCTCAGATGTTAATTCCCATAGTGCTTAAAGCCATTTCAACCATTTTTTTGCCTTGAGCGATACACTGCTCATATATATACACTCCTGGAAATTGAAATAAGAACACCGTGAATTCATTGTCCCAGGAAGGGGAAACTTTATTGCAGGCTGCTATTCTCCCATGGAGACGATCGTAGAGATGCTGGATGTAGTCCTGTGGAACGGCTTGCCATGCCATTTCCACCTGGCGCCCCAGTTGGACCAGCGTTCGTGCTGGACGTGCAGACCGCATGAGACGACGCTTCATCCAGTCCCAAACATGCTCAACATGCACAGCGGACACACCAGGAACCGCGGTGTTGGCCGTCGAATGGCGCTAGCTGCGCAGCATTTGTGCACCGCCGCCGTCAGTGTCAGCCAGTTTGCCGTGGCATACGGAGCTCCATCGCAGTCTTTAACACTGGTAGCATGCCGCGACAGCGTGGACGTGAACTGTATGTGCAGTTGACGGACTTTGAGCGAGGGCGTATAGTGGGCATGCGGGAGGCCGGGTGGACGTACCGCCGAATTGCCCAACACGTGGGTCGTGAGGTCTCCACAGTACATCGATGTTGTCGCCAGTGGTCGGCGGAAGGTGCACGTGCCCGTCGACCTGGGACTGGACCGCAGCGACGCACGGATGCACGCCAAGACCGTAGGATCCTACTCAGTGCCGTAGGGGACCGCACCGCCACTTCCCAGCAAATTAGGGACACTGTTGCTCCTGGGGTATCGGCGAGGACCATTCGCAACCGTCTCCATGAAGCTGGGCTACGGTCCTGCACACCGTTAGGCCGTCTTCCGCTCACGCCCCAACGAGGACCATTCGCAACCGTCTCCATGAAGCTGGGCTACGGTCCTGCACACCGTTAGGCCGTCTTCCGCTCACGCCCCAACATCGTGCAGCCCGCCTCCAGTGGTGTCGCGACAGGCGTGAATGGAGGGACGAATGGAGACGTGTCGTCTTCAGCGATGAGAGTCGCTTCTGCCTTGGTGCCAGTGATGGTCGTATGCGTGTTTGGCGCCGTCCAGGTGAGCGCCACAATCAGGACTGCATACGACCGAGGCACACAGGGCCAACACCCGGCATCATGGTGTGGGGAGCGATCTCCTACACTGGCCGTACACCTCTGGTGATCGTCGAGGGACACTGAATAGTGCACGGTACATCCAAACCGTCATCGAACCCATCGTTCTACCATTCCTAGACCGGCAAGGGAACTTGCTGTTCCAACAGGACAATGCACGTCCGCATGTATCCCGTGCCACCCAACGTGCTCTAGAAGGTGTAAGTCAACTACCCTGGCCAGCAAGATCTCCGGATCTGTCCTCCATTGAGCATGTTTGGGACTGGATGAAGCGTCGTCTCACACGGTCTGCACGTCCAGCACGAACGCTGGTCCAACTGAGGCGCCAGGTGGAAATGGCATGGCAAGCCGTTCCACAGGACTACATCCAACATCTCTACGATCGTCTCCATGGGAGAATAGCAGCCTGCATTGCTGCGAAAGGTGGATATACACTGTACTAGTGTCGACATTGTGCATGCTCTGTTGTCTGTGTCTATGTGCCTGTGGTTCTGTCAGTGTGATCATGTGATGTATCTGACCCCAGGAATGTCTCAATAAAGTTTCCCCTTCCTGGGACAATGAATTCACGGTGTTCTTATTTCAATTTCCAGGAGTGTATTTATTGCGGTGGGTCACCATAAGAAACGTTGCACTGTCTGCGGAGCTATGAACATAGTTTATTGTGTTATTATCCAAAGAGCTACAGCAAAATGATAAAATTTTTTTTAAATGGAGCAATAGTTGTTTATCTCATGTACTGGAATCAGTAACACCAACTGTGTATACACCAATTTCAACAACATTCCTATCACTTTTAGTTTGGAAGCTACAACCCTTCAAAGTTTCAGGAGCAGATACCACACACGCTGCGCAACGCAATGCGCCTTCTAAATGAGGTGCGGCCGAGTTGTAACGTCGCCGGTGGAGCGAGAAGCTCCCTCGATGCGTTGTTAGACTGCCCACTGTCGCCGCACACGGCCGTAATCCCGACAGTTCGAGCTACACAAACAGACGGGGCTCAATATACCACAGTTACTGACATCGGATGAAGATGGCATACACGAATAACGAGTACATTGACATGTTGCTGATGCTCGGCGAGTGCCGACACGATGCCACTGAAGCAGCCATGGCGTACGCTGTGAGATATCCTAGGCGAAGAGCTCCGGCAGCCATTACATTCTTACGTGCCGAACGACTTCGGGAAACAGGCAGCTTGGTAATGCGCCGCAGTGACAGATGAAGAACTGCAAGAAGTGAGGAGACGGAGGTGTTTGTTTTAGCTACAGTACACCACGATCATCATATCAGCTTACGAGCCGTTGTTGCAGTCGCTGGTGTCAGTCTCACATCTGTGTGGCGTATAGTACACGGTTCTCAAATGTCTCTGAGCACTATGCGACTTAACTTCTGAGGTCATCAGTCGCCTAGAACTAATTAAACCTAAGTAATCTAAGGACATCACACACAACCATGCCCGAGGCAGAATTCGAACCTGCGACCGTAGCGGTCGCTCGGCTCCAGACTGTAACGCCTAGAACCGCACGGCCACACCGGCCGGCATAGTACACGGCCACAGGTCTCTGACCCAGGAGCTGCATGGGAACGATTTCCGTGCGAGAGTTATGTTCTGTGAATGGACCATGCGTAATTTCATGCTGGAGACTGTCTAAGGTGTTATGTTCTCTGAAGAGTCCACGTTCACAAATTATGGTGCAGTGAATCGCTATAACGTGCTCTACTGGGCCGCAGACAATCCTCGGTGGGTACGACCTTCCGACCGTCAACGTAGGTGGTCTATTAATGTGTGGTGTGGAATCCTAGGGGGATGAAATCATTGGTCCACACTACTTCCCAGGTACACTGACAGGGGAGTTATATCGCGTGTTTGTAGTCGATGGTTTGGGTGGTCTCCTTAAACATGTGTGTCTACACACATATGTGGATGCAGCACGATGGTCACCCAGCCCATCCTGCGCGTGCTGTTGTGGAAGAACTAAACAACAGGTTGCAGGAATGTGGTTGGGGTGCCATGGTCCTCATTCATGGCCCTCAAGGTCGCCCGATTTAACACCATTAGATTGCTTTTTGTGGTCATTACCTAAAGGATCGTGTTTATGTCACTGAGCTCACATCCCCAAATGACCTAAAACGGCGCATCGAGGACGCATGTTGCTCCGTGACAGCGGAGATCTCGTCCGCAGAGCATTTAGAAGGTGCATGACATTGTGCATTTAGGAACATTGACGCACATTTGAACATCTCATTTAAATCAACTTCCCAATATGGTTATAAGCACTATGGGACTTAACATCTGAGGTCATCAGTCCCGTAGATCTACTTAAACCTAACTAACCTAAGGACATCACACACATCCATTCGAACCTGCGACCGTAGCGGTCGCGCGGTTCCAGACGGAAGCGCTTATAACCGCTCGGCCATTATTTAGGGGGAACTGGTTCGTAAACCGCAACAAATTTATCATAAGCTTAAAACTATAAATTGTTATTTAGATATGCTTTGGAACTCACTTGCAATACTGCTCTAA
Organism: Schistocerca gregaria; assembly: GCF_023897955.1. Lineage (NCBI taxonomy): Eukaryota > Metazoa > Arthropoda > Insecta > Orthoptera > Acrididae > Schistocerca > Schistocerca gregaria. The sequence continues at coordinate 146,499,292 of NC_064928.1, read as the reverse complement.
AACTCAGTCAAAATGTCCTTGGACCAGCTACGGGAATCCACCGTGACCGCATCGTATACTGTCCGTGCAGACTACACTACTTGCCATTAAAACTGCTACACCTCGAAGATGACGTGCTACAGACGCGAAATTTACCGGACAGAAAGAAAATGCTGTGATATGCAAATGATTAGCTTTTCAGACCATTCACACAAGGTTGGCGCCAGTGGCGACACCTACAACGTGCTAACATGAGGAAAGTTTCCAACCGATTTCTCATACACAAACAGCAGTTGATCGGCGTTGCCTGGTGAAACGCTGTTGTGACGCCTCGTGTAAGGAGGAGAAATGCCTACCATCACGTTTCCGACTTTGATAAAGGTCGGATTGTAGCCTATCGCGATTGCGGTTCATCGTTTCGCGACATTGCTGCTCGCGTTGGTCGAAATCCAATGACCGTTAGCAGAGTATGGAATCCGTGGGTTCATGAGGGTAATACGGAACGCCGTGCTGGATCCCAACGGCCTCGTATCACTAGCAGTCGAGATGACAGGCATCTTATCCGCATGGCTGCAACAGATCGTGCAGCCACGTCTCAATCCCTGAGTCAACAGATACTAGACAACAACCATCTGTACTAACAGTTCGACGACGTTTGCAGCAGCATGGACTATCAGCTCGGAGACGATGGCTGCAGTTACCCTTGAAGCTGCATCACAGACAGGAGCCCCTGCGATGGTGTACTCAACGACGAACCTGGGTGCACGAATGGCAAAACGTCATTTCGTCGGATGAATCCAGGTTCTGTTTACAGAATCATGATGGTCGCATCCGTATTTGGTGACATCACGGGGAACGCACATTGGAAGCGTGTATTCGTCATTGCCATACCGGCGAATCACCCAGCGTGATGGTATGGGGTGCCATTGGTTACAAGTCTCGGTCACCTCTCGTTCGCATTGACGGCACTTTGAACAGTGGACGTTACATTTCAGATGTGTCACGACCCATGGCTCTACCCTTCATTCGATCCTTGCGAAACCCTACATTTCAGCAGGATAATGCACGACCGCATGTTGCAGGTCCTGTACGGTCATTTCTGGATACAGAAAATGTTCGACTGCTGCCCTGGACGGCACATTCTCCAGATCTCTCACCAATTGAAAACGTCTGGTCAATGGTGGCCGAGCAACTGGCTCGTCACAATACGCCAGTAACTACACTTGATGAACTGTGGTATCATGTTGAAGCTACGTGGGCAGCTATACATGTACACACCATCCAAGTTCTGTTTCACTCAATGCCCAGGCGTATCAAGGCCTTTATTACGGCCAGAGGTGGTTGTTCTGGGTACTGATTTTTCAGGATCTATGTACCCAAATTGCGTGAAAATGTAATCACATGTCAGTTCTAATATAATATATTTGTCGAATGAATACTCGTTTATCACCTGCCTTTCCTCTTGGTGTAGCAATTTTAATGGCCAGTAGTGTAAGTTGACACTCGGCGTGTTTGCTGATAGGAGCGATCGTAAATGGGACATGCCTTTACTGTTGGAGATATCAATTACCACGCAGAGTAACAACTTAGTTCCACGTAATCGCACTGACCTGAAACTGTCATTCCAAGCTTGTCGATAGACAATTGAATACTGCGATATTGGTTCCTGAGACTATCAAATCCACATCTACATGTTGGTTCCCGGTGTTGTGTAAGTTGTCACCTCTTATGCTAATTAAGAAAAGTTGTTGGAAGTTCGGGCCTACCAGTCGATGAAAATCTCCCAAAACTAGGCGACAGATGTCTACAGTCCTGACAACCCTCATTACGTGTGGCTGAACAACATCAAGACGACGGGAGATCAATGGGCAAGTAACTGGAATAATAAAAAATTAACGAACCTTTACAACGTTGGTTCCAACTTCACAACCTCATCATTCTGGGAAGTGAATTAAACCGAAGACAATGGACGGCGATAAACGGGACGCGCGCTAGGCGTGGCAAGTACGCAGATCCATTAAGTAAATAGGGAGAAATAATCTCTCCGGACTGTGACTGTGGCGCACCGGGACAGTCATCCAGCATCTTCCCAGTGAACGTCCTCTGCATTCTTGTAAGGGAAACTGAACTCACTACCTGGAGGCATTTGCAAAAGACGCTGACATAATTTCTCTTATGCTTATATTGTCTGTCAGATATTTTGACAATCTTGGTAACTTTAGTGCAGTTTCGGGGCCCCTATTTGAATGTAATATCGTACGCTAAATAAATAAATAATAATCGACTGCGTCTAGTACTATTTTAAGAGGGCATGCGCCACAGCATTAAAACAAAGATTTCATTTTTTTTTAAATTTTGTGGTGCAAATGTCTAGGCTTCAGCCTATGTTGCCGGCTCTTGTTTACTCTCTTAATCTCTCCCTCAGAAAATAATGGTTCGAATGGCTCTGCCAGACTGAAGCGCCTAGAACCGCTCGGCCAAATCGCCGGACCCCTGAGAATATATTGTTATTCACGACAATGATACTGACCATAGTGGAAGTTCTCCAGGTTATGGTCATTGTGATAGATAATCCGTCAAGTGTCCGGTTACTTTTAACGCCACAGAAATGCGGAAGGACAACAGCGTAATGTAGAACGTGGCTGAGACTGAACTTTGATGGACTTTCTCTGGCACAGCCATTGCAGTGAGCACGTGGACTTACAAATAACGCAATGCATAACTGTCACTTGCTTATCCCCATTGTCGTGCAGCCGCCCATGGTACAATGCCGTATAATGCATTGAACAAAATACACACACATCAAAAAAAAGTTTTGCATCACCTCAGTTCCAAGAGTTCCGGAACCTGTACAGAAAACTGGAATAGAGATCAACATAAACATCATTTCCGCCCATTTTATTGCTCATGAAAACCACACATTTCATGTTGTGCCACGGTACAGCGAGACCTTCAGAGGTGGTGGTCCACATTTCTGTACAGACCGGTACCTCTGATACGCAGTAGTACGTCCTCTTGCATTGTTGCATGTCTGTATTCGTTGTGGAATACTATCCACAAGTTCATCAAGGCACTGTTGATCCAGATTGTCCCTCACGGCGATTCGGCGTAGATCCCTCAGAGTGGTTGGTGGGTCACGTCATCCATAAACAGCCCTTTTCAATCCATCCCAGGCATGTTCGATAAGGTTCATCTCTGGCCCATTTTCTTTCGCCACTAATAAATGACAGCTGGAACAGCTAGCGTTGAGCGACAAGAATGGCGTGCGTCTACTTGCACAGATTTGTCGGCGGTCTTGCATGTGCCCAAAGCTCCATCCCATCAGGCTTTTCGACATAGTAAACGGCATTCAGTTCATGCAATAGTGTCAAACTTACGTCCACGCGTAACGTTTTATTTGACATATCTGGCATGATCATCCAAGTCTGACGACAAAACGTTTCACGTAGACAAGGTTTTAAAGAGGCCACATTAGAGCCCCTAACTCTTCCTCCTGTCGGGCACGTGTTTGGACAGGGGGATTTATGCACCTCGTCTGTGCGCAAATTGCTCTGGGCGCAGTTTAAGGACGCTGTACAACGTATTTGGGTGATCAAATTATTAGCGTAACAGTACAGAGGAGGTAGAAGTGACATCTACATTCTGTATATGAGGAAAGATTACGCAACACTTTTCTCATTCAGAAATGAGATTTCAGTGTAGTTTGTGTCAGAAGATGGTGCTGTGCCTCGTGTGCGATGGAGAAACTTCTACCAGCACTTGTCGGAATTCGTCAGCAGGAGGATCGTGGCCTATCGAGATAGCAGTTTGCCGCTGCTCGGCCGGTAGGGACCCCACGACTGCCCTGCTAATATTGAATCGATGCATTCAGGAGGGCCACACTCAACGCCATGCAGTATCTCAGTGGGCCCACACGACTAGCGCTCGAGAGGACAGACATATTGTTCGCTTAGCTGTGCAGGGTCTTACAACCATGTCGTGTACCTTGCGTCAGGAAAAGGGCTTGTTTGCTGCAAGAGAAATGCCCTCCATACATCCACATGTTCTCTACGTTTCTCTGTTGCGGAGTATGTCACACTGCACATGCTAATCAAGTTCATGTGGCTCTTCATGAGGCAGGCCGCATAGTCACTTGTTGCTAAGAGCAATCCCTGTCAACAAGATCTTTCCACTCACGGGAGTAGCACCTCCAAATGTAAGAAGACCCGCAGCAGCAGAGAGTGAACAGAAACGAGAAACAGATCCAAGGCATCAATTGCTCAGAACACACACCTATCCATCATCACTGAAATTCAAAAGCAGTTTACTGCTTACAACTACACCAATTCCAAGTTTAGCAGATGCCCGCCAAACTGAGGTGCAGAAAACAAATCTCCTGGAGGATTACAGACAGCAAAAGAGAAGCTATTGTCAGGCTGGCACCTCCAACATGGGACCTGGAAAAACCTCTACTGGTTGAGAACAGGGGTAACAAGGTGCGAGACTAATTTGAAGAAGTGGATTATGAATCAGGATGAATGTTGGTAATGTGGGGCAAGGCAGGACTCTGAACAGTTGTTAGTCTACAATAATCTGAGTGAGCCCTGTGGAATCGAAGACTTGTTTGCAGCAACCATTCTGGTTGCTGAGCGTTAGACTCATAAAATGGAAATTCTCTGTAATTAACATTATATTGCGGGGTGGCGCAGTAGTCAGTACACTGGACTTGCAGTCGTTAGAACGACGGTTGAAACCAGTGTCCGGCCAACCAGATTTAGGCTTCCGTAAATTCTGTAAATTTTTTGGAATGGGGTGAGTTCTTATGGGATCCAACTGCTGAGGTCACCTGTCCCTAGGCTTACACACTACTCAAAGGCGCTCAGACCGCGTGACTACACCGTAAATCGCTCGAGGAAAATGACAGAATGCTTCCTTTAAAGGACATTGCCGCCTTGCTTCCCCATCTTCCACACACTCCGAGCATGAGCTCCGTCGCTAATGACCTCGATGTCGACGAGACGTTGAACCCAATCTTCCTTCCTTCCTTTTAGTTTTTATTATATTGTATTTTAGTGTCCCTTGGACTCGTTGTTGTTGTTGTTGTTGTTGTTGTTGTTGTCTTCAGTCCTGAGACTGGTTTGATGCAGCTCTCCATGCTACTCTGTCCTGTGCAAGCTTCTTCATCTCCCAGTACCTACTGCAACCTACATCCTTCTGAATCTGCTTATGGTATTCATCTCTTAGTCTCCCTCTACGAATTTTACCCTCCACGCTGCCCTCCAATGCTAAATTTGTGATCCCTTGATGCCTCAAAACATGTCCTACCAACCGATCCCTTCTTATAGTCAAGTTGTGCCACAAACTTCTCTTCTCCCCAATCCTATTCAATACTTCCTCATTAGTTACGTGATCAATCCACCTTATCTTCAGCATTCTTCTGTAGCACCACATTTCAAAAGCTTCTATTCTCTTCTTGTCCAAACAATTTATCGTCCATGTTTCACTTCCATGCATGGCTACACTCCAAATACTTTCAGAAACGACTTCCTGATACATAAATCTATATTCGATGTTAACAAATTTCTCTTCTTCAGAAACGCTTTCCTTGCCATTGTCAGTCTACATTTTATGTCCTCTCTACTTCGACCATCATCAGTTATTTTACTTCCTAAATAGCAAAACTCCTTTACTACTTTAAGTGTCTCATTTGCTAATCTAATTCCCTCAGCATCACCCGGCTTAATTCGACTACATACAATTATCCTCGTTTTGCTTTTGTTGATGTTCATCTTATATCCTCCTTTCAAGACACTGTCCATTCCGTTCAACTGCTCTTCCAAGTCCTTTGCTGTCTCTGACAGAATTACAATGTCATCGGCGAACTTCAAAGTTTTTACTTCTTCTCCATGGATTTTAATACCTACTCCGAATTTTTCTTTTGTTTCCTTTACTGCTTGCTCAATATACAGATTGAATAACATCGGGGAGAGGCTACAACCCTGTCTCACTCCTTTCCCAACCACTGCTTCCCTTTCATGCCCCTCGACTCTTATGACTGCCATTTTGAAAGAGAGTATTCCAGTCAACATTGTCAAAAGCTTTCTCTAAGTCTACAAATGCTAGAAACATAGGTTTGCCTTTTCTTAATCTTTCTTCTAAGATAAGTCGTTAGGTCATTATTGCCTCACGTGTTCCAACATTTCTACGGAATCCAAACTGATCTTCCCCGACGTCCGCATCTAACAGTTTTTCCATTCGTCTGTAAAGAATTCGCGTTAGTATTTTGCAGCTGTGACTTATTAAACTGATAGTTCGGTAATTTTCACATCTGTCAACACCTGCTTTCTTTGGGATTGGAATTATTATATTCTTCTTGAAGTCTGCGGGTATTTCGCCTGTTTCATACATCTTGCTCACCAGATGGTAGAGTTTTGTCAGGACTGGCTCTCCCAAGGCCGTCAGTAGTTCGAATGGAATGTTGTCTACTCCGGGGGCCTTGTTTCGACTCAGGTCTTTCAGTGCTCTGTCAAACTCTTCACGTAGTATCTTATCTCCCATTTCGTCTTCATCTACATCCTCTCCCATTTCCTTAATATTGTCCTCAAGTACATCGTCCTTGTATAAACCTCCTATATACTCCTTCCACTTTTCTGCCTTCCCTTCTTTGCTTAGAACTGGGTTTCCATCTGAGCTCTTGATATTCATACAAGTGGTTCTCTTCTCTCCAAAGGTCTCTTTAATTTTCCTATAGGCAGTATCTATCTTACCCCTAGTGAGATAAGCTTCGACATCCTTACATTTGCCCTCTAGCCATCCCTGCTTAGCCATTCTGCACTTCCTGTCGATCTCATTTTTGAGACGTTTGTATTCCTTTTTGCCTGCTTCATTTACTGCATTTTTATATTTTCTCCTTTCATCAATTAAATTCAATATTTCTTCTGTTTCCCAAGGATTTCTAGCAGCCCTCGTCTTTTTACCTACTTTATCCTCTGCTGCCTTCACTACTTCATCCCTCAGAGCTACCCATAGCTTGGACTCTTATAAATAAATAAAGTGTCCACACAAGCAGCACGATGTCTGGCGCATTACAAACTGCCAGCAGAGCGACTATTGCTGCGGCTTTGCCTTGGCGCGGCAGCAGAGAGAAGCACGCTTCAGTGGTGCACAGGACCCAAGTGTGGCAGCCCGTAATGTCTTCAGGCGAGTCCTGGCGTTGTGTACAGCACAGCGTTGGGCGGAGGAGAATGATCATTGTCAGATTGAATGCGTCGTCCTCGCAAGGGCCCAGAACCTGGCGTGACGATGTAGGGCGCCATTGGATACACAATACATTCACATCTGACCCGCGTAGTCGGTAACATGGACAGCAGGCGTTCCATTTCTGACTTTTTAGGGCCAGTGGCTGTGGCCAGGCCCGATTTAAGGCCATAGCGCCACAAGCCGCCACTTTGGGCGCGAAGCTGAGAGGATGGCACGCGTTCCCACGTGCAAATTTAGTATACAGTGCGTATGACGATTAGTAGAGAAACAGAGATGGATCAGTGTTGGAGGGAAAATGACGCAGGGAGGGAAGGGCGCCAAATGATAAATCCCTCCTGTGGGAAAATGGTCTCGAACCTGCCCTGGCTGTTTCCTATCTTCGACGTCGATGCCATGTTGTCTTTCAACAGATAACGCAAGACCACATGTTGTCCGTGCTGTGCTGTCCTACATCGATGCCGAGGGTGTTAAGAAGTTGCAATGGCCAGCACGTTCTCCAAATCTCTCGGCCACTGGAGACATCCGGTCAGTGGCTGCCGAGAGACTAGCATGACCCCACTCGACAGCCAGTACTGCTCTGTCATAGACCCGAACCAGCACGGAATGGCGTAGCCGCACGTAAAGTGTTGAACATGGCAGCAGTCAGCAACTGTATAATCATGGGTGTAATGGGAATTACACACCAACCAGATGCAGTTCAAAAGTTTATTCAAACGTCTGCTTAGGCTTCGACAGATATTAATGTGTCTGCCTCAGAAAAAGTAATAACATATATTGCATATTGCGTGAAAAGAGAAATGGAGTCGTAAGGCTTAGTCAACAGTAAAAATCGCGATTTTTCTGACGAGGACCACTTTAAGTCCGAAATTAACCATTTGAAGTACTCTTCCTCCGAAGAAAATTAAGGAGATGATGCACCCTGTTAAGGACAGTCTCAGCCTCAGGGTTCCTGGAATTTATAATATCCCCTGTGAGTGTGGAAGCAATTATATAGGTCAGACCATTCGTACCGTTTCCGACCGCTGTGCAGAACACCATATTAAAAATAGAGAACTGGAGAAATCTGCAATTTCACGAAGAAACATAAAATACTGTTCGACGAAACAAAAATTCTGTCCCATGCCTCCACACATTGGATTCTGTTATTGAGGAGGCTGTTGAAATAAGAATGAGTGAGAAGAACTTTAATCGTGATAGCGGATACTATCTGAGCGGTGCATGGAGATGAGCGCTCGATGCAGAGAAGCAGCAGAGACATTCCTTGCAAGGTTTACGTTCCAACGGAAGCGGTGGCGCCACAGGCGCACACAGTGACACCGTCTGCGACAGCAGTACTTAATCGCTGACCAGTCACAAGCCGACCAATCAGAAGCCGTCCACGGGCTATAAAAGGGCACCACAGCCGCAGGGAAGACAGTCAGTTGTTCCTGACGACGACGATGGAGGCCTTCGTCGAAAGCTCGAGATTTTATCCCGAATTGACGTGGCAGGAAAACCGAGAATGTTGTACAAATAGTAAAAATGATCCATGTAAAATCTAAGGCAGACGTGCATCACACACACATAGTTGTCAGTGTGTATGATACATTTCTGCCTAAGATTTTACATGGATCATATTTGCTGTTGACTGTGTCTTGGTGGCTATAGCATTTACTTGGATCATTTTACTGTTGACTAAGCCTTATGACACCGTTTCTCTTTCCACACGATATGTGACACGTGTTATTACTTCTTCTGAGGAAGACAAGTTTATATCTGTCGAAGCTCAGGTAAAGGTTTCAATAAAGTTTGACGTGCGACTGATTGGGTACATGGTTTCAATTGTGATGACCAGCTGCGTTAGAGTCAATTTTTGCAGCAAGAAGTGGCAATTCTGTCTACCAAATTTTATAGCCTGTTAACCCCGAGTCACCTACCAGGGTGGCGGTTCTGTTAAATCCTGCTTAGTAGACAAATATGGGGTGTCTAGGAAACCTACATTCTCGAATTGCTAGACAACATTCAGACAAATCGTGTTAATGAGTTTTATTACAAAAGGAAAAGAGTACAATACTTACCTTTGAATATTACACAGATCAAACAAAGCGCGACATGCAAAATAAGCAGTGTTCTTCAGTATGACACTTCCCAAGTCCGAGTTACATAGATTGTACAAGCAAAGTAACTAGTGTTTATGCTGCTATAGAACTCGCTAATCTTGAGGCTACTCTTCAACTGGGCCGCGACCAGTCGGGCTCGGCGCTTATGTTAGCTTCACCTAGGGGCCGCTGCTGTCCCGTTGTCCTGGAGGGAGGTCCCGTCAGTATGCGATTGTATGACTTCTTCTCACAGCCTTCTCTGTTCTGTCGTTGCCGACTGGCGTGCCGGCGCTTGATTTTACAGATTCGTCCGAAAACCTATGATTCTTAGGGAATATCATTGAAAAATAATATTAATTGATTTTTACAAATCCCATTTTTAAAATACGTAGCATTTCAAAGTGTGTTGATTATGAGAATATTATTCCATATAAAGCATCGATGTTTAACTGCGGTTAAACTACTGCTTGTCCTTAGTACACTAGTGACCATTAAAATTGCTACACCTCGAAGATGACGTGCTAAAGACGCGAAATTTAACCGACAGGAAGAAGATGCTGTGATATGCAAATAATTAGCTTTTCAGAGCATTCACACAAGGTTGGAGCCGGTAACGTACAACGTGCTGACATGAATAAAGTTTCCAACCGATTTCCCATACACAAGCAGCAGTTGACTGGCGTTGCCTGGTGAAACGTTGTTGTGATGCCTCGTGTACGGAGGAGAAATGCGCCCCATCACGTTTACGACTTTGATAAAGGTCGGATTGTAGCCTATCGCCATTGCGGTTCATCGTTTCGCGACATTGCTGCTCGCGTTGGTCGAGGTCGAATGACTGTTAGCAGTATATGGAATCGGTGGGTAGAGGGGTAATACGCAACGCTGTGCTGGATCCCAACGGCCTCGTATCACTGGCAGTCGAGATGACAGGCATCTTATCCGCATGGCTGTAACGGATCGAGAAGCCACGTGTCGATCCCAGAGTCAACAGTTGGGGACGTTTGCAAGACGACAACCATCTGTACGAACAGTTCACCGACGTTTGCAGCAGCATTGACTATCAGCTCGGAGACCATGGCTGCGGTTATCGTTCACGCTGCATCACAGACAGGAGCACCTGCGATGGTGTACTCAACGACGAACCTGGGTGCATGAGTGGCACAACGTCATTTCTTCGGATGAATTCAGATTCTGTTTACAGCGTCATGGCGGTGGCTTCCGTTTTTGGCGACGTCGCGGTGAACGCACATTGGAAGCGTGTATTCGTCATTGCCATACTGGCCAATCACCCGGCGTGATGGTATGGGGTGGCATTGGCTACACATCTCGGTCACCTCTTGTTCGCATTGAAGGCACTTTGAACAGTGGACGTTACATTTCAGATGTGTTACGACCCGTGGCTCTACCCTTCATTCGATCCCTGCGAAACCCTACATTTCAGCAGGATAATGCACGACCGCATTTTGCAGGTCCTGTACGGGCCTTTCCTGGATACAGAAAACGTTCGACTGCTGCCCTGGCCAACACATTCTCTAGATCTCTCACCAACTGAAAACGTCTGGTCAATGGTGGACGAGCAACTGACTCGTCACAATACGCCTGTCAGTACTCTTGATGAACTGTGGTATCGTGTTGAAGCTGCATGGGCAGCTGTATCTGTACACGCCATCCAAGCTCTGTTTGACTCAATGCACAGGCGTATCAAGGCAGTTATTACGGCCAGAGGTTGTTGTTCTGGGTACTGATTTCTCAGGATCTATGTACCCAAATTGCAAGAACATGTCAGTTCTAGTATATTTGTCCAATGAATACCCGTTTATCATCTGCCTTTCTTCTTGGAGTAGCAATTTTAATGGCCAGTAGTGTATATCTCTGCCGAGACAAGGGAAGTTGCTATTATTATATCTCACCCCCGCTCTCGATTAATTTATCAGGAGCTTCTTATGACACCAACTTTCTGCTCATAACATTCTCAATGAATTTATTTTATTTATTTAATTGATTTTTTTTAAGTTTGAGTAGCCACCCTGCTTACAAACGTAATCATGTATTCTTCCTACTATGACGGATACACGTCGTAAGTAACATGTGGTCATTCGCTGGAATTCCTGGTGCTGAAATTTTAAAGACGAGCGGGTAGAAGAGGACTGCTCCCCGGACATGCGGGTGCCATCATTGTGGTAGTCAGCTGCGCGAGTACCCCACTAACGAAAAGGCCATGCGGCCGGCCCTTGTCGGATTGCGCAACGAAGCCGCCCGTGGAGCGATTTCTAAAATAAACAGACATCTCAACCACACGGGTCGCCGCGGAAGATGAGCTGGCGTTGCTCCAGACGAGTTATCGCTGCTCCTGCTTTTAGCAACGCTGGGACCGGTCTTGCAGGTAACGGGAGGTGCAGAAAATAAAGTCGCCGTTCCATCCGTTCCCACATTTTCTGTTCTCTTTACAGTCACCGGTTACGGTGCGCTTGCCACACAGTAGCTCTGAAGCACAATTACAAAAGCGTTTGTATGTTGGAAACTAAGTCAGTTAAGTTATTGTTGTACTGTTCAGTTCAAAGACTAGATTCAGGAAAGAAGGAAGATTGGTTTGAACGGCCCGTCTACATCGAGATCATTAGAAACGTACATTAGTTTCATGCAGTGAGCCCTGTGCACGCCTCTTCACCTTTTGAAAACTGACAAAATCTATAACAATTTGAACGGCTTACTTTATTCGAAACTTTGTCTTTTTTAACATTTTGTACCCCATTTTCCTTCATTACCAAAATGGCTATTCCTTCATGTATCTCGATGTGTCCTGCCAACGTATCCCTTTTTTACCCAGGTTGCGCCATTAATTTCTTTGTTTCGCACGTTGCTAATTTTGTCTTCATTGGTTATCCAATTTACCCATCTAATCTCCAGCATTGTGCTACTGCACCACATGACATCACGCGGCACTCTTCGTCGGAGGTTCGAGTCCTTCCTCGGGCATGCGTGTGTGTTGTCCTTAGCGTAAGTTAGTTTGAAGTTAGATCAAGTAGTGTCTAAGTTTACGGACCGATGACCTCAGCAGTTTGGTGCCATAGAACATACCATAAATTTCCAAAATTAACCACATGACAAAAACTTCTATTTTCTTCATGTCTAAACTGTTTATCGTCCAGGAAATACTTCCTAATTGTTGCACGTTAACAAAATCCTCTTTTCCTGGATGCTTTTTTTGAGTCCACTAGTCTACATTTTTTATCCCTTGCACTTCTGTCATCGTAACTCATTTTGCGATGCAGTTAGCAAAACTCATCTACTACTTTCAATGCCTCAGACCCTGATCTAATTTCCAACATCACCTTATTTAATTCGACTACATTTCATTACTCTTGCTTTTCTTTTGTTGGTATTAGTCTTACAACTTGATTTAAAGACAGTGCCTACATCTACATGGTTACTCTGCAATTCACACTTAAGTGCCTGGCAGAGGGTTCATCGAACCACTTTCATACTACTTCTCTATTATTCCACTTTCGAAAGGCGCATGCGAAAAAGGAACAACTATACCTTTCCATTCGAGCTCTGATTCCTCTTATTTTATTATGATGATCAAATATAACAAAATATTCACGCATTCGGAAGAGGAAGTTGTTGATTGAAATTTCGTAAATAGATCCCGCCGCAAAGAAAACCACGTTTGTTTCAGCGGCTGCCACCCCAACTCGCGTATCATATCAGTGACACTCTCCCCCTATTGCGCGATAACACGAAACGAGCTGCCCTTCTTTGCACTTTTTCGATGTCCTCCGTCAATCCTACCTGGTAAGGATCCCATATCGCGCAGCAATATTGCAGCAGAGGACGGACAAGTGTAATTTAGGCTGTCTCCTTAGTGGGTTTGTCGCATCTTCTAAGTGTTCTGCCAACAAAGCGCAGTTTTGTTACGCCTTCCCCACAATATTATCTACGTGGTCTTTCCAAATTAAGTTGCTCGTAATTGTAATTCCTAGGTATTTAGTCGAATTGACAGCCCTTAGATTTGTGCTATTTATTGTATACCCAAAATTTCTTTTAGTAGCCATGTGGATGACCTCTCACTTTTCTGTGTTTAGTGCCAATTACCACTTTCCGCACCATACAGAAATGCTCTCTAGATCATTTTGTAATTGGAATTGATCGACTGATGTTTTTACTAGACGGTAAATTCCTGCGTCATCTGCAAGCAATCTACGGGGTCTGCTCAGATTATCACTTAGATCATTTATATAAATTAGGAACTGCAGAGGGCCTATGACACTACCTTGCTGAACGCCAGCCAGATATCACTTCTGTTCTACTCGATGATTTACTATCACTACGAACTGTCATCTCTCTGAGAGGAAATCACAAATCCAGTCACACAACTGAGAAGATACTCCATATCCACGTAATTTGATTAATTGTCGCTTGTGAGGAACGGTATCAGAAGGCGTCTGGAAATCTAAGAATATGGAATCGATCTGAGAGCCATTGACGACAACACTCATTACTTCATGGGAATAAAGAGCTAGCTGTGTTGCACAAGAACGAGATTTTCTGAATCCGTGTTGGTTATGTATCAATAAGTCATTTTATTGTAGGTGATTCAGAACGTTCGAGTATCACTAAGTCATTTTCTTCAAGGTGATTCATAATGTTCGAGTACGGTATATGCTCCAAAATCCTACTGCAATTTGAGGTCAGTGATATGGGTCTGTAATTCAATGGGTTACTCCTATTTCCTTTCTTCAGTATTGATGTAACCTGTGCTACTTTCCAGTCTTTAGGAACGGACCTTCCGTCAGGTGAGCGGTTGTGTGTGATTGCTAAGGAAGGCATTATTGTGTCTCCATACTCTGAGAGGAACCTCATAGGTATACCATCTGGGCCGGAAGACGTGTCTTTCTTAAGTGATTTGAGTTGTTTCGCAACACCTAAGATATCTACTTTCATGTCACTCATGCTAACAGCTGTTCTGGTTTCGAATTCTGAAATATTTACTTCGTCTTCTTTCGTGAAGGAATTACGGAAAACTGTATTTAGTAACTCCGATTTAGTGGCACCATCATCGGTAACATTTTGCATCGCTATCGCGCAGTGACGCTAACCATTCCTTTCAAGAGATCTTCGAAGTCTTTTGCCGTCTCTGCCAAAATCATAGTGTCATCGGGGACCCTTTTCTATTTCTACTCCCTATATTTTTACTCCATTTTCAGAATTCTCATTGATTTGCATCACAGTTTGATCAATGTGCAGACTGAATAAACACTGAGGACACGCTACAGCACTGTCTTCCTTCCTTCTCAAATACTACTTCCCCCTTCTGTCCTGCGACTTCTATGACTGCAGACTGATTTCTGTACAACTTGTAAATAACCGTTCGCTTCCTGTATTTCACTGCTGCTACGTACAGAATTTGAAAGAGTTTGTTCTAATGAGAATTGTCAAAAGCTTTCAAGAAGGGAATAGAAGCTTTTGAAATGTGGTGCTTCTGGAGAACGCTGAATAAGTAACGAGGAGGTACTCGATCGTATTGGGGAGAAAAGAAGTTCATGGCACAACTAAAATAAGGAACTGGTTGTAAAACATGCCTGGAGACACCAAGGAGTCGTCAGTTTGGTAACACAGAGGAGTGTGGTGGATAATGCAAGCAGCAAGCAGGTTCAAATGGATACAGGCTACGGTAGTTATGCAGAGATGAATAGGTCTGCGCAGGGCAGAGGATCGTGGAGAGCTGCATCAAACCAGCCTTCTAACTGAAGAGGAGGAGGGCAAATTTTAACGTCCGGTCGACAACGAGGTCATTAGAGACGGAACACTAACTCGGATCAGGAAAGGATGGAGAAGGAAAGCGGCCGTGCTCTTTCGTAGGAACCGTCCCTGCATTTGCCATAAGCGATTTATGGAAATGACGGAAAACCTACCCAACGGATTGAAGACAACAACAACATGTTTAATATACAGGGATATTTACATTGATGTTAAATTTTTGTTTCACTTGAACATGACTAATACAGAAGACTAACGTATTCATTTTTATTGATTTTAAGCCACTGTTCTACGGAGTAATCTGTCAGCAATACACACAAAGAAATAAATTATATATACTCTGTAAACTGACTTGTTCCACACCAATTCCGTGTAAATCGAGCGAATGATCCACATCTACATGGATACTCTGCAAATCACATTAAAGTGCCTGGCAGAGCGTTCATCGAACCACAATTTTCTATTATTCTAATCTCGTACAGCGCCCAGAAAGAACGAACACCTATATCTTTCCATGCGAGCTCTGATTTCTCTTATTTTATCATGGTGATCGTTTATCCCGATGTAGGTCGGCGTCCACAAAATATTTCGCATTCGGAGGAGAAAGCAGGTGTTTGGAATTTCGTGAGAAAATTCCACCGCAACGAAAAACGCCTATATTTTAATGATGACCATCCCAAAGTTTGTATCATTTCAGTGACACTCTCTTCTCTATTTGGTGATAGTACGAAACGTGCTGCCCTTGTGTGAACTCTCGGCGTACTCCGTCAATCCTAACTGGTATGGTTCCCACACCGCGCAGCAGTATTCTAAAAGAGGACGGACAAGCGTAGTGGAGGCAGTCTCCTTAGTAGGTCTGTTACATTTTCTAAGTGTCCTGCCAATAAAACGCAGTCTTTGTTTAGCCTTCCCCACAGCATTTTCTATGAGTTCCTTCCAGTTTAAGTTGTTCGTGATTGTATTCCTAGGTATTTAGTTGAATTTACGTCTTGTAGATTTGACTGATTTTTCGTGTAACCAAAGTTTAAGGGATTCCTTTTAGCACTCACGTGGATGACGTCATACAGTTAGTTATTTAGGGTCAATTGCCAATTTTCGCACCATAGAGATATCTTTTCTAAACCGTTTTGCAATTTGTTTTGATCTTCTGATGATTTTACTAGCCGATAAACGACATCGTCGTCTGCAAACAACCTAAGACAGCTGCTCAGATTGTCTCCCAAATCATTTATATAAATAAGGAACAGCAAAGGGCCTATAACACTACCTTGGGGAACGTCAGAAACCAGTTCTCCTTTATTCGATGATTTTCTTTCAATTACGACGAACTCTGACCCCTCTGACAGGAAATCACGAATCCAGACGATGATCTGTGAAACTTTTAACTAACTCACTAACTATTCCGTATGTGATGCAGCAGCATTGTAACTTTAGTAGTGGCAACTATTTATTTAAAACTCATACAGAACAGATACCTGTTTCAAAGTTTTACTATCCTCCAGAGTAGTTACTAGCACTTTGTACAACCCATTGCCAGCGATGGAAATCGTAGGGTAAAGTTAACAGACCCAGGTCTATTGATGTTTCTAGAGGAGCGGTCTATAACCCGAGGAATCTCTGCAACGCTTCTGAAGTGAATGCAATGAAGTGGTTCTTCCATCTTAAGAATCAAGCTGAAGTGAGAAGGACTTAAGTCCGGGGATGGTGGCTCGTACAGCACTTCCCAGAGGAACAAATCAGTCACAATTTGCGCCATATGCGCCCGAGCACTGTCCTGCAAAATGATGGGCGGGTCCTGCAGAAACTGCCGCTGCTCCTCTTTCTGAGCTGTTTGTTTTTGGAACACAGCCTGCGATCAGCTTAGAGAAAGAAGCTGCGAAAACGTTGTAGGATCCGACCACCACTTTGCAGGACAGTAATGTTTCTTGGAAATTTGTGGTAGGGTCTTATGGAACCAAACTCACACTCATGCCCGAGGGAGAACACGAACCTCCGACGCGGGGGAGCATATCTACATCTACATCTACATCTACATCCGTACTCCGCAAGCCACCTGACGGTGTGTGGCGGAGGGTACCCTGAGTACCTCTATCGGTTCTCCCTTCTATTCCAGTCTCGTATTGTACGTGGAAAGAAGGACTGTCGGTATGCTTCTGTGTGGGCTCTAATCTCTCTGATTTTATCCTCATGGTCTCTTCGCGAGATATACGTAGGAGGGAGCAATATACTGCTTGACTCTTCGGTGAAGGTATGTTCTCGAAACTTCAACAAAAGCCCGTACCGAGCTACTGAGCGTCTCTCCTGCAGAGTCTTCCACTGGAGTTTATCTATCATCTCCGTAACGCTTTCGCAATTACTAAATGATCCTGTAACGAAGCGCGCTGCTCTCCGTTGGATCCTCTCTATCTCCTCCATCAACCCCACCTGGTGCGGATCCCACACTGCTGAGCAGTATTCAAGCATTGGGCGAACAAGCGTACTGTAACCTACTTCCTTTGTTGTCGGATTGCATTTCCTTAGGATTCTTCCAATGAATCTCAGTCTGGCATCTGCTTTACCGACGATCAACTTTATATGATCATTCCATTTTAAATCACTCCTAATGCGTACTCCCAGATAATTTATGGAATTAACTGCTTCCAGTTGCTGACCTGCTATTTTGTAGCTAAATGATAAGGGACCTATCTTTCTATGTATTCGCATCACATTACACTTCGCTACATTGAGATTCAATTGCCATTCCGTGCACCATGCGTCAATTCGCTGCAGATCCTCCTGCATTTCAGTACAATTTTCCATTGTTGCAACCTCTCGATACACCACAGCATCATCTGCAAAAAGCCTCAGTGAACTTCCGATGTCATCCACCAGGTCATTTATGTATATTGTGAATAGCAACGGTCCTATGACACTCCCCTGCGGCACACCTGAAATCACTCTTACTTCGGAAGACTTCTCTCCATTGAGAATGACGTGCTGCGTTCTGTTATCTAGGAACTCCTCAATCCAATCACACAATTGATCTGATAGTCCGTATGCTCTTACTTTGTTCATTAAACGACTATGGGGAACTGTGTCAAACGCCTTGCGGCAGCGGGTTGCACATAGTACAAGTGATTACTTTGAAGGATAGTAAAACTTTGAAACATGTATCTACGAGGGAGTAATTAATGCACCTATTTCTTTTTTGTCGGCCAGTTTCGGTGGAAAAAACGCGGAATTTTTATGGGACATCCTGGAATATTCTCACTTCAGGCCCTATAGTTTCATAAAGTTCCTATAGGTGGCGGCGCTTTATGTAGCCTTCAGAATGGCGTATGTAACCGAGGTGCATTCCAAGCAGAGAGCTGTCATTGAGCTTCTTTTTGCGAAAACCAGAGCATCGCAGATATTCATAGCTTGCAAAATGTCTGGAACAAAAGCACGGTGATACGTTGGACCAGGCGTCTGTCATAGCAACAAGTTCGCGAAAACCTTTTAAATCTCCCGTGTACCAACCGGTCGCACACAGCTGCGACTGCCGGCCGGGGTGGCCGAGCGGTTCTAGGCGCTACAGTCTGGAACCGCGCGACCGTTACGGTCGCAGGTTCGAATCCTGCCTCGGGCGTGGATGTGTGTGATATCCTTAGGTTAGTTAGGTTTAAGTAGCTCTAAGTTCTAGGGGACTGGTGATCTTAGAAGTTAAGTCCCATAGTGCTCAGAGCCATTTGAACCACTTTCAACAGCTGCGACTCCTGCATTGTTGAAAAGTGTGGACCCTTTGATTCGAGGCGATCGGCGGACCACAAGCGTACACCTAGCTGCTCAACTGGTTGTCTCCGTTGGTAGGGCTGAAACACTCGTCCATCAGTTGGGGTACTCAGAGGTGTCTGCCCACTGCGTTCCTCGGCGCCTAAATGGTTCAAATGGCTCTGAGCACTATGAGACAACTTGTGAGGTCATCAGTCGCCTAGAACTTAGAACTACTTAAACGTAACTAACCTAAGGACATCACACACATCCATGCCCGAGGCAGGATACGAATCTGCGACCGTAGTCGCGCGGTTCCAGACTATAGCGCCTAGAACCGCTCGGTCACCCTGGCCGGTCCTCGGCGCCTAACAGAAGACTTCCACCTGTTTGGCCAAATGAAGGATGCACTCCGCAGAAAGCAGTACAGTGAATGATGTGGGAAGGGTATTGATGCAGCAAGAAGTTGGCTCCCATGCGGACACACAAGCCCTGCCAGTAAGGTGGTGTAAGGTCGTCGCATTGAACGAAGATTGTATTGAGAAATAGGCTTTTGTAGCCAAGGGTGGTGAATAATATGGTGTTTTGGAATCCAGAATAAAACCAACCTGCTATCACAAAAAATGTTTCGCATTACTTACTGACAAAGGGACCATCAGAAGCGTAGGTAACGGATTTTGATGGGTCTCAGATAGAGGGACATAGCATGAATATGAGGCTATCCGATTTTTTAGCGATGGGCGTTGGTTTTCGAAAAAATTGATTTTGAAGTTCACTTCGTGCTGTAATACGCGTAACATTAGCCCTGTTCGAACCAAGTAAGTGGGACGCAGTGGTTAAGGTCTACAGCTACCACGCTGGAAGTATCGTTCTCGTGTCCTTTCCGTGTTTTTGCTTTTTTTAAAAATCAGAATAGTCCGATATATTCCATTTTATTTTACAGAATATCAAGCAACAGTGTAAATTGTGTGAAGTTATTAAGAAGTTTAAATTGTGTAGGCTCGGTCAAACAGAAAGCGAACATCCCGTGCGAACTGTGTGTATTATGAAATTATTTCGCCAAATAAAAGGTGGTGACCAGGGCAATACACTGTCACAATACAGAGAGTTCAAACGGGATGTTTTTGTTTGACCGAGCCTACACAATTTAAACTTCTTAATAATTTCACACAATTTACACTGCTTTTTGACATTCTGTAAGATAAAATGGAAAATGTCGGACTATTCTGATTTTTTATTAAAAAAGAAAAAAACGCGGAAAGGACACGAACACGATACCTCCAGCGTGGTAACTGTAGACCTTAACAGCTGCGCCAAGCTCACTTGGTTTGAACAGGGCTAACGTTATGCGTGTTACAGCGCGCAGTGAACTTCAAAATCAGTTTTCTCGATAACTGAGGCCCGTCACTAAAAAAGTGGATAGCCTCATACTCATGGCATGTCCCTCAACAACATATCCGTGACCTGTCAGAATTCGTTATTTACACTTCTGATGGTCCCCTTACGACATTCCTATTTCATATAAGTTGTAAATAAATAGTTGCCACTACTAAAGTTCCACCAACCCTCGTATTATGCTGTAAATTTCGCCCTCACATTACATTGTGCTGACATCGAAAGTGCAAACATCACTGTCATAGTACGGGCCAATTCGCTGTTTTTCATTATCTTTGAATCTGCCTCTTCGAAGCAATATGTACTCCCTTCCTGTCCCGACAGCACAGTTCTGCTTTGTCGGTTATTTCAGCGATTGTTCATATCTCCTTTTTGCATTTTCCTGTCTCTCTATTGAGCTGAAACTCTCTGTAGAATACTAGTGTATGACCAGACCAGCGTGTTACACATGGAGACATTCTGTTCCGACACAACACCAGTACCTGCATTCCTCAGACATCTGCTTGCCGGGGCACCGCTGCCCTAAAAACGAAGCACACTAGCCTTTGCGAAACCGAAACCGTGTCAAAATTAGACTCCTCAGTAACAGCGGCCGACGTAAAAAGGATTTCCGCCTACGGAGCAGCATGCGTTTGAACACTGTAGTGCGTCATTCTGCTTAAGAAACCGGCAACTTTCGTTACCAGGCCAAGCTATATGCTCTCTCTCTCTCTCTCTCGGGCACAGTCGTTACAACATCAGGAGACCCGTCGGGATTCGCTCATCTGTTTCACTGCTGGCAGCATTTCTGTGCTTGTTTATCAGAAAGAGCAGTTGGTGGCAATTACTTATCGAGTTATTCTTGTACAACGAAAAGGTAATTTATTCTTTAAAGAATAACTGCACACTTACTTTTACAGCATTTGTAGGTATAGAAATGCCTTTTGTCACTGTTGGATTGGAATACACGCTAGAAATTCTGAAGGTATCAAGAACGAAATACAAGCAGTGAAAAGTTATGTACATCTGGAACACAAACGAAACTGGAATTACAGAAGTTGAGAGATATGAAAAAGAGCCAGTAGTTGAGAAGGGAATGAGGCTGACCTGTAGCCTAACTCACGCTTTATACAATCTGAACACTGAGCAAGCATTAAAGGAAACCAAGGAGATATTTGGATAAGGAAGTTAAAGCCCTGGAAGAAGAAATAAAACTTTGCGGTTTGCCAATGGCAAAGCCGTTCTGTCAGAGATGGAAAAACGCTTGGAAGATCAGTTTAACTGATGGGTTAG
The DNA here is from genome assembly GCF_023897955.1 of Schistocerca gregaria. Lineage (NCBI taxonomy): Eukaryota > Metazoa > Arthropoda > Insecta > Orthoptera > Acrididae > Schistocerca > Schistocerca gregaria. The sequence continues at coordinate 146,477,840 of NC_064928.1, read as the reverse complement.
TGTCCTGAAGAGATTTTAGAAGATAAACGTCAACAAAAGTAAGGCGATGCTGAAGGCTTTAGGTTTGGAAATACGACGTTAAAAGAAGAATTACGTGAAGCCGGCGTGGCACGGGACGTTTAGCATATCAGTGGAATTGTGATACGATCTGATTTGGATTCTCCATGCAAAATAGCGATAAAGAAGAAATTCAAAATTGTTCTGAACGAACGAACTGAGAATGTTTAGATCGGACCCGGCAGCCCCAGAACAACTGTGGTTCAAGCAGAATGGCGGTATAAATCGAGATCTATGTTATCAAAAGTATCTGGACATCTTGCTGAAAATGACTTACAAGTTCGTGGCGCCCTCCATCGGTAATGCTAGAATTCAATAAGGTGTTGGCCCACCCTGAGCCTTGATGACAGCTTCCACTCTCGCAGGCAGTCAGGCGCTGGAAGGTTTCTTGGGGAATGGCAGCCCATTTTTCACGGAGTATTGAACTGAGGAGAGGTATCGATGTTGGTCGTTAAAGCTTGGCACGAAGTCGGCGTTCCAAAACATCCCAAAGGTGTTCTATAGGATTCATGTCAGGACTCTGTGCAGGCCAGCCCATTACAGGGGTATTATTATCGTGTAACCACTCCGCTACAGGCCGTGCATTATGAACAGGTGCTCGATCGTATTGAAATATGCAATCGTCATCCCCGAATTGCTATTCAACAGTGGTAAGCAAGAATGTGCTTAAAACATTAATGTAGGCCTGTGCTGTGGTAGTACCACGCAAAACAACAAGGGGTGCAATCCCTCTCCATGAATAACACGACCACAGCGTAACACCATCCTCTCCGAGTTCTACTGTTGGCACTACACATGTTGGCAGGTGACGTTCACCGGGCACTCACACCCTGTCATCGGATCACCACATTGTGTACCGTGATTCGGCACCCCACACAACGTTTTTCCACTGTTCAACCGACCATTGTTTACGCTCCTTACACCAAACGAGGCGTCGTTTGGCATTTACCGGAGTGATGTGTGGCTTATGAGCAGCCGCTCGACCATGAAATCCAAATTTCTCACCTCCCGCCTAACTGTCGTAGTACTTGCAGTGGATCCTGATGCAGTTTGGAATTCCTGTGTGATGGTCTGGATAGATGTCTGCCTATTACACGTTACGACCCTCTTCGACTGTCGGCGGTCTCTGTCAGTCAACAGACGAGGTCGGCCTGTAGGCTTTTGTGCGTTTTCACTTCACTATTACATCGGAACCAGTGGACCTACGGATGTTTAGTAGTGTGGAAATCTCGCGTACAGACGTATGACACAAGTGACACCCAATCGTCTGACCACGTTGGAAGTCCATGAGTTCCGCGGAGCCCCCCATTCTGCTCTCTCACGATTAATGACTACTGAGGTCGCTGTAAAGAGTACCTGGCAGCAAGTAGCACCACAATGCACCTAATATGTATGTTTTCGGAGTTGTCTGGATACTTTGATCACATAGTGTATGTACTGAGTAAAGTAATAACAGACGGAAAAGATGCAAGTTGCTTTAGTGTTAGCATTTGAAGAACGTTGCGAAAGAAATCAGAGACTGCTACGCTGTAGCCACAAAAGAAATGAAGGAAGAAGGGTGAAGCTTATAATTTTCACAATCAGGTCCTAGGAAGAATATTATTCAGAAAGTCACAAAAAATTTCGTTCATACGTAATGTGGATGGACGGATTCAAAGCTCCCATTCAATCTCTCGAAGATCCGTTTGGTGTTCGAAGACGGACAGAAAGCACATTAGTGGACATTGATATGGAGTGTGTCCTCCTTTCGCCTTTATGATAGCTTGAACTCCGCTGGCGACACTTTGACTGAGGTTTCTGAATTTCTGTGGGGAATGGCAGCTTATATGTCCTCAAGAGCTACAACCGGAGAAAGTGCTGATATTGGACACTGGGATCTGGAGTGAAGTCGACGTTCTGACTTATCCCAAAGGTGTTCCATTGGGTTCAAGTCGCAATTGTGGGCACACCAGTTCATTTCAGAGATGTTGTTCACAAACTGTTGCCTCAGAGATGCCGCTTTATGACAGGGTGGATTGTCATACTGATACAAACAGGCACCATGTTCCTGCACTGTCCCATTCAGTACACAATCCAGTGAAATGTTTTCATATCCTTACACATTTATTACAGTAAGGTGTCCATAAAACTCATCCCGTAACACCACCTCCTCCGTACGTCAGTGGTGGCACTACGCATGACGGCATGTAATGTTTTCTGCGCATTCGCCAAACCCAAATGCTTCCATCAGATTGCAGCAAGACAGCCTCATCCATCAACCCAAACCACTCGTTACCAGTCTTAGACTGTCCACTGTCGTCGCTCTTTACTCCACCTCAATCATCGTTTACCGACACTGGACTCACACTCGAGAGGAGGACCGTTCAGATCCCTGTCCAGACATCCAGATGATTTCTTTAAATCACTTCAGGCAAACGCTGGGATGGTTCCTTTGGAAAAGCACGGCCTATTTCGTACCTAGTCCGTACCTAATCTGAACTTGTGCCCCGTTTCTAATGTCCTCATTGTCAGCGGAACGTTAAACGCTGAGGTTCCTTCCTTCACTACAGAAATGCGTGAACTCCCTACGCACAATCGTTGTGCTAACTGGAGCGCTAGTAGCACTTTGGAAGTCCCGAGTAATCCCTTCCGCTGTGTTCATGTGATTTTTTTACAACGACCCCAAGCCATGCTCGACGGTCCCATGTCCGTCAGTACATGAGGTCTGTCGCGTTCTGCTTTAGCTGTGGATATTTGCCAATGGTCGAGTTGGGCAGTAGTAGAGGGGTTGAATTGTCGCTGATGGATTTGTTGCTCAGGTGACATCCGAAGACCGATCCACGTTCGAAGTCATTGATCTCTCCCGTGCAACCCATATTCTGCTGTTACATCTTCTCTAATGACAACACAGTATTGCCCCTCCTCTTTTTACACTGACTGGTTGGCCTCTCGTTACATCTAGCGGTCAGTTCCATATCACATAAGGGTGTCTGGGTACTTTCGGTGGGATACTGTACTCACAAAAGAGGGTCCTACAGTACCAGTGCTTGACCATCACATAGACTCACAAATGAGCGATATCTGTATTAGCACTCCGGGTGCTCATACACAATTAAGGCTACTTAAAGCAACCAGTGTACCAAGCGTCGCCGGAATTCTAAATGGATTGTGTTGTATCCATGGACCCAACCAACCAACTCGCTCACACGCGCCCTGACCGTGACATCGTTGGCCACAGTTCCTGTCGCGGCCGTCGGCGTCTCAGGGCGTTACCGCCGACGGAAGAGGTCGCGCCATGGCCGAGCTCGGGTCTGCACCGCCCTCTGCCTTTTGCATATAAGGAGGAGCGCTGGCCCCGCGGCGGACAGTCTATCGTCGATTGTCTATTGCTAGCCTTTCGTGGAGTTTATAGCGGAGCCATTGCCGTGTGATATTTGCTATTGTATTCGACTAGGCTCAGTACACAGATTACTCTTGGATATTACTTGTATTGCTGGTGCACGTTTCGCCTGAAATAAAGATAAGTTATCTCTTCATTCCAGCTGGCGCAATTCTTGTCATTAATTATTTTTCGGCCAACAGACATAGCTACATCCTGGTCACTACCCACGCTTTATACAATTTGTGGTGGCTGCCCCAAAAGTACCGCCGAGGACCTTGGGTTTGGGAGCCGTCACCAAAGATTGTACATTTAATGTGTCACGTAACCAGCCCGTTTCCTAACTCCTGTTCATCAAAAATCTCTTTAAAGCCAACAGTCCCGAACGACTGGAATAAAACCACAAGTAACTCTTCTTTACAAAAAGGAGAAAAGATCGGACACACAGATTAGCAGGGAATATCGGAATTCGGTCTTTTGCGACACCTGTTAACGTGATCATATTTTCTTTTCAAAACTGTCCCACAACGAATATAAAATCAGAATATCAAGACCCATTAAACCGGAATAATTAGGGTGTTTCCGTAAAAGCGTCCAAAAATTTAACAGGACATAGAGGATGCTCCACTGAACAATTTGAGGTAGGGAACCTGAGGTCGGAGAAGCCAGTTTAAGGAGATAATTCACTACTGTCCATTAAAATTGCTACACCACGAAGATGACGTGCTGTAGACGCTATATTTAACCGACAGGAAGAAGATGCTGTGATATGCAAATAATTAGCTTTTCAGAGCATTCACACAAGGCTGGCGCCGGTGGCGACACGTACAACGTGCTGACATGAGGAAGGTTTCCAACCGATTTCTCATCCACAAACAGCAGTTGACCGGCGTTGCCTGGTGAAACGTTGTTTTGATACCTCGTGTAAGGAGGAGAGATGCGTACCATCACATTTCTGACTTTGATAAAGGTCGGATTGTAGCCCATCGCGATTGTGGTTTATCGTATCGCGACATTGCTGCTCGCGTTGGTCGAGATCCAATGACTGTTAGCAGAAAATGGAATCGGTGGGTTCAGGAGGGTAATACGGAACGCCGTGCTGGATCCCAACGGCCTCGTATCACTAGCAGTCGAGATGACAGGCATCTTATACGCATGGCTGTAACGGATCGAGAAGCCACGTGTCGATCCCTGAGTCAACAGATGGGGACGTTTGCAAGACATCAACCATCTGCACGATCAGTTCGACGACGTTTGCAGCAGCATGGACTATCAGCTTGGAGACCATGGCTGCTGTTACCCCTGACGCTGCATCACAGACAGGAGAGCCTGCGATGGTGTACTCAACGACGAACCTCGGTGCACGAATGGCAAAACGTAATTTTTTCGGATGAATCCAGGTTCTGTTTACAGCATCATGGTGGTGGCTTCCGTTTTTGGCGACGTCGCGGTGAACGCATATTGGAAGCGTGTATTCGTCATCGTCATACTGGCGAATCACCCGGCATGATGGTATGGTGTGCCATTGGTTACACGTCTCGGTCACCTCTTGTTCGCATTGACGGCACTTTGAACAGTGGTCGTTACATTTCAGATGTGTTACGACCCGTGGCTCTACCCTTCATTCGATCCCTGCGAAACCCTACATTTCAGCAGGATAATGCACGACCGCATGTTGCAGGTCCTGCACGGGCCTTTCTTGGATACAGAAAATGTTCGACTGCTGCCCTGGCCAACACATTCTACAGATCTCTCACCAACTGAAAACGCCTGGTCAATGGTGGACGAGCAACTGACTCGTCACAATACGCCTGTCAGTACTCTTGATGAACTCGTGTTGAAGCTGCATGGGCAGCTGTACCTGTACACGCCATCCAAGCTCTGTTTGTCTCAATGCACAGGCGTATCAAGGCAGTTATTACGGCCAGAGGTGGTTGTTCTGGGTACTGATTTCTCAGGATCTGTGTACCCAAATTGCGTGAACATGTCAGTTCTAGTATATTTGTCCAATGAATACCCGTTTATCATCTGCCTTTCTTCTTGGTGTAGCAATTTTAATGGTCAGTAGTGTAGGAATAAAATCACATTACTGTGTACTTTTTCATTTACATTAGTTAACTGCAAATACCATCAGTGATACAATGAACGGACCATTTGTGATGTATCTTACAAAATGTGCTGAAACTTACGGCCATCCAATCTCAATGCAAGCATGTCATCGGCGAACAAGATTCTAACGCACCCTGACAAATATCCGTGGTGGGGTTTGAATCACATCACAGGTAGCTTCAATTGTGGCAACTATTCCATCTCCGTTTTCACCGGGGTCTCATACACAAGTGACTTTAGATATCCCGTAGGAAATAATCAAGGGGACTCACGTCTGCTGACCTCGCAGGCTATGGAATAGAACCTCCCCTTCCAATCCAGCGACCAGCAAATACTGTACCGTTAGTGCTGCATCGTATTGTAATGTACGTTTCTAATTATCACTGGGTAATGGATGAGTCTGTCTTTAATTCAAAGCACGTTCTGTCACGGGACAATGTAAATGCGATAAAACAGAGCCACCTTATGGGCAAGCAAGGTAAACAAAGCCTGTATCAAGATTTAGTTATCGGTCTCGTCCTCCTTCTTCCCATGCATGAGATAAAGAATGTACATGTAAATAAACAGCGCCGTACGTGTAAACTTGTACACAGGTTAGTTGTAAATAAGCTTGGAAACAGTAACGCTTGACAAAGCGGTAGACAAAGTTTACTTCCGTATCTCCTTAAGCTGGCTTCTCCGGCCCCTATTTCTTCCTATTACTCCGTATTGATGCTCTCGAAGTCTGCGACCGAACTGAGCCCCGACCAGCGGTGAGCGGCTGGTTAAGACACCGTTGACAGAGGGCGCTGAACTGTGTCTTCTTGGGGGTGTGTCGCTGTCCATTCTTTCTATTGGCGCGTGGGTCAGCGCCTTCTTAATGCCGTTAAGCGTCGCTGCTCTGGTCGGTGTGCATTCTATGCTTTAGGACACCATCTTACGATTCTGAGTTATTTGCGAAATAATTGTACACATAATTAAAGGTTTTTAACTTCTAAAGAAAATGATATACATACCTACTGTAATGTTAAGAGGGCAACTGTAATTTTATTGTTCTAGTTAAATCTAAAAGGTGTACAACTTTGCTTCCGCCGTTTGCCGATAGGTGGCGACAACGGTAAGAAGCGGTCGAAAGAAACAGATCGCAGACGTCCGGCAGTTAGCTTGGACCTTGGTCAACATAACCTCATTCAAACATTAGTCGATTTGTGTTGTTCTTGATTGAAAATGTCAGTTTACGAGCCTAATTCTCGTCATTTGCGGGAGGTGTTACCGTTTTGTTTCAGTCTGAAGAAAACAGCGGCTGAGTCTCATCGAATGCTCCCAAGTGCTTATGGTAAGGACGCTATTAGTGAAAGAACGCCTAGTGAGTGGTTTCAACGCTTCAAGAACGGTGATTTTAACGTCGTAGACCTGCATAGTGGTGGAAGAGAGAATGTTTTCGAAGATGCAGAATTGGAGACACCGCTGAGTGAAGACGCGCGTCAAACTCAAGAAGAATTGTCACGATTAGTGGGAGTGACACAGCAAGCCGTTTCAAAACATCTCGAGGCCTTGGGCATGATTCAGAAAGAAGGAACTTGGGTCCCGTGTGAGCTGAAACCAAGAGACGGTGAACTGCGTTTGTGTGTTTGCGAACAGTTACTTCAGAGCCAAAAACGGAAGGGATTTCTGCATCGCATTGTGACCGGGGACGAAAAATGGGTTCATTACGATAACCCTAAACGCAAAAAATCATGGGGATATCCCGGCCATGCTTCCAAGTCGACGGCCAAACCGAATATTCACGGCTCCAAGATCATGATCTGCATTTGGTCTGACCAGCTCGTCGTTGTGTACTATGAGTGAAACAATCACAGGTGCTCGTTATCGAACGCAATTAATGCGTTTGAGTAGAGCATTAAAAGATAAACGGCCGCAATACAGCGAGAGGCACGATAAAGTGATTTTACAACACGACAACGTTCGACCCCACGTTGCAAAAGAGGTCAAAACGTACTTGGAAGCGTTAAAGTGAGAAGTCCTACCCCACCCGCCGTATTCTCCGGACATTTCTCCCTCTGACTATCGCCTATTTAAATCACTGGAGCATGGCCTGGCTGACCAACGCTGCCGATCTCGTGAAGAAGTCACAAATTGGATCGATACGTGGATCGCTTCAAAAGATGAACAGTTTTTTCGACGCCGAATTCATACCCTGTCCGAAAGATGGGAGAAAGTAGTGGCCAGCGACGGAAAATACTTTGAATGATACATGTGTAACCAATTTGTTTCATTAAAGCCTCAAATGTTGGGGAAAAAACGGCGGAAGCAAAGTTGTACACCTTGTATTATACGGTGATATTGAAGTCCCTTGTCATTTCAAAATAATTTATCTCTCCTTCATCGAAAGTATAACAAGAGTTTCATAAACAGTAGTGCTGCTATTAACATCTCTGCAGACACGTCGATTTAACAGTGTCAATACTTGCAATTAAACTATAAGACTAATTAATAGAAAAGGAACTGAAGACCAACAAACGTAAAACTAATGGTATTGCCACACTGGAAAGATGTACTCAACCCATTTAACGTCAGTGCAAAATGTAATGTATTCTTTGAAACAACCCACAGTTCCCAAGGAAAGCGTTTCAAAACAAGTTTGATAAACTGTAAGTCTCGTTTATTCCAAATTTATCTTTTGCAAGTATTTGTGGGGATAGGGAAATCAATTGCTACTGCCGCTAAACATTGCAGTTCATTTTCCATAGCATGACTTCTCGAAACAGTGATGTCCGTAATACTGATTGAAATTGCTCGGCAAATCGCTCGTGTGTGGGGTATCGAGGCGAGCGACCGATTACAGACGATATCTGATGCCACCGATCGCTCCGATCCGTTGCTCGTGTGTGAGGCCCTAGCGACCGCGGCCACGCAAGCTCTTGTAAATGTTTGTTGATTTTGAGATCGATATCTAATTCCCCGCGGGAAACGTCATCATCGAGTGCAAGCGTGAGTTGCAGCGCTGTTTAAAATCCAAGTTAGACCAGCGGTCGGGTGAGCTAATCGACAAGCGCATGGGAGCTTGCGGTAGGTCGTGGTCGCTCCGGCGATTCCCTGGGGCCTTGGCTGAGTCAGCTGGCGAGCCGGTGTGGTGGGGGGGAAGCGCGTGAGCAGTGAAGCGTGCTTGCTCTATAGCAGAGCAGACAGCGGCGACATTCCAGTGCTGGGGACGCCTGCGCTACGCGGCAACCAGAATCGCACTGAGGCAGAGAAATGGCAAATCACACTAAACGCAGACAAAAAAGTTGGGAAAACGCTTACCCCTGCCCGCAGGTAGTACCCACGTTCCAAGGAAGAAACCTGCAATGGAGACCAACAGTCAGTTACCTAGGGGTACGTCGGATAAAAATCTCATATCGCAAATACACATAGAAAATCAGAACAAGAAAGCCAGCGCAAGACTGAGTACACTCTAACTCATACTAAATACTCTGAAGTGCCAAAGAAACTGGTATAGGCATGCGTATTTAAATACAGAGACACGTAACAGGCAGAATACGGCGCTGCGGTCGGCAACGCCTGTATAAGACAACAAGTGTTTGGCGCAGTTGTTAGATCGGTTACAGCTGCTACGAGGCGTACTTTTTAAGTAAGTACCGTTTTGAAATTAAAAAAGACGTGCTAAGATATCTCAATAATTTTATTTTTACATGAAAGCCTTCACCTTAATCTACTTTTCTACATAATTTCCGTCAATATTGAGGCACTTGTCATAACGTTGTACCAGTTTTTGAATACCCTCCTTATAGAAGTCTGCCGCCTCACTTGTTAACCACTGCATCACCACTGTTTTGACTTCATCATCGTCTTGAAGACGCCGACCGTCCAGGTGTTTCTCTAAGTGCAAGGACAGATGGTAGCCACTGGGCGCAAGATCGGGGCTGTACGGAGGATGATCTAGTTTCCCATCGAAAAGGTGTGATGATGTCTTTGGTCTAATTCGCCACATGCGGACGGGCATTGTCTTGCAGCAAAACGATGCCCTTGCTCAACTTCCATGGACTGTTGCTTTGATTCTGGTGTGACGTAGGCCACCCATGTTTCATTGCCCTAGCACTTTGGCTTAAGAAATCATCACCGTCGTTGTGGTACCGCTCAAGGAAAGTCAATGCACTGTCTAAACTTTTGGTTTTGTGCACATCCTTCAACATTTTCGGTACCCAACGTGCGCACAATTTTCGGTAATTCAAGTGCTCGGTCACAGTGTCTGCAGAGATGTTAATAGCAGCACTACTGTTTATGAAACTTTTGTTATACTTTCTATGAAGGAGAGATAAATTATATTGAAATGACAAGGGACTGCGAGAAACATTAGGAAAGTCATCCTGCAAGGAGGAAATCGTAAAGCGTCTGTTTTCTCTCACTTATTGTCCACTTCCTGCACCAAACTTTCATTAACGACCGAAGGACGCCCACTCTGTTGTTCATCATGCACATTTGTGCGGCCATCTTTAAATGCTCTCACCCACTTTCTTACCATTCCATCACTCACAATGTTTTCTCCGTAAACTGCACAGATCTCACGATAAATATCGATCGCTTTTTGGCCTTTAGCACTAAGAAATCTTATAACAGCCCGTACTTCACAGTCGGCGGGACTCACGATTATCGGAGGCATCTTAAACACGCAGTACACAACGTAAACAAGGAAGAATCAGACTGTAATGGCGTCAGTGCGTAGATTAAAGTACAGGCTTCCATGTAACAATAAAATTATTGAGATATCTTAGCACGTATCTTTTTAATTTCAAAACGGTACTTACTTAAAAACACACCTCGTACAATGCCAGCTTATCAAGACTTAAGTGAGTTTGAACATGGTATTATAGTTGACGCATGAGCGATGGAACACAGCATCTCCGAGGTAGCGATGAAGTGGGGATTTTTCCATACGACAATTTCACGAGTGTACCGTGAATATCAAGAATCCTGCAAAACATCAGATCTCCGACACCGCTGCGGCATGAAAAAGATCCTGCAAGAACGGTACCAACGACGACTGAAGAGAATCGCTCATTGGGACAGAAGTTCAACCCTTTTGCCAATTGCCGCAGATTTCAGTTCTGGGCCATCAACAAGTGTCAACGTGCGAACCATTCAACGAAACACATCGATATGGGCTTTCCTAGCTGAAGACCCACTCGTGTACCCTTGATGGCTGCACGACACAAAGCTTTATGCCCGCCTGGACCCGTCGATACCGACATTGGACTGTTGACGACGGGAAAAGTGTTGCCTGGTCGGACGAGTCTCGTTTCAGATTGTATCGCGCGGATGGATGTGTACGAGTATGGAGACAACCTCATGAATCCACGGACCCTGCATGTCAGCGAGGAACTGTTCGATCTGGTGAAGGCTCTGTAATGGTGTGAGGTGTGTGTAGTTGGAGTGATATGGGACCCCTGATACATCTAGATACGACTCCGACAGGTTACACGTACGTAAGCATTCTGTCTGATCACCTACAGCCATTCATGTCCACTGTGCATTCTGACAGACTTGGGCAATTCCAGCAGGACAATGCGACTCTCCACATGTCCAGAATTGCTACAGAGTGGCTCCAGGAAGACTCTTCGGTGGTTAAACACTTCTGCTTGCCACCATACTCCCCAGACATGAACATTATTGAGCATATCTGGGATACCTTGCAACGTTGCTGTTCGGAAGTGAACTCCACCACCTCTTACTCTTACTGATTTATAGGTAGCCCTTCAGGATTCATGGTGACAGTTCCCTCCACCACCACTTCAGACAATAGTCGAGTCCATGCCACGTCGTGTCGCGGCACTTCTGCGTGCCCGTGGCGGCCTTACACCATATTAGCCAGGTGTACCCTCCGTTACTTTGGCTCTTCAGTGCATGACAATCAATTAAAAATACAAATAAAAACAAAAAATAAATAAAATAAAAACAAAATAATATTAGGTGTACAACTTTATGTCCGCCATTTTTCTCAAAGTTCGAGACTTTATTGTGAAAAATTAACAAAGCATTTACGATTCAAAGTATTGGCCATTGGTGACCACTACTTTCTCCTATTTTTGGGGGCGGCGTACGAATCCCGCGGCAGAAGAACTGAGGAGAACCATGAATCGATTCAATTTTGCACTTGTCCATATGACCGGAAGCGGTCAGCGAGGCCATGAGTCATTGATCAAAGACGGTGGTAGTGAGAGGGAACAATGTCTGGAGAATACGACAAGTGAGGTAGGACTTCCCATTTCAAGGTTTTGCGCTACGGGGTGAGCATTGTCAAGCCGCAGAATTATATTTTCATATCTATCGCTGTATTCTGGGTGTTTCTCTTTCACTGCTTGGCTGTAACGCGTCAATTGATTTCGATAACGATGTCATGTGATTGCGTCTGTCAGTTTCAATAGCTTCCAAAACCTTCTCTCTTCCACCGCCACACCGGTTTTGGCGTCAAAGTGACCATTCTTGAAACGTTGAAACCATTCTCTGTGCGTTCTTTCACTAATAGGTGCCTCAACATAGGTCTTACCCAGTATTTCATAAGCCTCAGTCGCTGATTTCTTCATATTAAAAGCAGAAAATTAAAACATCCCGCAAATTACGAGAACAAGGCTCCTATGTTGACATGTGCAATCGAGATTAACTTAATGATGATGCAATAACAAATCAACAGATATTTTGATGCCGTTATGTTTACAAATAATAGCAGCAAGAAACTGGCTTGACCGCAAATGTATACTCAAACAACACAAAAATGCTAGGCTAAGCCAAAAAACTAGGAACTTGAATCTAATAATCCCCGATAGGCTTGGAGGAAATGTCCATCAGATCCTCCCTCATACAAAGGGACAGAAATATATGAGAAAACGCCGGCCGCGGTGGTGTCGCGGTTCTAGGCGCGCAGTCCGGAACCGTGCGACTGCTACGGTCGCAGGTTCGAATCCTGCCTCGGGCATGGATGTGTGTGATGTCCTTAGGTTAGTTAGGTTTAATTAGTTCTAAGTTCTAGGCGACTGATGACCTGAGATGTTTAGTCGCATAGTGCTCAGAGCCATTTGAACCAACCATATGAGAAAACACCGAATATTAGCGATCGGGAGCTGCAGCCTGCCTACGTGGTAGAACTGCCAAATCCGCACTCTCGCCCCATCCCCTCCCGTCCCTATAAAGCTACATTTCTGCGATATTTATGTGCAGATTTAGCAATTTTTGTTAGCAAGGTTAACAAAAGTGAAGCGTTATTGAAAAATATGGTGGTCCTGTTGGTCTAGCGGAAAAACGCGTGCCTGGAAACTGATAGGTAGCGAGATTTAATCGCTGTCGAACCACGGAAATTTTTGCAGTCTACCTCTACCCTAGACTTCTCTTCTCAGCGAGGTGAAGATTTGCCAGGAACGACGTGTGGTTCGAATTCCACAATAAACTATGTCTCAATTTTCCCGATAGGATCGCTAATTTAGGCTAGGAATAGGTAAGTCTCTGGCATGCCGTCCAGTCGCGTGGGCGTTCAGTAGCACAAAAGATTACTAAAATCAAACGTCATGATGACAAATTTTGCGCACAACAAATTAAATGTAAGATTGTTGTAAAATTTACAAATTGTGTGAACGTCTTAAAAAAACTGAAAATAAAACACAATCTGTACCTCGTTGTTTATGGTAGCTACTGTACAATGGTTTAGTGTGATATTTATGAACAGACTTTATTTGTTTCCCCGTAACGCTGACAGGGATGGGTTCGCCTTTGCTGCTGTCCTTATCTCCTCATCGCAATGCGGCTGTTCAGCATACAACGCCAGCCATTCTTTTGGCGGCCAACCAAGCTATCGCCTCTTCCTCGAGAACCCCCTTTCGGAAGACTGTGCCCTGGTGGATTCCAGTCATTAGAGATCGGACTGCAACCTTTAATTGGAGCACCTCATTGCCTTGAAACAGCTCCATGTCCACGTCTGCTTCTTCATAAAAACTGTGAAAGCATCCTGGTAACAGTACGTTTCGCCGGCCTCTGTAACCGAGCGGTTCTAGGCGCTTCAGTCCGGAACCGCGCTGCTGCTACGGTCGCAGGTTCAAATCCTGCCTCGCGCATGGATGTGTTTGATGTACTTAGGTTAGTTAGGTTTAAGTAGTTCTAAGTCTAGAGGACTGATGGCCTCAAATGTTAAGTCCCAAAGTGCTAAGAGCCATTTTTTTGAACAATACGTTTCCACCTCTTCATCACAGATATGGGCAAAGATCAGACGCCTCTAGAGCTTCCAGTGCCCTGCAGGTCTACTAAGTATTTCCCTGGTGCCGTTCATACTGATCCAGACCCTGTCGCTGAACATTTTGCTGTGCGTTATGCCCTTGCACCTGCGTCCTTCCGGCTCATTAAACAGCGGATAGAGTGAATATGTTTATCTTTTGTTACCTGCCATCTAGAGCCATATAAGGCTCCATTCAATAAATGTGAACTCTCCAGTGCCGTAGCCCATTGACCTGATACGACTCCAGGCCAAGACTGCATCCACAACCAAATGCTGAAACGTTTCTCAGTGGATTGTCTGCGTCACATCCTTGCCCTCTTTTGTCGGATCTGGAACTAGAGTGAATTCCCATCTTAGTGGCGAGAAAGTGCGATAGATCTGATACTGTAACCAGGTAAGAATCCCCTAGAGATAGGCAGTTACGGCCCAGTTAGTCTTACTGAAGTTATCTGCAACTTGCTGAACGCATGGGGAGCAAGCAGCTGTATTGGCTCCTTGAGTCTCGGGTCCTTTTGGCTGCATCTCAGGGCAGTTTTCCCAAAGGCCGCTCCATTGCTGATAATTTAGTTCACCTGGAGTTCACCATCCAGATGACCTTTGCGCCTCATCAACACCTCATCGGTCTTCTTTTGCTACAGGAGGCTAATGACACTACAGGACGCCATCGCGTCCTTACTATGTTACATGGGTGGGGACTCCATGATCCACTCCTGATTTTGTCAAGAACTTCTGGTCCAGGTACAAATGAGTGCTACACTTAGAACCCCCAATAGAACGGGATCCTGCAGGGCTCTGTACTGACAGTGCCCCTCTTTCTGGTGGCCACCAGTGGTCTATCGGCAGCTGTCTTTGGTATCACCCTTCTCATATACTGACTACTTGGTCCTGTAATATGGATGTTTCTGAGAGTCACGTAAAGGGCGTCTTACGAAAGGCGCACTCATGGGCTCTCAACAACGGCTTTCCGTGTTCAGGCGCAAAGACTTGTGTCATCCACTTATGTTGCTGTCGTACTGCCCACCCACACCCAGAGCTTAGACGATCACTTATTTTCTTGTAGTTGAGACATACCACTATTTCGGATTGGTCTTCTATTCCCAGTTGACGTGGCTTCCCCATCTTTGCCAAATTAAATGAAGGTGCTGATGACACCTCAGTACACTTCGCTGCCTTGGTATCACTACCTGGGGTGATCACTATACACTTTTGTAGCTCTACAAAGCCATGATTTGCTCCCATCTTGATTGTAGGAGTCTTGCGGTTCAGCATCACCCTCAGCATTGCAGATACTGGACCCTATTCATCATTGTGGTATCCGACTTGCGAGAGGAGCCATCTGAACTAGCCCTGTGAACAACCTACTGGTCGAGACTGCAGTCCCTCCTTTACCTATCAGGCGCCAACAATAGCTGCTGAATTACGCTAGACGTGTCTGTAGCTTCCCTGAACATCCCAACTACCGTGTCCCTTTTCCTGGAAGAGAGCTCCACCTCCCACAACAGTGACTCAGAACTGGGTTTGCAATTGCTGCATGCCTCCAGTATCTCTGTTAGAAACTGAAACGTCCTCGACTGTCATTTCTGGTCAGGGAGACACTGCATCTGCCCCCATTCCCTGATGGCTCAACAGTCGACAGATGAACAGGTTTTGCATACACACATGCACTCAAATATCTGTAGTGTCTTCACAGCTGAATTGATGGCTATTAAACTAGCCCTTAGCTATGCTTGTTCTTGCACTGACAAGAGTATCTTTCTCTATAGTGACACCCTTAGCGACCTTCAGGCTCTAGACCAGTGATATTCTCCTCACCCACTGGTTATGGCTATCCAGGATCTTGGCTCTGACCTGGACGGCCAGTCGTTTTCGTTTGGACTCCGGGTCGTTTTGGGATTTTAAGAAATAAACAAGCTGACGAATTGCTAAACTGGCCATCAGGATCGAACCTTCGGATCTTTATACGCCATCGTTTGCTCTAAGTCTGGAACCCAGAATGGTCTGGCCTGATCTCTCCAAACAAAGTGAGAACAATTACGGAGACCATGACCACATGGCAGTCTTCCCTGCAAGCTTCTTACAGAAATTCCACCATTCTTTGTCGACTCCACATTAGCCGCACTTGGCTGACCCACGGGCATGTTCTCCGACGTGAGGATACCACTCACTGCCGATGCAGAGACTGCCTGATGGTGGATCATTTACACATAATACTGCCATAATATGGCTGCTTTGAGGTGGCTTCTTAATTTCCCAGATACGCTACTTCTGCTGCTAACAGATGATGCCAAAGTGGCTGACCTGGTGTTACGTTTTGGCTGTGAAGGTGGTTTCTATTCATCCCTTTAAGGTAGAGCTTTTTGGCCTCGTTGACTGCCTGAGAGGATGGTGGGGCGCTCCTCTCATACCCTCGCCCCCCCTCCCCTTCCCAACCAACCCCAGGGCCTTTCTCGGTGTCCCAGCCAAGCCGCTACCCTTTCCAACTTTTTATTCTCTTTATACTTTTTCATTTATTGGTTTTAATGCCTTGTCTTGGATGATCTTTCAACGACTTGTCCATGCTGTCTTTTTTTCTGGGATTTTATCACTGTTTTTTTATTGTTATTGTGTTAGTTTCGCTTACGCTTCCCAGGATTTGCCTTTCGCCTCCTTCCTTTAACGTCCACTCCTGGTTTGCCACTTACGGGATAAAGGGACTGGGGACCTTGCAGTTTAGCACCTTTCACTACAAACCAACTAACCAAACGTTGGTGTGCGCCTTTCCTTAACTTGTCTTCTAAGAGAAGCCATAGGTCAGTATTGCTTCGCATGTTGCTGCATTTCTGGAGAATCGAAACTGATCTTCCCCGAGGTTAGCTCCTACCAGTTTTCGTGTTAGTATTTTGCAACCATGACTTATTAAACTGATAATTTGGTAATATTCACACCTGTCAACACCTACTTTCTTTGGAATTGGAACTTATCGATAGTGGATATTACTAACCAGCTGGCGAGAGTTAACCCTTTATCTGTCTGTTCCTGCTTTCTTCCTGGTCAAACAGTAGAGGGATCTGAATGACATTTTCACTCTGCAGCGGAGTGTGCGCTGATATGAAACTTCCTGGCAGATCAAAACTGTGTGTCGCACCGAGACTCGAACTCGGGACCTTTGCCTTTCGCGGGCAAGTGCTCTAAGGTCTTCTGGTTTGGAAGGTAGGAGACGAGGTACTGGCAGAAGTAGTGGCTAGTGGCTAGTGTTTAACGTCTCGTCGACAACGAGGTCATTAGAGACGGAGCGCAAGCTCGGGTTAGGGAAGGATTGGAAAGGAAATCGGCCGTGCCCTTTCATAGGAACCATCCCGGCATTTGCCTGAAACGATTTAGGGAAATCACGGAAAACCTAAATCAGGATGGCCGGAGACGGGATTGAACCGTCGTCCTCCCGAATGCGTGGCAGAAGTAAAGCTGTGAGGACGGGGCGTGAGTCGTGCTTGGGTAGCTCAGATGGTGGAGCACTTGTCCGCGAAAGGCAGAGGTCCCGAGTTCGAGTCTCGGTCCAGCACACAGTTTTAATCTGCCTGGAAGTTTCAATAGAGGGACCTGTTGGGCGCGAGCGAGCAGTTGCGGCTTGTAGGGAGACATTCTGGGTGTTCACAAATTTTTAAATTCAGTTTAATATCATCGTGCAAAATTAATAGCATCTGCTGTATAAGAGTTATGCTTATCAACCTATTTATACAACTTCAGCCATTGTCGTTAACAGCTGCGCGGGGTAGCCGCACGGTCTCAGGCGTCTTGTAACGGTCCGCTCAGCTTCCCGCCTCGGAGTTTCGACTCCTTCCTCGGGCATGGGTGTGTGTGTTGTCCGTAGCATAAGTTAAAAGTTAGATTAAGAAGTGTGTAAGCTTAGGGACCAATGACCTCAGCAGTTCGGTCCCATAAGACCTTACCACAAGTTTCCAAATTGTCGTTAACAGTAATAATAATAATTTGCATAACTTGCCTGAAAAAAAAGGAAAAATTGCTTTTGTGGATTTTTTTGTTTTGTACATAATTAAGTGCAGCTTATCACAAGAACGAAATAATGTTTCGCTACTCACCGAATCGTATTTTGTGTAAGTTGGAGTTTCCACGCTTTTTTAGTTTTTCGAACAAATCTACAAGATCCTGAATTACGTATTAGTTAACGAATTAACTTCTGGGCTGGGAATCAGGCATTCTTACGTCGCACCCACACAACAGCTTACGCTTATTATACATTTCTTTGTTAATGTCCGCTTGTAGTCATGGTTATTTGATTTCGTCACTTTCTCAGACAATGGGTCGGGTCTGGGAGGCCCTACCTCCTTTGCAGCTGAATTTTTCAGGTAATTTTCTTTTATGTTAGCGCTTAACACAGGTTGAACAGAGTTCATGTTGACACTGCACAGGAAAGCCGATTCCTGTACTGTAGACAACCAACTCCAAACACAAGTTGCCGTTTGCGGAAATTAGTGAATTCAAGTAGTACTATCTACCAGCAAGGGCAATTGGCTGGAATACGAATGAGGCGCTGAGAGCCATAAGGGCCAAAAAAGCATACTGTATTCTATCCCCCCAGTGAGCCAGCTTTTCGTGAATGTTCAGATATATGTACAATATGGGGCTACAGTATAGATAAACCTGACCCACCGTAAGATCAACAGATGTCAGAAGCATGAATAAATGCTATTGTCTCACAATCGACGATGATGGGCTTTATGGTTCTCAGCTCCTCAAATGGATTACTGTATGATAAAATCCAAAACTTAATGTACTGGATCTCATTCAGAATTCCACAAAATAAGTTTTACCACCAATATGCCTGTAACATATACTGATGACCAACTTGATTTTACTTTATAGTGATGAATTGGCATATAAGTGGAGTTGCTACCGCCTTGTGGGATCTATGCCAATCTAATGTGGATAAAAGTTCGCTGCAGTGTGCAACCACCTGGTGGCTTTGACGTAAACTTGTAGTTAAATGGTAAGGGCTAGCAGAGCACACCCTGAACAGTGCATGTTATTTACCAAATTCGTACCTATTTGGCCCATAAAGCAATTACGTCACGCAAGCTGCGCATGCGCAAAAGTTCCTTAAAACGAGCAGAAATGAATATGATGTGCTCGTGACTTTGACGCTAAGGTTTTACCGAGTCTAGAGAAGCAATGTAACAAAGCGCGGTAGATTTAGTGCCGTGTATTTCAGATTACGCCATCTATATTACGTTTAACAGTATTCTAAGAAAAGTAACCAATAAATCCGCAAGGTGTCGAAAGTTACGTTGTTTACATGCTCTTGTGCTCTTACACGAAAGCCGCCACTGTGTGTGTGTGTGTGTGTAATATATTTCCACATACTGTAGCATTTATGCCTTTGGGAGCCATAGCATTTACTCCCGAATCTCAGTAATGGAGAACGACAGTGTTACTGTCGTGACGTAAGAGGTGAAGTGAGGTACAGATATGCTTTTTCATATGAATATTCAGATTTGATTGTCAACGATAGCAGATACCCACGATAGTAAAAGATCATACAGTTGATTCTGATTCGTTTCATTGTCAGTTTCTGGCATTATGAGGCAATGCGACCTGTGCAAAGTGTTTGTGGCTGACCACAGTTAAAAGTCGAACATCCTTGGATGTAGGCAGTGCCGCAAGTAAGATATCTTATTTGCTCATCGAAGATGTACGAGGGCTATTCGAAAAGTAAGGAACGATAGGTCGTGAAATGGAAACCACAGTGAAAATCAAAATTGTTTTATTTGCAATAGTTAGCTACAACTTCCACCTACTTATCTCTATAGTCGCCGATCCGACTTAGACGTTTGTCATAGCGTTGTACCCACTTTCCAATACCCTCGTTATAGAAGGCAGCCACCAGTGCTTTCCTCCAGTTCTCTACGCTGGCCTACAGCTCGTTGTCTGTGCCAATATGTTGTCTTCATAGCCAGCGGTTCATGTGAGCAGAGATGAAACTCAGAGGAAGACAATTACGGGCTGTATTGTGCGTATTCAATCATTTCCAATCGAAAACGATGTAGGAGCATCTTCATTGCCCTTGCAGAATGTGACTGAGAACTGTGCTCAAGAAGAACACGCACGACAGTTATGTAACGCTGGCTGCATAGCTTCAGGCGAAATTTCTCACCAGGCCCTCGTACTTGGCGGGAGAGACTATGGTTCTAGGTATCTTTGTGTGCTCCCTGTGTGCTCAGAACTTAAAAAATAAAAAAACTTAATCGGATTTGCAATGTGCTTTCCATTTCGCGACCGATCGTTCCTTAATTTAACCCTCGTAAATACAGGGTGTCCGAAACCTTTTGCGTCAAATTGAAACAGGTGATCCTATTGAGATAGGGAAGTAATGCTGAGAAACACATATTTATTGTGTTGTGGACATACTCAGTGTACGCAACAACGAAGGTCATAGTAGTTGTTCAAAGCGACGACAACCAGTCTCAACGCATGTATTGCAATAGCAGCTCTGCCGCTCTCCTACGAAGATCTCTGATGTCTGTTGTACGCTGGAAAAAGGAGCGAGTGATTTAACAGCGAACATCCCTGGCCACCAGACAGACACAACTCAAGTCGCCTGGTCATGTGAGGACTGCACGCCGGCTCATCAACCTGTGCCGTACGTGCACCACTATCCCTGGTGTCATTTGTCCACTTTATGATACAGAAGAGTCCCGTAAGAACTGTTTGCTAGGGTCCAAGCTGCCTGTCTCCTAGTACAACAGACAATAGGGATGTTTGAGAGTTAGAGAGCAGCAGAATTTGATGCGTCGTTGCCGTGCATGTACTGACTGGCGGTCGTCACTTTGAACAATTACTAAGAGATCTTCATTGAACCATTATTGACCATGGGACAACGGCTGGCATGTATTTCTTGATGCAATACATACGCACTCCGTCTTCAGGCCACGAGTGGCCTACCGGGACCATCCGACCGCCGTGTCATCCTCAGTGGAGGATGCGGATAGGAGGGGCGTGGGGTCAGCACATCGTCTCCCGGTCGTTATGATGGTATTCTTGACCAAAGCCGCTACTATTAGGTCGAGTAGCTCCTCAATTGGCATCATGAGGCTGAGTGCACGCCGAAAAATGGCAACAGCGCATGACGGCCTGGATGGTCACCCATCCAAGTGCCGACCACTCCCGACAGTGCTTAACTGCGGTGATCTCCCGGGAACCGGTGTATCCACTGCGGCAAGGCCGTTGGCACGCTGCAATACATACGGCTGTTGGTAAATTATTGCATCAAGAATTAGTATGAACTACGTTGTTTTGCGGTATACGCATTTCCGCGCATTTGTTTCGTACCTCAATATAATCCGTTGTGGCCCCAGTATTTCAGTTTGACCCAATAGGTTTGAGACACCCTGTGTTAATTGTACTGCGACGTCCGCCCCGTTAGCTGAGTGGTGTCCGCACGGTAGCTCAGCGTGTTCGGTCAGAGGGCCGCCCGCCCTCTGCAATAACAAAACTGAGTAAAAGAACAACGACCAACTTGAACGGATATCTCGTGAGTCCGCCCAGACCAAACGCAACGAACAATACTGAACAAAATGAAAAAAAAAAAAAGTGGTCAGCGTGACGGATTGCCGTCCTACGGGCCGGGGTTTGATTCCCGGCTGGATCGGGGATTTTCTCCGCTCAGAGACTGTGTGTTGTGTTGTCTTCATCATCATTTCATCGTCATCCCGCGCGAAGTCGC
Source organism: Schistocerca gregaria (assembly GCF_023897955.1). Classification (NCBI taxonomy): domain Eukaryota; kingdom Metazoa; phylum Arthropoda; class Insecta; order Orthoptera; family Acrididae; genus Schistocerca; species Schistocerca gregaria. Next base: position 146,456,363 of record NC_064928.1, on the reverse strand, counting down.
CCAATGTGGCGTCGAATGTAATAAGACCTGCACCAAGGCGGCAGGACCTGCTCCGCAAGGGGGCTCCCGGCCAATGACGCCATACGCTCATTTCATTTTTTCAATGTACTGCGACAATTCAAGCAATGCAGAGGAGACTGTGCAAACAGGAACGAATTTTTCTCAAGTATTTTATGTAAACTTTTAATGAACAAACGTTAACATTGTTAAATGTGTCAACTGTGTAACATGTGACATTATAGTTGAACTTTTATTGTTTCCTTTGCTAGCGGCTCGTGACTTTTAAGCTACATAGTTTCGCATATTAAAAGTCACTGGCGTCCTTGAGCATTAAATTGGACCTCTCAGTTATTAACGGTGAGTGCCTTAGCCTACTCGCTTGTAACTTTCATTACAGCCTCGCATCAAAAGAGCCGCAAACCACGGCGTTTGCTCCTGCGCACTAACATCGGTAGAAGATAGCAGGGTGCCGGACGATGACAACTTTTGTGTTCTGTTGTGAAGCGTCAAAGCACAGCTATGGCCCCTCACACCATCTGCATAGGCAGTGAAAATGTGAGAGGCGCGTGTAATCAGTAATAATACACGGGAGAAAATATTGCAGGACGCTGATTACACCGAACACTGAGCCTTGTTGCCATCCGGTTGCAGAGGTTAATCAGTTCCTAAACAATTACCGCCCAACAAAATAGCACCCCCTGTCATATTGTTTCCGCCGTGTTATGCCCTTCCACAGCGCTTCCTTGCTGCGTTAGTGCCTTGAATATGGCAGGGTCGACGAGGTGCGACAATAAAGTAATGAGGTTGATGTGGAAAATATGTTGCTTACCGTTTTAGTCAAGGTTAGTGTTGTCTCCTTCAAAGTAGTTCCCTTCTGATTGCACACACTTTTTCCAACGCTTCTGCCATTGATGGTAACATTTCTGGAACTCATCTTCTGTAATATACTCCAAGACCCTCGTCACAGCATCTTGGACATCTTGTGTTGTTTCAAAATGGTGTCCCTTGACCGCCGTTTTGACTCTTGAAAATAGAAAAAAGTCGCACGGAGCGATATCTGGTGAATAAAGTGACTGTGGTAGTACTGAAATTTGTTTTGAGGTTAAAAATTGCTGTACTGGCAGAGCAGTATGGGATGGCGCATTATCGTGATGCAGTTGGCACGGGCATGAAGAACTCTTTTACGAAGCCTTTCTAAAATTTCTTTGTAGTAATATTGGTTAACTGTTTATGAACAATTCCCTTGGAATCAAAGAAGCACACAAGCATGCATTTCACTTTTGACTTTGACATGTGAGCTATTTTTGGTCTGGGTGATCCCTTTGAGCACCATTGCGAACTTTGCCCTTTTGTCTCTGGATCGTACTAAAAAAACCAACCTTCATCACCAGTGATAACACGACTCAACAATTCTGGATTGCTTTCCGTTTGCTCTAACAGATCGACTGCCACATTTTTCCGTATTCCTCGCTATTGTGGGGACCATTTTTGCACAAATCTTTCTCATACCAAGATATCCAGTTATTGTTAGACGAACCATTTCTCGATTGATGTTCAGTTCTTCTGCAATCATTTCCACAGATAATCTTCGATCATATCGTACGAGTTTACGCACCCTGGCCAAGTTGACATCCGTCCGTGAGGTTGATGGTCGTCCACTGCGGTCTTGATCTTCAACATTCGTTCTGCCTTCACTAAACATTTTAAGCCGACGAAAAACTTGAGCTCTTGACATAACTTCCTCTCCAGAAGCCTTCTGAAGCTTACCGTAAGTTGTCGTCGCGTTTTCACCCATTTTAACGCAAAAGAAATGGCATACCATTAAGCAATATTATGCGGTTCCATTTCCGTGACGAGAGACACAAACACGTGTTAACTTATTACAGTACAACTGACGACTGAGCAGTTGCATCGATGTGCCGCTTGGACCATAGTTCAGTTCTTTTATCTTGCCGGTTCGCGCATGCCCGCCCAGACGCGGAAGATTGCTGCGTTGCCAGTTACACACGCCAAGAGAAGCAGCACCATAATATAGTATAGTTCGCAAACTTACGTTTGGGGGTGAGCGCGCAGTTTATGAAGTAAAGCCACCACGGCCGCATTAACCCTTTCCCTGCTACAGAGCCGTGCTCCTCGCATTCCGCGCTGTGCGCGATTTTGTCATCACTGCACTGCTCGCCTGTGCTGACACATGGTGTTCCGACTGCTTTGACACACTTTATCATTCTATTTCACAAAAATTATTTGGCCTAAAAATTTGATTTTTACACATCTTCTTGACTGATATCTTTTCCCCGTAAATAACTTAATTTTGATTCGATCTTCAACGCATTTATTGTGCAGCATTAGATGTAGTAAACCATTGTATGGAATTTTGAAGAGTTTGCAGAGGTAAAAGTCCATAGCGTATACTTTCCGTATGGTCGACTTTAGTTGCCACTAGAAATTTCAAAAAATTGCATACAAACAAATAAAATTCATGAAGTAAGATACTTCGAAATTGGTTTTAAATTAAGAAAATATTAAACATCGAACAAGGTTTGAAGTCAGAATCTTTCGCTTAGCAGCTAAACACTTTAACCATTACGCTGACCCCGCCGGGAACTGAACCCGGGAACCCGGGCGTGGGAAGCGAGAACGCTACCGCACCCACTTCGTCATATCATAGTTGTGAACCTGGAAAAGTGAAAGTGACCAGCACGAGCCTTATAGAAGTCAATCGGAAAGAGTTGTTTTCCGTCATTAGGCTGCCGCGAACCTCGCCGATGCATATAATGATTTTTTTCATCGTTAATGCGCCGAAGTAACATATGACGAGTGCTGTATGTTGTTTGTAGTAATTAGCTCGTCTGTTTATGACTTATTAACTAGTTATTGTTTGTTGTGTCATATCTTTCAGGTGCATAATCTGAATAATGGAGAATGTACACCCTACAACTAGCGCTGTAATATATATTTGGGAGCCTCTCACAGTATTACGGACCCTGTGTTTTGGTTTGCAAAGTGTTGCAAGACAGATGCATTATCAGTGCACTACTGGAAGCAGTCAGTTCTGTTTCTCGGCGTTCGTGGTTGATATGAGCGGTTATCGTCGAGCGATTTTTGGAGCTGACGAACGAACTGACTATTGTTGATACTGAAGTACTATACCATGAAGGTTTCTAGGAAATTCGAAACCGGGTTTAGCGATTCCCAGCGGGTTACCTTAGCCGTTGCGTTTTCGGCGCTGTCGCCAAAAAGCGTTTACCATGTGTGTACAGAAGCGGCAGTTGTAAAAGTCTCTTTCCTCGATTTCTGGAAAATTTTGCATTTGCGGACCCCATACCTGATGATGAAAAATGCTGTATTTACAATTATCCATGGATCCCTTCAATTTTGAGTCGATTGCTCGTCATAACGTTTAGGTGTGATTTTCTCAAAATTGCGGGGGTGTTGACCCAAAATATCTTGGAGTCCATCGTTTTAGGCTATACTCAAGCGAGCTGCCAAATCTGAGCCGAATCGGTAGGCCGTGTCCGAGGCGTTCCCCTTGTCAGTTCAGCGGACAAAGTGAGGCACCGCGTCTGTTTACGTGTTGTGGCAGAGCGCGGGCTCCAGAGTTGCGTCTTCCAGCCCCTCCCCGCAGCCGCCTCTCGTGGTGTGGAGAGGACGCCCGGGGCGTTCTCGAAGAAGCGTCGCAGGAGAGCTCTCCTCGGCTGCTTGCTCCCGGCCACCTGACAGCTGGAGAAGCAGCTGGAGGGGCGTGGGCGGTGGGTGGGGTCGCGTGGCAGACTGCGAGGTCGCCTATTGATCGCGCCGCTGCCGACTCCAGCTCAGCTATTTCTACAGCTGCGACCGTAGCGGCCACGTGCCTCAGCGTGGCCCACACAACTGCGACTGCACCCACTTCGTCGCTGAGTTTAACACCGAAGTAAATGTTGCGGTGTATGTTCTTGTCGCCCCATCTGAGTCCCTTTCCCGATGAACGTACGTGGATCACGCAGTGTCGAGCACAGCCGCGTGTGTACGATTACTGCAGCACGCCTAGTTTAGTCTATGCAGCCTCGCAGCACGCACATCACACCACACAACCTCAGCGTACCTCAACGGGGGTAGGACGTCAAAGGGGCCGACTTGGAGCAGGAGAGGCACCACAGGAAATTTTAACTTGCACTGTCTATAGTTTGACAAATACATTCATAAAACTTTGTTAGCATGACAAGGAAGGATTCGGGATCCACACTCATAACAGAGGAAGTTCAAAAACATAACAAAACAATTTTTTTTACTTGTGAAATTTCATAATTTTTTTCACTTGGTATTAGCTGCATTTGTTGCTGTAGGTACACTTTTCCTCATAAGTAAGAGAGATTCTTCGATTAATTTTGCACAGCATACAAACCATACTTACAGGTGTATGAATCTCTAGAATTTCCCAAATCTGTTAAAAACTGTGGTAAAAATTGAGATAATTAACTATGAAATTCGAGTCTTGTCCAAACACGAAGTTTAAAACGTAACAGCCCATTCATTTTTCCATAGATTACATAAATTCTAGAGTTTCATACACCTGTAAGTATGGTTTGTAAGCTGTGCTTGAAGAAAAGTGTACCTATAGCAATAAATGCAGCCAACAGAAAGTGAAAAAAAAATCATGAAATTTCATATTTAAAAAAATATTTTGTTTCGTGTTTTTGAACTTCCACTGCTATGAGTGTGATCCTGAATCCTTCCTGGTCATGCTGACAAAGTTTTATGACTTTATTTGTAAAAGTATAGACAGTGCAAATTAAAATGTCCTGTGGTGCCTCTCCTTCCCGAAGTCGGCCCGTTTGACGTCCTACCCCCCTTAAAGTAGGCCTAGCACGGCGAGGTTCACGAGACATTCCCCTAAAGTGACCACCTCCCCCTCCAAACTCTACACGCGCAGTGACGTCACGGCCTCACCTAGAGCTCTTATATAACAGGCTGAATCGTCCTCCATGTTCTCCTCATCTTTGAGGATTCAGCGGTCGTTCCCTTGTGGGTGGTTAACCTGTTCACGCAACCTTTCACAGTATTTATTATAAAATATTTGATATTGTGTTTATGAAGCGAACCAAAAGCAATTAATGCTGTAGAGAACTTTAGGATTCCGGTTTCGTATAACAGAAAAACTAAAATGTAATATTACACGGCTATAGAAACATAGCATCGCTGCTTGCGTGGTAGTCTGTACATATCAAATGTAATTAATTAAGAACTCCGTACCAGTGTCTTCAAATATTTATGCAGTAACAAGCTGTGGCTAATTTATTAGGTTTGCCTGTAGACGCCACTTATAAAAGAGGCGTTTATTTTTTATTGAAAAATTTGTACTTTAAGAATTGCCGCATTTTTATTGTACAGAGTTGGGGCAAAGTATAGTGAAACAAATTTCTATTGATACAGCAGTTTTCCGGCCGGTGTGACCGAGTGACTCTAGGCGCTTCAGTCCGGCTCAAATGGTTCAAATGGCTCTGAGCACTATGGGACTCAACTGCTGTGGTCATTAGTCCCCTAGAACTTATAACTACTTAAACCTAACTAACCTAAGGACATCACACACATCCATGCCCGAGGTAGGATTCGAACCTGCGACCGTAGCAGTCGCACGGCTCCGGACTGCGCGCCTAGAACCGCGAGACCACCGCGGCCGGCTTCAGTCCGGAACCGCGCTGCTGCTACGGTCGTAGTTTCGAATCCTGCCTCGGGCATGGATGTGTGTGATGTCCTTAGGTTTGTTAGGTTTAAGTAGTTCTAAGTCTAGGGGACTGATGACCTCCCATAGTGCTTAGAGCGATTTGAACAATTTTGATACAGTAGTTTCATCTACCATTTAACCAGTATTCGTTTTTATGATAGGTTTGTTGTTTTTCAAGTTGTGGGAAAAATTTTGTTCTTTGAAGATTACGTTACTCGTGCACGTTCTCTCACGATGACCAGTCTGCTATAAAAATATCTGAATTATCATTCGTTCCACCGTGCCTCTCTAAGAAATGGGATTAAGTATTATTCAGTTTGTGGATGTATGTTTATGATGAGACGTATATATTCATCAAAAATATTCGTCTCCAGTTATCCAATTGCGAAAATATCTCAGGAATCGAAAACTTTTGAAACGAACTGCTTCAGTACGGTTTTCGACTGGGAAGAAACGCAATTGCAGACAACTGTTTCATGTTTATAACTACTTTTATTAACGTATACTGAGCACCGGGTGGTTCCCATTTGCCTCTCCGGCAGTCTACGGCCCATCTTTTACTTCATTGAGGGTCACTAGGAAAAATCGAAACACGCGAAATTTTTTTTTGCAATAGTTAGTGCAGTTCACAGTTAAGCTACCACCCGTATTTACGATGTATTCGTCAAGATCTTTAATCAGAAATCCCTACTCGCATCGAGACTCGTATGTGAACAAGTATAAATAACCTACACTTTGGGGAAAACACGACGGACAGTTCAGTCTATGTTATCGAGTCGTAGCCTTGGCGCAGCCTACGATTCGCTTGTCTGTCATCAGTCGAGCGGGGCAGTCTCCTCCTCGAAGTATAGGCCCCGACTGTTTGTACGACTTTGAAGAGGCATCGGTGTTTCGTTAGTCCGCTTGCTCTCGATGTTTTCTCCAGATTTACCCTCATTAATGTTGCGCTGTCGTTCAGGCTGTCAGTTTAGTTATTGTCTGGGTTATTATTCTGGGTTTGATTGTGGTTATTACTGTGGCTACTTACTGTTACAGTTCTCAAGAATGTCAAAACGAAAGAATACTGAAAATCGTGTTTTCAGTGAGGAGTGTGAGATTATATTATTCATTGTAGGGACAATTTCGATTAAAAACTCCAATGTTTCATATGTTAAAAATGCGTAAGTCAAAACACAGCTAGTAATCTTACTCGGCATTTCTCTTCGCTCCGTGAAGCAACATAGGGACTTTACTTTCATGACTCAGGTTCGAATTCTGCCTCGGGCATGGATGTGTGTGATGTCCTTAGGTTAGTTAGGTTTAAGTAGTTCTATGTTCTAGGGGACTGATGACCTCCGATGTTAAGTCCCATAGTGCTCAGAGCCATTTGAACCATTTTTTTGTGTTGGTGCCCTACAGTAGAAAACAATGTTAGACGCGTCCTATGTGAACATAATTAACCTCCAAACGATGTAATACAGAGTAAACAAATAGCATTATTAATAGTGGCTGGTTGCCATCTTCTTCTTTGTAAGAATCAACCTACATTACTTGTACACAGTCACTGTCTCACCATGTCAGTTTCAGACAACATACCAAATAAATCTAACCTAAATATTCAAATATCTCATTAACGTACGTACAAGAATGTGAGACAATTAAGTAAAAATCAGAGTTTTAGTAGTCTGTGTCTTATGACGTTTACGTATGGGGGCTATGTAGGTCTCTCGACCGACACAGGGTGGTAATCGTTCCTGCAATTGGCCAACGTGGCAGTGGCAGGGCCGTGACGTGACCGCACGAGTCGAGTTGGAGGGAGAAGTGCTCCCTGAAATTTGCCAGCCTTGCCTAAAGGATCTCACAGGCGACAGACTGCTGCCGATATCGACTGCAGTCGGTCGCTTACTGCGAACCCGATACACACGGGCGATTTGCGCAGCAATTTCAGCCTGTATCTTGAATGCCACGGTCTCCTGAAGCTCTTGTCGCATTCAAGATGTACCATAAACATATACACTGAAGAGCCAAACCAACTGGTACACCTGACTAATATCGTGTAGCGCCCGCGCGAGCACGCAGAACTGCCGCAACACGACGTGGCATGGACTCGACAAATGTGTGAAGTAGTGCTGGAGGGAACTGACACCATGAATCATGCATGCCTGTCCATAAATTCGTAAGAGTACGAGGGTGTAGAGATCTCTTCTGAACACCACGTTGCATGGCGTCCCAGATATACATAAAAATGTCAGGTCTGGGGAGTTCGGTGGTAAGCGGGAGCCACTCTGTAGCAATTCTGGACGTGTGGGACGTCGCATAGCCCTGCTGGAATTGTCCCAAATCCGTCAGAATGTACAGTGGACATAAATGGATGCAGGTGATCAGACAGGATGCTTACGTATGTGTAACCTGTCGGAGTCGTATCTAGACGTATCAGGGGTCCCATATCCCTCCAACTGCACACTCATCACACCATTACAGAGCCTTCACCAGCTTGAACAGTCAACCGATTCGTGAGATTATCTCCATACTCGTACACATCCATCCGCTCAATAGAATTTGAGATGAGACTCGTCCGACCAGGCAACATGTTTCCAGTCACCAACAGTCCAATGTTGGTGTTGACGAGCCCAGAAGAGGCATAAAGCTTTGTGTGCATGTATCAAGGGTACACGAGTGGTCCTTCGGCTCCGTAAACCCGTAGCGATGATATTTCGTTGAATGGTTAATTTGCGGAAGGATTGCAGTTGTGTCACGTTGGACGATTCTCTTCAGTCCTCGTTGGCCCCGTTCTTGCTGGATCTTTTTCCGGCCTCAGCGATGCCGGAGATTTGATGTTTTACCATTGTGAAATAGTCGTACAGCAAAATCCCTACTTCATCGCTACCTCGGAGACGCTGTGTCCTGTTGCTCGTGCGTCGACTAACACCACGATCAGACTCACTTAAATCTTGATAGCCTGCGACTGTAGCAGCAGTATCCGATCTAATAACTGCATCAGACACTTGTTCTCTTATATAGGCGCTACCGACCGCAGCGCCGTATTCTGCCTGTTTACATAGATCTGTGTTTGAACACGCATGCCTATACCAGTATCTTTGGCGCTTCAGTGTATGTTTAGCAACAGTGGCAGTTGATCTCTGTACGCCGACTAAAACTGGGAGGGAGAAAACATTGGATTTTAAACATCGTCAATCTTGTTTTCAAACGATTTTCTTTGGAACTGAATATTAGTTCTGGATGATTGACTGCTATGATCTTGTAACATTACCAAAAAAAAAAAAAAAAAAGCCCTGCTGTGCTTGTACTGCGAACGGCTGAAAGCAAAGGGAAATTACAGCCATAATTCTTCACGAGAGCTTGTAGTTCTATCGTATGGATAGAACATGATGCTGTCCTCTTGGGTAAAATATTCCGGAGATAAAATAGTCCCCAATTTGGTGGATCTCTGAGAGGAGACTCCCCAGGAGGATACCGTCATCAGGAGAAACAAGCCTAGTGTCGTACGGCTCTGAGAAAGGATTTTTAGAAAATTTAAAAAGAGAAGTGGGTAGGATTTTTAGTACCCATAATCGGGAAGTAGATTAGAAAATTTAAAAAGAGGAGTGCGTAGGTTGTAGTTACACTCATGCTCATAAATTAAGGATAATGCTGATACATGGTGAAACAACGCTCTGGTGGCGGTTTGCGGCCTTAAATCACCTAGGGGTATGACCATGCGCTGCATTTGACCTGCGGTAGTCGCACGGTGACGCTGGCAGCAATCCACATACGCTGAGGTGTGTTGGTGCATGTCAGAATAAGATGCAGCGAGTAAGTGTGCAGACGTTTTCAGACATGCTTATGGGGACTGTGTGTTGAAAATGGCTCAAAGAACACACATTGATGACGTTAGGAGGGGTAGAACACTAGGGCGACTGGAGGCTGGTCAGACACAGCAGTTCGTAGCATGGGCCCTCCGTGTGCCACAAAACTGTGATTTCAGGATTATGGCAAAGATTCTAGCAGGCAGGAAACGTGTCCAGTCGCTACGGTACGGGATGTCCACAGTGTACAACACCACACGAAGACCGATATCTCACCATCAGTGCCCGCAGAGGCCACGATGGTTCAAATGGCTCTAAGCACTATGGGACTTAACATCTGAGGTCATCAGTCACCTAGACTTACAAGTACTTAAACCTAACTAACCTAATGACACCACACACATCCATGCCCGAGGCGGGAATCGAACCTGCGACCGTAGCAGCAGCGCGGTTCCGGACTGAAGCGCCTAGAACCGCTCGACCACAGCGCCCGGCGCAGACTCCCACGGAGTACTGCAGGTAGCCTTGCTCGGGACCTACCGCAGCCACTGGAACAGTTGTCTACAGACGACTGAACAGACGTGGTTTATTCGCCCGGAGACCTGCAAGATGCATTCCATTGACCCCTGGCCACAGGAGAGCCCGTAAAGCCTCATGTCAAGAACACAGTACATGGTCATTGGAACATTGGTCCCAGGTTATGTTCACGGACGAGTCCAGGTATAGTCTGAACAGTGATTCTCGCCAGGTTTTCATCTGGTGTGAACTAGGAACCAGATACCAACCCCTTAATGTCTTTGAAAGGGACCTTTATTGAGGTCGTGGTTTAATGGTGTGTGGTGGGATTATGATTGGTGCACGTACACCCCTGCATGTCTTTGACAGAGGAACTGTAACAGGTCAAGTGTATCGGGACGTGATTTCGCACTAGTATGTCCGCCTTTTCAGGGGTGCAGTGGGTCCCACCTTCCTCTTAATCGACGATAACGCACGACCCCACCGAGCTGCCATCGTGGAGGAGTATTTTGAAACAAAAGATATCAGGCGAATGGAGTGGCCTGCCTGTTCTCCACATCTAAACCCCATCGAGCACCTCTGGTATGCTCTCGATCGACGTACTCCTGCACCTCTTCAAACCCCTAGGACACTTCAGGAGCTCCGACAGGCACTGGTGCAAAAACGGGAGGCTATACCCCAGCAGCTGCTCGACCACCTGATCCAGAGTATGCCAACCCGTTGTGCGGCCTGTGTACGTGTGCATGGTGATCATATCCCATATTGATGTCGGGGTACATGTGCAGGAAACAGTGGCATTTTGTTGCACATGTGTTTCGGGACGGTTTTCTCAACTTATCACCAATACCGTGGACTTACAGATCTGTGTCGTATGTGTTCCGTATGTGCCTATACTGTTAGCGCCAAATTTGTGTAGTGTCACGTTATGTAGCACCACATTCTGCAATTATCCTTAATTTATGAGCATGAGTGTAGATCTAGTTGGAATAAGTGAAGTTCGGCGCCAGCAGAAACAGGACTTTTGGTCAGGTAAATACAGGAATATAAGTACAGGGATTAGTAAGTAAGCTAGATTAAGGAAAGGCAGACCTACGTTTCTAACATTTGTAGACTTAGAGAAAGCGTTTGACAATGCTGACTGGAATATTCTCTTTCAAATTCTGAAGGTGGCAGGGGTAAAATACAGGGAGCGAAAGGCTATTTACAAGTTGTACAGAAACCAGATGGCAGTTATAAGAGTCGAGGGGCATGAAAGGGAAGCAGTGGTTGGGAAGGGAGTAAGAAGAGGTTGTAGCCTCTCTCCGATGTTATTCAATCTGTATATTGAGCAAGCAGTAAAGGAAACAAAAGAAAAATTCGGGGTAGGTATTAAAATCCATGGAGAAGAAATAAAAATGTTGAGGTTCGGTGATGCCATTGTAATTCTGTCAGAGACAACAAAGGACTTGGAAGAGCAGTTGAACGGAATGGATAATGTCTTGAAAGGAGGATATATGACGAACATCAACAAAAGCAAAACGAGGATAATGGAATGTAGTCGAATTAAGTCGGGTGATGCTGAGGGCATTAGTTTAGGAAATGAGACGCTTAAAGTAGTAAAGGAGTTTTGCTGTTTGGGGAGCAAAATACCTGATGATGGTCGAAGTAGAGAGGATATAAAATGTATACTGGCAGTGGCAAGGAAAGCGTTTCTGAAGAAGAAAAATTTGTTAACATCGAGTAAGGATTTAAGTGTCAGGAAGTCGTTTCTGAAAGTATTTGTATGGAGTGTAGCCAAGTATGTAAGTGAAACATGGACGATAACTAGTTTGGACAAGAAGAGAATAGAAGCTTTCGAAATGTGGTGCTACAGAAGAATGCTGAAGATTGGATGGGTAGATCATATAACTAATGAGGAGGTATTGAACAGGATTGGGGAGAAGAGAAGTTTGTGGCACAACTTGACTAGAAGAAGGGATCGGTTGGTAGGACATGTTCTGAGGCATCAAGGGATCACCAATTTAGTATTGGAGGGCAGCGTTGAGGGTAAAAATCGTAGAGGGAGACCAAGAGATGAATACACTAAACAGATACAGAAGGATGTAGGTTGCAGTAGGTACTGGGAGATGAAGAAGCTTGCACAGGATAGAGTAGCATGGAGAGCTGCATCAAACCAGCTCAGGACTGAAGACCACAACAACAACAACAACAACAATAAGTACAGGGTGTTACAAAAAGGTACGGCCAAACCTTCAGGAAACATTCCTCACACACAAATAAAGAAAAGATGTTATGTGGACATGTGTCCGAAACGCTTAATTTCCATGTTAGAGCTCATTTTCGTTTCATCAGTAAGTACTGCACTTCCTCGATTCACCGGCAGTTGGCCCAATTGAAGGAAGCTAATGTTGACTTCGGTGCTTGTGTTGACATGCGACTCATTGCTCTACAGTACTTGCATCAAGCACATCAGTACGTAGCATCAACAGGTTAGTGTTCATCACGAAAGTGGTTTTGCAGTCAGTGCAATGTTTACAAATTCGGAGTTGGCAGATGCCTATTTGAAGTATGGATTAGCACGGGGCAGCAATGGCCGTGGCGCGGTACGTTTGTATCGAGACAGATTTCCAGAACGAAGGCGTTCCGACTGGAAGACTTTCGAAGGATTGATCGGCGTATTAGAGAGCACGGAACATTCCAGCCTATGACTCGCGACTGGGGAAGACCTAGAACGACGAGGACACCTACAATGGACGAGGCAATTCTTCGTGCAGTTGACGATAACCCTAATGTGAGAGAAGTTGCTGCTGTACAAGGTAACGTTGACCACGTCACCCTGTGGAGAGTGCTACGGGAGAACCAGTTGTTTCCGTACCGTGTACAGCGTGTGCAGGCACTATCAGCAGCTGATTGGCCTCCACGGGTACACTTCTGCGAATGGTTCATGTAACAATATGTCAATCCTCATTCCAGTGCAAATGTTCTCTTTACGGGTGAGGCTTCATTCCAACGTGATCAAATTGCAAATTTTCACAGTCATCATGTGTGGGCTGAAGAGAATCCGCAAACAATTGTGCAATCATGTCATCAACACAGATTTTCTGTGAACGCTTGAGCAGGCATTGTTGGTGATGTCTCGATTGGGCCCCATGTTCTTCCACCTACGCTCAATGGAGCACGTTATCATGATTTCATACGGGATACTCTAACTTTGCTGCTAGAACATGTGCCTTTACAAGTACGACACAACATGTGGTTCATGCACGATGGAGCTCCTGCACATTTCAGTCGAAGTGTTCGTACGCTTCTCAACAACAGATTCGGTGACCGATGGATTGGTAGAGGCGGACCAATTCCATGGCCTCCATGCTCTCCTGACCGACTTTCGTTTATGGGGGCATTTGAAAGCTCTTGTCTACGCAACCCCGGTACCAAATGTAGAGACTCTTCGTGCTCGTATTGTGGACGGCTGTGATACAATACACCATTCTCCAGGGCTGCAGCAGCGCATCAGGGATTCCATGCGACGGAGGATGGATGCATGTATCCTCGCTAACGGAGGGCATTTTGAACATTTCCTGTAACAAAGTGTTTGAAGTCACGCTGGTACGTTCTGTTGCTGTGTGTTTCCATTCCATGATTAATGTTATTTGAAGAGAAGTAATAAAATGAGCTCTAACATGGAAAGTAAGCGTTTCCGGACACATGTTCACATAACATATTTTCTTTCTTTGTGTGTGTGGAATGTTTCCTGAAAGTTTGGCCGTACATTTTTGTAACACCCTGTATAAAATGAAAGAGGGGTAATGCAGAAGTAGGCTTAATGATGAATAAGAAAACAGAAGTGCAGACAAACTATAAAGAGCATTGTGAAAGCATTGTCGTAGTCAAATAGATACTAAGCCCAGATCACAGTAATACAAATGTATATGCCAACTTGCTCCGAAGATGATGAGAGTATTGAAGAATTGTATAATGAGATGGAAAGAAATTATTCATCATTAAGGGAGACGAAAGTTTAATTATAATGGGGGACTGGAATTCGATGATATTAGAACGAGGATAAGGAAAAATAGTAGATCAAAATGGACAAGGTGAAAGGAATTAGAGAGGAAGCCGTCTGGTACAATTTTGCACAGACCATAGTTTAATCTTTGCTAGCAGTTGGTTAAACGATCATGAAACACAATTTAATGGTAAAGAACAGTAGACTAAAACTAAAGAAATTGCAAAAAAGGGAGGAACTAATGGAGATGAGACCTGAATAAGTTGAAAGAACGAGAGGTTCTTAACGGTTTGAGAGGTGGCATTAGGCAATGATTGACTAGAACAGGGGAAAGGAATACAGTTGAAGACGAATCGGTAGCTGCGAAAGATGAAATGGTGAATGCAGCAGTTTAAAATAGGTAAAAAGACAAGGTGCAGTAGAAAATGTTTGGTTATCACATGAGATACTGAATGTAATTGATGAAAGTAGAAAATATAAAAATTCAGTAAATGAATCACGCTAAAAATAATGCAAATGTCTAAAAAATTAAATTTGCAAGAAGTACAAAATAGCTCAGATTGGCAAATGTAAGGATCTAGAGACATATTTCACTAGAGGAAAATTAAAGAGGTGTTTGGATAAAAGAGAAGTAGCTGTATGAAAACCAAGAGCTGATGGAAATTGCCGTAAGTATAGGTGTCTAATAGATTTGCCTGTAACATTCATATTAAAATGGTCGTACTTTTTAGAAGTTCTAAACTTTAATTTGCGTAGTTCTGTCATAAATAACTCTAAATTATCCGACAGAGCCTAGGATATCATGTCTATTGCTATGAACTTTCCATCAGTTCTACTGTATGAGTTTAAAAATGCTGTTTTGTGCAAACTCTGAGAGTGTCATTGTTTTTATCTTTATTGCTACTGCTACTACTACAGAGTTGGCCACACATACTGGAGTCAGTTCATTGCTTGACTCTTTAGCCTCTTCCATTCGTCTCTGACGCTGCCCATGCACTCGTTGGCTCCCCTGGGCCTCCAGGTTTTTCTTCGCTGCATTCGTCCACCTCAGTTTTGGTCTGCCAATGTTTCTCGTCCCTTGCACTGCCTTTGCTATCCTTCCTTCTCTTCTCGGTACATGTCCCAGCAGTCAATTCTTCTGTTCTTTGTTATAGCTTTCACATTTGAGTCGTGAAACAACTAGCGCATTTGTGTGTTTTTCCTCCTTCTGAAAGTTCAATTTGTTGTGGTATAGTCCAACGATGGCGGAGGCACACCAAAGTCGACGAAGCGGATCGATACTGCAGACATTCGCGAGAGCTCGTTGCAATCCGCAACGACGTATGGCAGGCGCTCCAAAAGACCATGCCTCTCTCTCATCAAGGCAGCGCCCTCACACTGAGGTAAATATAGTGTCGAGCATGCAAGAGTTCAGCCCCAGTTCGAGACCTCAGCTGCAGCAGTCAACATCGTTAAGTACACTGGCAATTGTTAAAGCTTCTGATGAACATGTACTATAGTAAAGATTGAACATTGTACCTCAAGAAAACAGTTTGTTAATTAATGCATCAAGTGATGCTTTCATAGTCAATGACAATTGTAAATTGTACAATAAACCAATGGCAAAGAAACGTGTCAAAGTTAAGTAAACCAATATTTCATGCATTTGATGAGCGTTCTCCCAGGGCAATAAAAGAACCCACAGTTATGGACAGAAAAAAGTATTTTTGCCTGGTCACAACATTTCTGATGCAGGTCCAAAGAGATTTCTCAACACCTTGTTATCTAAACTTATTTTTCTCTCGATCTTGTTGCTCGTTCCCCATGTTTCGGCCCCATACATTAATACTAGTCGCACAGTTGTCTTGTACGCTGTTCTTGTTAGTAGTTTCCTGCTGAATAGTTTGCCCATTGACAACAGACACCTCTCTGTTCATTATCTCCCCCTCTACGTTACTGTACGCACTGACAATAAGTCCAAGATATTTGAAGAACATAGTCTTCTTCAGTTCCATATCTTCTTCAGCCAGTGATCCCTCCATTTCTTCTTCATTGTTCCTTATTACGATCATTTACTCTGTTTTATCTCGAATGATCCTCAGACCCATTTTTTGTGCCGCCTCTATTAACACCCTACTTGTTGTTCTTGGTTCATCTTCCTCGTCCGCTGTTACGACAGTATCATCGTCAAACGCTAACGATTGCCCTTCGGCAAATACACCTCTTGCAATTGATTACGTTCGTTTTGAGGCCTTATGCAATTTCAGGTTAAACGTTCTCTGTTGCAGAACATTCTGTCTTCTTCAGTATGTCCATCTTGTTAGCGATGGTCGCGGGACTCGGCTGTTCGATAGAGAATATCAAATTAAACACCTTTCAGCCGTCAACTTTCAACCTTATTTTATTAGGCAACCAGGTTCAGCGTTTTACTTCGCCATCTTCACGCCCGTAACCGACGTGTAGGAATAATCTGCGTCTACATCTACACATACGTTATTACTCAGCTATTAACAATAAAGTGCCTGGCCGAGGGTTCAGTGAACCACCCTCAAGCTGTCTCTCTACCGTTCCACTCTCGAACGGCGCGCGGGAAAAACAAACACTTAAATTTTTCTGTGCGAGCCCTGATTTATTTTATCATGATGATCATTTCCCCCTATGTAGGCGCCTGCCAACAGAATGTTTTCGCTATCGGAGGAGAAAATTATGGTTTCATGAGAATATCCCGTCGCAACGAAAACGCCTTTGCCAACCAAATTCATGTGTCATGTCTGTGGCACTATCTCCCCTGTTTAGGGATAATACAAAACGAGCCGCCCTTCTTTGTACTTTTTCGATGCCATCCGCAGTCCCACCTGATGCGGAGCCCACGCCGCACAGCAATACAACAGAATAGGGCGGACAAGCGTGGTGTAAGCAGTCTCTTTAGTAGACCTGTTGCACATTCTAAGTGTTCTGCCAATGAATCGCAGTCTTTGGTTTGCTCTACCCACAATATTATCTATGTGCTCGTTCCAATTTAGTTTATTTGTAATTGTAATTCCTAAGTAATTGAATTTACAGCTTTCAGATTTGTGTGACTTCTCGCGTAATCGAAATTTAGTAGATTTCTTTTAGTACTCATGTGAATAACTTCACACTTTTCGTTATTCAGGGTCAATTGCCACTTTTCGCACCATACAGATATCTAAATAATTTTGCAATTCGTTTCGGTCATCTGATGACTTTACAAGACAGTAAATGAGAGCATCATCTGAAAACAACAGATCAGGAACAATAGAAGGCCTATAACACTTCCTTGGAGAATACCGGATGTTATTTCTGTTTTATTCGATGACTTTCCGTCTGTTACTACGAACTGTGACCTTTCTGACAGGAAGTCACGATCCAGTCGCACAACTGAGGCGATATGTCATAGGCACACAGTTTGGTTAGAAGACGCTTTTGAGGAACGGTGTCGAAAGCCTTCTGGAAATCTAAAAATATGGAGTCAATTTCACATCCCCTGTCGATGGCACTCATTACTTCAGGACTATGAAGACCTAGTTGTGTTTCGCAAGAACGATAATTTCCGAATCCGTGCTGACTATGTGTCAATAAATTGTTTTCTTCGAGGTACTTCATAATGTTCGAATACATTATATGTTCCAAAACCCTACTGCAAATCGACGTTTAGTGATATGGGCCTGTAATTCAACGGGTTACTCGTACTTCCCTTTTTATGCATTGGTGTGACTTGAGCAGTTTTCCAGTCTTTAAGTATGGATCTTTCAGTGAGCGAGCGGTTCTATGTAATTGCTAAATATGGAGCTGTTGTATCAACATACTCTGAGAGGAGCCTGACTAGTATACAATCTGGACAAGAAGCCTTCCCTTTATTAAGTGATTTAAGCTGCTTTGCGACACTTCTATGTCTCTCATCTTGGCAGTTGTTCTTGATTGGAATTCAGGAATATTTGACCGAGCGTGGTGGCGCAGTGGTTAGACACTGGACTCGCACTCGGGAGGACGACGGTTCAATCCCGCGTCCGGCCATCCTGATTTAGGTGTTCCGTGATTTCCCTAAATCGCTCCAGGCAAATGCCGGGATGGTTCCTTTGGAAGGGCACGGCCGACTTCCTTCCCCGTCCTTCACTAATCCGATGAGACCGATGACCTCGCTGTCTGGTCTCCTTCCCCAAATAACCCAACCCCAACTCAGGAATATTTACTTCGTCGTCTTTGGCGAAGGAGTTTCGGAAAACAGTGACTCTGTTTAGTGACTCTGTCATCAGTGACTTCACCGTTGTTATCGCGCAGTGAAGTTATTGATTGCGTCTTGCCACTGGTGTGCTTATGAGTGACCAGAATCTCTTTTGGTTTTCTGCCAGATACCGAGACAGTGTTTCGTTGTGGGAATTATTAAAAGCATCTCGCATTGAAGCATGCGCTATATTTCGAACTTCTGTAAAACTTTGCCAATCCTTGGCATTTTGCGTTCTTTTAAATTTGGCATGCTGTTTTCGCTGCTTCTGCAACAGCGATCTGACACGTTTCATGTACCATGGGGGATCAGTACCATCACTTATTAATTTATGTGGTATATGTCTCTCATTTGTTGTCGATACTATCTCTTTGAAATCATTCCACAAGTTTTCTATTACATGATCAGTTCGGAAAGAGTGAAGACTGTCTCTTAAAACGGCGTTAAGAGCATTTTTATCAGGTTTTTAAAATAGGTACACTATGCGTTTCTTTTCGATGGTTGTGGGTGTTACGGTGTTCAGCCTAGCAGCAACTGCCTTCTGGTCTTTAATCCCTGTATTCGCCACGATACTCACTATTTGTCCAGGTTTATTTCTTGCTAAGAGGTCAAGTATGCTTTCGCAAACAATTACTCTTCGAGTGGGTTCATGAACTAATTGTTCAAAATAATTTTCTGAGAAAGCATTCAGTACAAAAACAAAACAAAAAAATGGTTCAAATGGCTCTGAGCACTATGGGACTCAACATCTGAGGTCATCAATCCCCTAGAACGTAGAACTACTTAAGCCTAACTAACCTAAGGACATCACACACATCCATGCCCGAGGCAGGATTCGAACCTGCGACTGTAGTGGTCGCGTGACTCCAGACTGAAGCGCCTAGAACCGCTCGGCCACATCGGCCGGCCATTCAGTATAATTATCCTTTCTGAACACTGTTAGATCGTTTGAAAAAATTTCGGCTGAACTTATTTCCGGCTTTAGCCAGCTTTATGTACTTATAACCATTTGAGCTTCAGTGCTTTCTATTAGGCCTTGGAGCTTTGGTTTTTTCGCATCACAGCTACGACAATTTACAACTACAGCACCTATCATTTCTACAACTAACTGTGTTTTATCTGTCCCCATTTAGACGGACGCCCTATCTGTGGTTCCGCCTGTCTGTGTCAACTGTGGGGAACACCACTCTCCATGCTCGCCGGACTGCCCCGTTCTTCATAAGGAGCGGAAGATTATGGAATTTAAGACCCTGGACCGGCTTACTTATCGCGAGGCAAAACTGAAATTTGAAAGGTTGCATCCTGTCCCTCGTCAAACTTCTTATGCTGCAGCTACGTTATCGTCGCCCTCGCGGGCGGCAGTTGTCGCCTCCTCTGTGCCGCCTTCAGTTGGCCCTCGGGGCCGTACATCTCTGTCTGCCCCCCTCGTGTCTGGGGGCAAGCCTTCCTCTGTTGCCCCCTTAGCAGTTGGGGGC
Source organism: Schistocerca gregaria (assembly GCF_023897955.1). Classification (NCBI taxonomy): domain Eukaryota; kingdom Metazoa; phylum Arthropoda; class Insecta; order Orthoptera; family Acrididae; genus Schistocerca; species Schistocerca gregaria. The sequence goes on along the minus strand of NC_064928.1, from coordinate 146,436,679 downwards.
GAACCCCCTTCTGTCACTCCCCCCGCACATGCTTCAGGAGTGACATCTGCTCCAAAACCAGGGGGCTCGATCCCTCCCCCTCCCCCTCCTTCTCCGCCGGCGTCGTCTCTGCCGGCTCCTCTCTCGCGGAAGGGGTCCCTCGGGGCCCTCCCTTCTTCTGTTTCTTCTGCTACCCCGCCGGATGTCAGCCAGTGGCTGCAGGTTCATCCACCTGCTGGTCGTAGGGCTTCTGCGTCGTCGTCAGCCTCCGACGCTCCTTCAGAGAAACTCTCCCAGCCCTCTAAGCCAAAGGACAGACGCGAGAAGAAGGACCGGAACGTGTCCAAGAAGAAGGACGCTCCGGCAGTTTCAGTACCGCCTGCTGTCAATAGCTCTGGCTCTGGGGATGCGGTGGAGAGCCTCGCCTCTGCCGCGGATCTCGCCCTCACGGAACCCTCGGGGACCTCTCCTATGGACACAGCTGACTCTCGCTCAGTGGCGGCCGTTGACTCTGCGGCGCCGTCTGCCTCTTAGTCGCCTTCACGCCCTCCCAGTCCCTTCGTGCTTCCATTCTCCAATGGAATTGCGGCGGTTATTTCCGCCACCTGCCTGAGCTCCGGATGCTTCTGAGTGTTTCCCCTGTTCTCTGCATTGCTCTTCAGGAAACTTGGTTTCCAGCAATGCGGACCCCTGCCCTTCGCGGTTATCGGGGATACTATAAGAACCGCGCTGACTGTCAACAAGCTTCAGGTGGAGTTTGCCTCTTTGTTCACCACTCTGTCTGTAGCTCACAAGTACCCCTTCTGACGCATTTAGAGGCAGTCGCTGTCAGGATTGAGCTCTCGCCGGCGATTACTGTTTGCTCTGTTTACGTTCCTCCGTATGGGCAACTCCCCCGACATGTCTTGGCTGCGCTGCTGTCTCAATTCCCGCCGCCATTGCTGCTTCTGCGCGATTTCAATGCCCACAACCCTCTATGGGGTGGGACTGTCTCCGATGACCGCGGTCGCGCTGTGGAGCGTGTGTTGGCTCAGCTCGACCTTAGCCTCTTGAACACCGGTGCTCCCACGCATTTCAGTGTGGCCCATGGCTCGTTCTCGGCCATCGATCTCTCTCTTTGCAGCCCCGGACTTGTCCCATCCCTTCACTGGAGAGTGCATCCTGATCTGTGTGGTAGTGACCATTTTCCTATCTATTTGTCACTGCCCCAGTGTCATTCTTCTGGGCGCCTGCCCCGCTGGGCTCTCAACAGGGCTGACTGGCCGGCTTTTACTTCCGCTGCTACCATTGCTTCTCTCCCACAGGGTGACATTGACGAGGTGGTCCTTGTCTTGACCTCGTCAATTATTTCTGCGGCCGAGACTGCCATCCCTCGCTCTTCTGGACTCCCTCGGAGGAAGTCTGTCCCCTGGTGGTCGCCGGAGATTGCTGAGGCTATTCGCGACCGTAGGCGGGCTCTCCAGCGTCATAAGCGGCACCCGTCTCTGGAGACCCTCATCGCCTTTAAGAAGCTCCGTGCCTTGGCCCGTCGTCTTATTGCACGGCGCAAGCAGGAATGCTGGGAGAGGTACATTTCATCCTTGGGCTCCCGTGTCTCCCCGTCGCTCGTGTGGTCCCGCATCCGGCGGATTTATGGATACCAGACCCCTATGGGTGTCCCTGGAATCTCCCTGGACGGCGCTGTCTGCACGGACGCTGCCACCATTGCTGACCACCTTGCCACGCACTTTGCTACGAGTTCTGCGACTGCAACTTACCCTCCTGCCTTTCGCTCTCTAAAGGAGCGCGCCGAGCGGACGCCGTTATCGTTCCACACACGTCGTTCTGAAAAATACAATGCTCCTTTCAGCGAGAGGGAATTCCTCGCTGCCCTCGCCAATTGCCCTGATACAGCGCCAGGACCGGACTGCATCCACGCGCAGATGCTGAAGCATCTCTCCAGGGACTGCCAGAGACACATCCTCACCATCTTTAACCGCATTTGGAGCGAGGGCGTGTTCCCGTCGCAATGGCGAGAGGGTGTTATCGTTCCCATCTTGAAGCCCAGTGCGGACCCTCTGGCGGTGGACGGCTATCGTCCCATTACACTAACCAACGTTTTGTGCAAATTGCTCGAACGTATGGTGGGGCGGCGTTTGTGTTGGGTCCTTGAGTCGCGCGGTCTCCTCGCTCCATCCCAGGGTGGCTTCCGTCAGGGCCGGTCTGCTGCGGACAATTTGGTGCGGCTGGAATCTGCTATCCGTACGGCCTTTTCCCGCCGTCAGCATCTCGTTGCTGTATTTTTTGATCTGCGGAAGGCATATGACACAACATGGAGGCATCACATCCTTGCTACGTTGCGCGAGTGGGGTCTTCGTGGTCAGCTCCCAGCTTTTCTTCAAAACTTTTTATTGCGCCGCTCTTTCCGGGTGCAAGTCGGTGCCGCCTCTAGTTCATCTTATATACAGGAAAATGGGGTCCCGCAGGGCTCGGTGTTGAGCGTTTCCTTATTTCTAGTGGCCATTAATGGTCTGGCTGCAGCCGTGGGGTCGTCGGTGTCTCCTTCTTTGTATGCTGACGACTTCTGCATCTCATTCAGCTCAACGACTACAAGAGTCGCCGAATGCAGGCTGCAAGCAGCCATTCGCAAGGCGGCATCATGGGCTCTGACTCATGGATTTCAGTTCTCTGCGGCCAAGACTCGAGTTATGCACTTCTGCAGGCGTCTTTGATGCCCGGCTCACATGGGTTCCTCATATTACTCAGCTGAAGCAAAAGTGCTGGCAGCACCTCAACGCCCCCCGCTGCCTGAGCCATGCGTCTTGGGGTGCAGATCGCAGCACGCTGTTGCGATTGTACAGAGCCCTTGTGCAGTCCAGGCTTGATTATGGGAGCCTGGCCTATGGGTCTGCATCGCCCTCAGTGTTGACGTTGTTGGACCCCATACACCACTGTGGGGTTCGGCTTGCAACTGGCGCTTTCCGTACGAGCCCCGTGGATAGTCTGCTGGTGGAGGCCGGGGTTCCCCCGCTGCGGATTCGCCGCCACCGACTGCTCGCCGACTATGCTGTCCACGTGCATTGCTCACCGGGCCATCCCAATCATCGCCTGCTTTTCCCTGCCAGGGTTCTCCCTCTGCCCGACCGGCGCCCTAGGTCTGGGCTTTCCATTGCTGTCCGCGTCCAGTCCCTGCTGTCTGAACTGGGGTCGTTCCCTCTTCTGCCGCCCTTCCGGGCCTGTGCACCCACGCCTCCCTGGTGTATGACCCGTCCGTCCGTCCGCCTGGACTTGGCACGGGAACCCAAGGACTCGGTCCCGCATGTGACCCTCCGTCACCGTTTTCTTGCGCTCGTCGCCTCATTTTCAGGCTGTGAGCCTGTCTACACTGATGGTTCCCTGGTGGATGGTCGTCCTGCCTACGATTTTGCTCACGCTGCCCATGTTGAACAGCGCTCCTTGCCGGCTGGCTGCAGTATTTTTACTGAGAGCTGGTGGCCATATTGCGCGCTCTTGAGCATATGCGTTCCTGCTCAGGTACGTCCATCGTCATCTGCAGTGACTCCCTGAGCAGCCTCCAGGCTATCGACCGCTGCTATACCTCTTCTCCTCTGGTATCCTTTATTCAGGAGTCTGTTTTTGCCATTACCCGCTCTGGTCGTTCGGTGGTCTTTGTTTGGACGCCAGGTCACGTTGGCATCCCGGGGAATGAACGTGTCGACAGGCTGACCAAAGGGGCGGTCGACGCCCCCACTTTGGCGATCGGCCTCCCGGCTCGTGATTTGCAGCTGGCGTTGCGCCGTAAGGTGCTTCAGATGTGGCGTGACGTGTGGCGTAGCCTGACTTCTCCGAATAAACTGCGGGCTGTTAAGGAGACGACCGATGTGTGGCAGCCCTCCCTGCGGGCTTCTCGCAGGGACTCTGTCATCCTGTGTCGGCTCCGCATCGGCCATACCTACCTGACGCACGGACATCGTTTGCGTCAGGAGGATCCCCCCCCTGTGTCGGTGTGGGTCCCGGTTGACGGTCGCCCATATTTTGTTGGAGTGTCCCCGCCTGTGCACCCTCCGGCATACTTTTAATCTCCCGGGCACGTTGCCTTTGGTTTTATGCGACGATGCCTCCATGGCTGACGACGTTTTAAATTTTATCCGTGGTAGTCCTTTTTATGGTTCCATTTAGGGGGGACCTGTCCCTTTCCCTTTCTGTGTATCTTGTCCTCGAGTGTCTCATTGGTCGCAGATTTTAATGTGTGTATTCGGATGGTTGACTCTTTCCCAATTTTTGTTCCCATGGTCAGTCAACCAGTCTCTGACCCTCTTCTTTTCTTCCGTTTCTTTCTGTCTAGTGTTCGTCTGTACTCTTCTTGTCTCTAGTGTTCGCTGCCACATTGGTGTTCTTTCAGTGACTGGGGGGAGGGGCGTCTCCTCCCCTCTTGGGGTTTTACCTGTTCCGTAAATTTTGTTTCGCCGGTTTTTGGAATGGGAGACTGATGACCTTAGCTGTTTAGTCCCCCTTAAACATCCCAACAACAACAACAACCCTGAGACCCCCTAACCTAAAAAACCGCCCAGTCCCTTCCACACAGCCCCCACTACCCGTGTAGTCACTTCCTGACCTATTAAGTGGAACCAAGCGCCCGATGGCGCAATCAAGGAATCTGTAGCCTACACGTTCAGAGAACCGCCTGGGGCTCTGATTCAGACCCTCCACTCGGCTCTGCATCAAAGGTCCACAGTCTGTCCTATTGACGATTCTGCAGATGGTGAGCTCCGCCTTAATCTCGGAAGCAAGACTGGCAGTCTTTACCATTTCTGCTAGCCGCCCAAAACCAGAGAGGATCTCCTCCGAACCAAAGCAACACACATCATTGGTACCAACAAGAGCCACCACCTGGAATTGGCTGCACCCTGTGCTCTTCATGGCACCTGGAAGCACTCTTTCCACTACCAGAATGACTCTCCCCCCCCCCCCCCCCCAGTATGCACACGGAGTGCACACTGGCTTCCTTCCCCTCCTTGGCAGCCATGTTCCTAAGGGACCCCATTATGTGCCTAATGTGGGAGCTCCCAACTACCAGCAAACCCACCCTCTGTGAATGCCCAGACCCTGGCTCAGAGACATCATCAGCCACAGATAACGCCTGAAACCTGTTTGTCAAACGAACTGGGGAGGCCCTACGATCGACCCTTCAGTAAGTTTTTTGCTGCCTGCCAGACTTTGGAATGATATCCCACTCAACCACGGGTGAGCGGTCAACCTTAGTGCAGGCAGTGCTGGCGCGGCCACAGCTGTGGACCATTCGGGGGACATGTGGGAGATGCTCAATGTCCGTCGCATCCCCGCACCCGACACCTCACAGTGATGCCCCTTGGCAGCAGCCTCAAGCTGTGGGACGGAAGCCAACGCAGCCTGGAGCTGTGAGCGAAGGGTGGCCAACTCAGCTCCCATCTGTACACAGCAAATCACAGTTCCTGTCCATTACTGCAGTCGCTCCTGTTTGAAGCTCGTAAAAATATGTAACAAAAGAACAATATACTCACCTAATTAGCACCAGGGGGTGCTCTCTCACTAACTGTCTAAACGGCACTGAGCTACACTAACCAAAGCAAACAAAAGCCTATACGATACGTGGGTCGATAGAAACGGCGGTACCGCATGCTACGCTGTTATTAAAATAAACGCTTGTGCCTAGTAAGCACTCGAATACGCAAGAAAATACAAAAATAATCTAATAACTACACAGGTATCTGTAAATAAGTCGCTACTGTTAGAAGCTCGTAAAAAAAATATGACAAACGAACGGTGTACTCGCCTTATTAGCAACAGGAACACGAGGTGCTCTTGACAGTCTATCTGACTTTGATTGTGATGGAAACAGGGGCCAGTATTATTGGTATTAGAAGATATTTGCTACAGTGAGCACTTCAAACATCACCTGCTGACTGTTCAGTTGGGTGATGTTTGAAGTTGTCGCTGTAACAAATATCTCCTAATACTAGTACTATGGTTGCAGGTTCGAATCCTGCCTTGGGTGTGGATGTGTGTGATGTCCTTAGGTTTATGAACTAAGTCTAGGGGACTGATGACCTCAAATGTTAAGCCCCATAGTGCTTAGAGCCATTTGAACAATTTGAACCAGTATTGGAGGCTCCTGTTTCGATCACAAGCGAGGTAATGATAATTAAATCAAGACCCTACGCTGTCGACAGGCGTTGATATACATCAGCGGAGACAGTTGAAAATGTGTGGCCGATCGGGACTCGAACCCGGGATCTCCTGCTTACATGGCAGACGCTCTATCCATCTGAGCCACTGAGAGCACAGAGGATAGTGCGACTGCAGGGACTTATCCCTTGCATGGTCCCCGTGAGACACACATTCCCATCTTAATGTCCACATGTCCGAAAGAACAGATACCATCTTCATACAGTCGAGGTAGATTATTCCTACATGTCGGTCACGGGCCTGAAGAAGGCGTAGTAAACCGCTGAAGGTGATTGCCTAATAAAATAAGCCTGAAAATTGACGGCTGAAAGGTGTTTAAGTTGACATTCAGTCTTCCGTCCTTCAACACTCACTTTATATCTAGTTTTCTCAATGAACATTCTGGTTAGCATGATCAGTTTCAAAGACATCCCTGAATCTCCCGTTATCCCCCATAAGCTTTGTTTGTGGACACCATCCTAACTTTTTTTGAAATCAATAAATAGGCAGTATACCTTCTTATCAAATAGCCACATCTTTTCAATTATTTTTCAGAAAGTATTTGGTTCGTCGTTGACATTTCTTTCCGAAATCCGGCCTGTTGTTCTTAATATTTGTATTGCTTTTTAACATAAAAGGCAACTCCAGCCTCAGGTTCACTTCTCAGAGTGGTTCTTGCTTCCCGGAAAAAGTATAAATACTGAGCGAAGTTTCTACCCAACGTGGGCGAGGCGCCGGATCGTTGCGATCCGTGGCTCGTATCTACGGCGCAGCTGACGCTTTCATCCAGCAGCTGCACAAAGCGCAGCTGCCCTCCCAACCGCTAGGATTAAGGCTGCGGTCACAGCGGCACAGTTATCGGTGGATTCCGCCGACGATCGACATCAGCCGAAGACTGCCGATCGTTTCCAATCAGTTCGCCATCACGTACACGGTCACAGAGTAACCGATGTCATCGGCTGAATATACAGACTTACGACGACAATCGATGAAATTCAAATCAGTTTGTTTTCTTCGGTCAAATCGACCGACATTCCCCCACACGACATACGGAATGTGAGAAACTGGTTAGTCCAAGAAAGAGTGAGTTTATGCCATCCTATAGATGAAAATATCATAATCGGGATGTACACAGAAGCACCAAAGAAACTGGTATAGGCATGCATATTCAAGTACAGAGCTATGTAAACAAACAGAATACATCGCTGCGGTCGGCAACGCCTATATAAGACAACAAGTGCCTGGCGCAGTTGTTGGTAGGTTACTGCTGTTGGCAGGTTATCAAGATTTAAGTAAGTCTCAACGCGGTCTTTAGTCGGCGCACGAGCAATGGGACACAGCATCACAGAGGTAGCGATGAAGTGAGGATTTTCCCGTACGACCATTTCACGAGTCCACCGTGAATATTAGGAATCCGGTAAAACATCAAATCTCCGACGTCGCTGCGGGCATAAAAAGATCCTACAGGAGCGGCACCAACGAAGACTGAAGAAAATCGTTCAACGTGGCAGAAGTGCAAGCTTTCCGCAAATTGCTGCAGACATGAGTGCTCACAAGTGTGAGCGAGCGAAACATTCACCGAAACATCATCGATATGGGCTTCCGGAGTCGAAGGCCCACTCGTGTGCCCTTGATGACTGCACGACACAAGACGTCACGCCTCGCCTGTGTCCGTCAACATCGAAATTGGACTGTTGATGAATATTCCACACGTATGCTGAATGACAGTCGCTGTTGACGTATGGCTGCACAGTTTAAAATACATGCAACACCACAGAGTATTTGTAATCTTGCTTTTCAATTTCATCACGAATCATCTCTAGTGTTTAACAGGTCGTTTCTCCCTTGATCTCATATATCCGTGAAACATATATAGTTATTCAGATAACTGGGGACAGAGTGTATAGCATTCGTCAGTTTCTTTTCGAGACAAGTATACCTCATGCGCATGTGTTTGACGGTGCACGACACAAGACTTCACGCCTCGCCTGTGTCCGTCAACATCGAAATTGGACTGTTGATGAATATTCCACACGTATGCTGAATGACAGTCGCTGTTGACGTATGGCTGCACAGTTTCAAATACATGCAACACCACAGAGTATTTGTAATCTTGCTTTTCAATTTCATCACGAATCATCTCTAGTGTTTAACAGGTCGTTTCTCCCTTGATCTCATATATCCGTGAAACATATATAGTTATTCAGATAACTGGGGACAGAGTGTATAGCATTCGTCAGTTTCTTTTCGAGACAAGTATACCTCATGCGCATGTGTTTGACGGTGCACGACACAAGACTTCACGCCTCGCCTGTGTCCGTCAACATCGAAATTGGACTGTTGATGAATATTCCACACGTATGCTGAATGACAGTCGCTGTTGACGTATGGCTGCACAGTTTCAAATACATGCAACACCACAGAGTATTTGTAATCTTGCTTTTCAATTTCATCACGAATCATCTCTAGTGTTTAACAGGTCGTTTCTCCCTTGATCTCATATATCCGTGAAACATATATAGTTATTCAGATAACTGGGGACAGAGTGTATAGCATTCGTCAGTTTCTTTTCGAGACAAGTATACCTCATGCGCATGTGTTTGACGGTGCACGACACAAGACTTTACGCCTCGCCTGTGTCCGTCAACATCGAAGTTGGACTGTTGATGAATATTCCACACGTATGCTGAATGACAGTCGCTGTTGACGTATGGCTGCACAGTTTCAAATACATGCAACACCACAGAGTATTTGTAATCTTGCTTTTCAATTTCATCACGAATCATCTCTAGTGTTTAACAGGTCGTTTCTCCCTTGATCTCATATATCCGTGAAACATATATAGTTATTCAGATAACTGGGGACAGAGTGTATAGCATTCGTCAGTTTCTTTTCGAGACAAGTATACCTCATTCGCATGTGTTTGACGGTTTTTTAACACTTTGCCGTCCGCACGTCTCGTAGAAAGTTATTCGCTTGGCGCGGGCAGCGCTAAGTCGGATTACTTGGCTTGTTGCCGGCCGCTTGTCACCTTTCCGATGATGACAAGCTTCAAACACGTTGACTTTTGCGCGCTTCAATTTTTCCGGAAATCCTCTATTTTGCTGTATCGTTTCACAAACTCGAATTTTCTTTTCGAGTAACTTCTCTGCAAGTCCTAAACTGTTATAATAAATATTCATGTAGAGGTGATGCCACTTTCCGTAAGAAGGTGTCAATAGTTCCATCACTGTTTTTGCTAAAGGTTGTCCAGCGGAGGAATATATCTAGAATGAGGAAATGTATCCCGTACTCGAGTCACACAGCATCCGAATGAGTATGCCGTATTTCGTAATTTTCGACGGATTGTAAACTTTAAAATTTAACTGTCCACGCCATGGCATCATTCCTTCATCAATTGAAATGTTTTGACTTAGATTAAACGTTTCTTTTAACCTTTTGGAAAAACAATCAATTACGAATTGCACTTTGAAAGGTCGGTCGACATTATCCGGTTTATTGTCGGAAAAATGTAAAAATGATAATATTTGTATGAATAGGTTGCGAGACATCGTTTTGCGAAATATTGGTGTGTCTATCAACGGATTCGTTGACCAGTAACCATCGCTTTTTTTACAATTCCCATAAGGAAGCAAGCCCAAACCATTTTCTGAGTTCGGGTCCCGTAACGTCGACAAATTTGGCATTTTTATCCAGTTTCCTTCTATTGCAATTTTGACTGAATACTTGTTGGTTTCTTTGATAATATATTCAAATAGATCTTTCCCAATATATAATTCTACGATATCCACGACGCTCTGTGTATCTTTGGAAAATATGTGTGGACTCGGAGATCCTTCACATTTATTATTGGTCCTCAGTAAATCATTGTCCGTCTTCCCCGTCTGATTCATCCGAATCAGTTGGCAACCGCAGCGTTCGCCGAATTCTGCTTGGACGTATTTCACTATCTTCCGACGAATGTGCTTCACTTTCATTTTTTTATATCTAATGTCTTCTTCCGAATCGGCCAAGTCGTCCCGAAGGTCACACAAGACGTCCGCGCATTCATCGTAAATAATCGTATCGTCTCTTTCATCTGCCATGATGAAAGTGTAGAAGTACTTATAAAAGCAAAAAAGCTTGTTGACGTGTGTAACTTATTGTTACCTAAACAAAACGCCAATAGAATGAAGAAGATACTAAAGTGCTGTCACCGGCCACTGCGCGATACTATTCTCTCGATACCACTGTGGTGTCGCCGGTCACTGAGCGAGAGAATGCCGGCCGTTGACCGCTATTTCGCGCACGACACCATTGTGGTGTCGCCGGACGGCAAAGTGTTAAAGAGCAAAAGCCTCAATACAGCACTCGTCTCCAAACATACAAGTGTCGAAGTACCCATCTCACCTTAGGAGGTTAAAATGTAACCTGCTTCCTACATAGAATAGATTCTACCCGAACGCTACCTAACGTCACCTCCTTGACGCCGCCAAAGACAGATGGAGGTCGGTCACACTGTAACCAAAAGCTGACTGCCGATGATATCCGGCAACCTCTACCGGCAACAGAACTTCAAAGCAGGCAAACAGCACAATTTCACATTCCATTCACAATAGCTTGTAACTACAATGAAACAATATTCAGTAAAAATCGCATTACGCTGCACAGTGCGTTAGGTGGAAAGCCGAATTCATGACATGGAGGGCGAGTAGTAGAAAAATCTGTCGAAACGTAGCAAGTGAGGTATGCGTAACGTAAGAGCATGCTGTCTACACTGATAAGCCAAGACATGACCACTGCGCGCCGCGACGTTGTATGCCGCCCATTGGCGTTGCGGGCATGTGACGCGCTACAAAAGTATGTAAGCGCGGCTGACGCGGACCCGGATCACCCTACCGAAGATATGGGCTGCAAATGGGAAAATCCATTGAGATAACCGACTTTGACAAAGAGCAGTATTATTACGCAGAGTCCGTGAACGAGTATCTCGAAAATGGCGAAACTGGTGTTCATGCGCTAGTGTCGTGAGCATCTACGGAAAGAGTTAGAAGGACAGAGAAACTACGCCTAGGCTCTTCACAGAACGTGGGGTTTGGAGGCCTGTCTGCTCCTTAAAGTAGGTTAGATGGTGATCTGTAGCATCTCTGACGAAAATGCACAATGCTGGTGCATGCACAAATGTTTCGGAGCACACCGTTCATTGAACATTGTGGAACATTGAGCTCCGTAGCAAACCACCTCTACGTGCTCACATGTTGACCTAACGACATCGTCAATTACAGCTTGCAATGGGCATGGGACCAGGATTCGATTAACGGAAACGTGTCGGATCTTCGGGTGAATTACGTTTTTGCTACACTAGGTGGATTGGTCGCCTCCACAAACGCCGTCATCGAGGTGAACGGCGTCTCTAAACGTGCCACGGACGCAGGCTGGTGGGAGCACAATTACGTTGTGAGGGACATTCTCCTGCGCTTGTATGGGACCTGTGGTAGTAATCGAAGACACGCAGACAGCTGCGAACCACCCGCATCCCTTCATGTTTAATGTCTTCCCCGCCGGCGATGTTATGTTTCAGCAGTATAATTGCCGCTGTATCGGAGCAAGAACCGTGCTACAGTGGTTTGAGTAGCTTTATACACTCCTGGAAATTGAAATAAGAACACCGTGAATTCATTGCCCCAGGAAGGGGAAACTTTATTGACACATTACTGGGGTCAGATACATCACATGATCACACTGACAGAACCACAGGCACACAGACACAGCCAACAGAGCATGCACAATGTCGGCACTAGTACAGTGTATATCCACCTTTCGCAGCAATGCAGGCTGCTATTCTCCCATGGAGACGATCGTAGAGATGCTGGATGTAGTCCTGTGGAACGGCTTGCCATGCCATTTCCACCTGGCGCCTCAGTTGGACCAGCGTTCGTGCTGGACGTGCAGACCGCGTGAGACGACGCTTCATCCAGTCCCAAACATGCTCAATGGGGGACAGATCCGGAGATCTTGTTGGCCAGGGTAGTTGACTTACACCTTCTAGAGCACGTTGGGTGGCACGGGATACATGCGAACGTGCATTGTCCTGTTGGAACAGCAAGTTCCCTTGCCGGTCTAGGAATGGTAGAACGATGGGTTCGATGACGGTTTGGATGTACCGTGCACTATTCAGTGTCCCCTCGACGATCACCAGAGGTGTACGGCCAGTGTAGGAGATCGCTCCCCACACCATGATGCCGGGTGTTGGCACTGTGTGCCTCGGTCGCATGCAGTCCTGATGTGGCACTCACCTGCACGGCGCCAAACACGCATACGACCATCATTGGCACCAAGGCAGAAGCGACTCTCATCGCTGAAGACGACACGTCTCCATTCGTCCCTCCATTCACGCCTGTCGCGACACCACTGGAGGCGGGCTGCACGATGTTGGGGCGTGAGCGGAAGACGGCCTAACGGTGTGCGGGACCGTAGCCCAGCTTCATGGAGACGGTTGCGAATGGTCCTCGCCGATACCCCAGGAGCAACAGTGTCCCTAATTTGCTGGGAAGTGGCGGTGCGGTCCCCTACGGCACTGCGTAGGATCCTACGGTCTTGGCGTGCATCCGTGCGTCGCTGCGGTCCGGTCCCAGGTCGACGGGCACGTGCACCTTCCGCCGACCACTGGCGACAATATCGATGTACTGTGGAGATCTCACGCCCCACGTGTTGAGCAATTCGGCGGTACGTCCACCCGGCCTCCCGCATGCCCACTATACGCCCTCGCTCAAAGTCCGTCAACTGCACATACAGTTCACGTCCACGCTGTCGCGGCGTGCTACCAGTGTTAAAGACTGCGATGGAGCTCCGTATGCCACGGCAAACTGGCTGACACTGACGGCGGCGGTGCACAAATGCTGCGCAGCTAGCGCCATTCGACGGCCAACACCGCGGATCCTGGTGTGTCCGCTGTGCCGTGCGTGTGATCATTGCTTGTACAGCCCTCTCGCAGTGTCCGGAGCAAGGATGGTGGGTCTGACACACCGGTGTCAATGTGTTCTTTTTTCCATATCCAGGAGTGTAGTTAGTGTTGTCGTCCGTTCCTATATGTCGGGACCGTCATCGTTATGGTCCTTCTTGTCACGACATCCTGACAAGACCCAATTTTGTTCCGATTTTGTAATACACTGTTTCGAGCTTGTCTCAAGTACTGAAATTACGCCATCTGTTCGCGCAACATGTAAGTGCAGACTCAGTTAGTTTTATTTGTGTTAAAAATTTTATGTTGACAGGGTGGTCTTACGGCGTTGCATGTAGCGTATTCTGTACCGACGATGCAAGCACCTTAGATCAAGCGCCATCATTCGAGAATATAGACTTCTCCAGCAGTATGGGACTGCGACTATTTACGCAGCACCGCGCGTAAGATTCGGGCAGTTCCCATTTGAATAGCGATTCGATAAGAACGATTGTTTCTAAACGTAATACCGACAACGAGTGCAAATTATTAATGTCTGATGTGTTTACTGCGGGAACATAGGGCGTGAAGTGTATTTGGACGTGTACTTCGATGACTAAAGTGTTATTGTCGACTGTTTACAATCCAAAAACTTGTCGTAGCTTACGGAAATGCCTAAGGACTGAAAGAGAAAGTGTCACTTTTCGGTTGATTACACAAAAGAGTAGTCTTTTGTCAAGAAGCGACGTACGGATCAGGAAGCGTTGTGTGAGATTTGTCGCTGCTTCATCTCAGTAACTCACGGAGGTAAGCCAGATGTGAGGCATCACATTTCTACGAAGAATCATACTGACAAATTCGCGGTAACATCGATATCAAAGTGTATTTCTTCATTCACGATTAAAGAAGATACCTATGAAGAATTGCTCTTAGCTGCTGCAGAACTAACAACAGCTTATTGAGTTATCGAGTATCATCAGTCCTTCAGTTATCTTCACTGCACCGTAAAACTGAATGCCGCAATGTGTCTTGACTCCAAAGTCGCCGCAAAGCAGTCTACAGCTAGTACCAAAGTTACAGCGATTGTTACAAACATTCTCGCACCATACTCCGCGTCCGAATGCATAAAACAATTGCAAGAAGATTCATTTTACGGCATGGGCATCGATGCATGGAACCACAAGGCTGAAAAGATGTTTCCTTTAGGTGTTCAATACTTTACTGAAACTGATGGAAACTAAACAGTAGCTGTAGAAATTTGATTCGCAGGAGAACGAAACATCGGAGATAATTGCAAAGTTTTGTCTAGACACTTCAAGACAACTGCGAATATCATTACATAATTTAATCGCTTATTGTGGAGACAATACCAATATCAACTTCGGAGGGCTTCATCGACGCAGCCAGCGGAATGTTTTTCACCTTATTAAAGAAGAACTAGGAAAAAATATAGAGTGAACTGGATGCCCTGCCCATATTCTCCACAATATTATAGCAAGTGCTGCTGGGGTTTGACTGACGACATTGAAATAATCGCCACGGAAATATTTTATAATTTTTTTAATATTCACGGTAAGGACAGAGAAGCTGAAACTATTCGGCTAGTACGTTGATGTCAATTATCAGACGCATCTGTCTCACTCAAAAACAAAGTGGCTGTCGTTAATGCTCGCAGCTGAGAGAATTCTTGAGCTTTGTATTCCATTAAACGGTTTCTTGACGCCGATGACAGCCCACTTAAAGTAATTTCAGATTTTTTTTCAGTAGTTCGATCTGTGACATTTACTTAATGCTTCTGCAGGAAAACTTGGCTCTGTTTGGAAAAAAATATAAAAAAAAACCATGGAGAAGAATAAAGTCTCTATAATTGAAATAAGAAATATAGTAATCGACACTGAAAGATGTCTGAATGAAAGGAAGACTGCCAGTTTTATTGGCATGCAAGCCAAAATGAATCTGAACAAATTAAAGAATTGGAAACCTAATAAAAAATAATTAATTTGCTTTCGAGATTTGAGGAAAAGAAAACGGCTTTCTATACCATAGCATTTGATTATTTACAGAAATGGGCTATTTGCTTCAATAAATGTGGAGTATTTGGTTGGTTGACGTTATAACCCCAGATTGGGAGATGATTCGAAGCACTATTATGTACCTGACTAAAGTGATTCGAACATTTCAGGCGACTTTTGTTTTCAGGAATATACGCATCTGAAAAACTTTCTGGAAACTAAGCGTGACTGGGAAGAATGGATGTCTAAACACTCCGTGGAAGAAAGGTGGATATACTTTGTAAGCTTTCTTAAGAGAACCGGTACTCCTGGTACAACTGCTAAAATTATGCAAGTATTTGTTTTCTGTCCCCGCACAAGGAATATTTTCGCTGATGTCGGCCCAGTAGACTGATCAAAGAACTCGACTGCTGCCAGGGACTGTGGAATCAATATTACAGCGCCAGTTTAATACACGCTGACTTGCATGGAGTTTTATACTTAATGTGATCAAAAGCATCCGGACACCCACAAAACATACGTTTCTCATATTAGGTGCATTTTGCTGCCACCTACTGCCAGGTTCTCCATATCAGCGACCTCAGTACTCATTAGACATCGTGAGAGAGCAGATTGGGGCGCCCCGCGGAAATCACAGACTTCGAACGTGGTCAGGTGGTTGGGTGTCATTTGTGTCATACGTCTGAAAGCGAGATTTCCACACTCCTAAACATCCCTAGGTGCACTGTTTCCGATGTGATAGTGAAGTTGAAACGTGAAGGGACACTTACAGCACAAAAGCGTTCAGGCCGACCTCATCTGTTCACTGACAGAGACCGCCGACAGTTGAAGAAGGCCATAATGTGTAATAGGCAGACATCTCTCCAGGCCACCACATAGGAATTCCAAACTGCATCAGGATCCACTGCAAGTTCTATGACAGTTAGCCGGGAGGTGAGAAAACTTTGATTTCATGGTCGAGCGGTCGAGCGGCTGGTCATAAGCCACACATCACTCCGGTAAATGCCAAACGACGCCTCGCTTGGTATAAGGAGCGTGAACATTGGACGACTGAACAGTGGAAAAACTTTGTGTGGAGTGACGAATCACGGTGCACAATGTGGTGATCTGATGACAGGGTGTGAGTGCCCGGAGAACGTCATCTACCAGCGTGTGTAGTGCCAACAGTAAAATTTGGAGTCGGTGGTGTTATGGTGTGGTCGTGTTTATCATGGAGGGGGCTTGCACCCCTTGTTGTTTTGCGTGTCACTATCACAGCACTAGCCTACGGTGATGTTTTAAGCATCTTCTTGCTTCCCACTGTTGAAGAGCAGTTCGGGGATGACGATTGCATCTTTCAACACAAACGATCAACTGTTCATAATGCACGGCCTGTGGCGGAGTGATTACATGACAATAACATCCCTGTAATGGACTGGCCGCACATAGTCCTCACTTGAATCCTATAGAACACCTTTGGAACGCCGACTTCGTGCCAAGCTTCACCGACCGTTATCGATACCTCTCCTCAGTGCAGCACTCCGTGAAGAATGGGCAGCCGTTCCCCGAGAAACCTTCCAGCACCCGATTGAACGTATGCCTGCGAGAGTGGATGCTGTCATCAAGGCTAAGGGTGAGCCAACACCATGTTGAATACCAGCATTAGCGATGGAGGGCGCCACGAACTTGTAAGTCATATTCAGCAAAGTGTGCGGATACTTTTGATCATATAGTGTAAATACGTAAAAGGAAAGAAAGACTTGCTGAAAAAGGTGAAATTTTCCGAAAAATATGGCGTACCAACTACTTCTGCAGCAACAAGTTCCATGTAATTGTGGTCTAAATAAAAAGTAATTATATTAAATATTTTTTTTTATTTCATTTCTACACCCCTTCTCAGTTGCCCCCCACGAGGTCCCAGCTAGATATCGTTACCCTATCCATTCTACCACCTCTTAATTGTTTGTCGGTGGAATTCTTGTCACGCTGTATGCATACTCCCCACGCACCTCTCTCACACTCTGCTACCCTTTTACACATTTCCCCACCCATATACGCTGTTGCTGAGCCACGCTGACACCCACAAAATTTTCACTCTACGTCAGGCACGTCGATGCCTTATTTTTAAAAAGCGTTCACGTATAGAAGGCAGCTTTATTTACTAATCCATATATAGCAGGGAATTCACGTACGTAGGCACTGTCACCAACGCTCGCTACCGTCTCGACAGGTATTTTTTTTTTTTTTGTCTGATGTCAACAAACTATGGAATCAAATTGCTTAGTCGTAATGATTGTTTCGTGTTTATTGATCTTTCACATCATCAAAAATGTTGGCATCGCTGGAATCATGTGTCACATCTACCACGGAACTATTACTAAACTGGTAGAAACTATGCGGGAAAAATTAACATTATCTATCAACAAAATACGCCACGCGGGTGACAGTCGTGTATCCTGTTCCGACTGATATCAAAGTGCTCGTCACACCCCGTAACAGTATTTAGCGGTTCGCAGTTTACAGTTTTTAGTACAGCTAAGGTGCGTTACATCTACATACATACTCTGCAAGCTACAATCTGTACCACTACTAACCATATCTGTTCGTGTTCCACTCGCAAATGGAGCGACGGAAAAACGACTGCCTGTATTCTACCATACGAGAGCTAATTTCTCTCGTCTTTTTTTGCGGTCCATACGCGATATGTACGTTGCCGGCAGTAGAATTGTTCTGCAGTCAGTTGCAAATGTCGGTTTTGTAAATTTTCTCAGTAGTATTTCGTCAAAACAAAGTCTTCGTCCCTCGAAGGATTCTAATTTGAGATCATGAAACGTCTCCGTAATACTCGCGTGTTGGTCGAACCTGGTGGTAACAAATCTGGCAGTCGGCCTCTAAACTGCTTCTGGCCTAGTGGGGATCCCAAACGCTCGAGCAGTACTCAAACATGGGTCGCACAAGTTTTTTATACGCGGTCTTATCTGTAGATGAACTACACGTTCATAAAATACTACCAATAAACAGAGGTCGACCAGTCACCTCCCTACAACAGATCTTACGTGCTCGTTGCATTTCATATCGCTTTGCACCGTCATTCCTAGATATTTAATCGAAGTGACTGCGTCAGTCAGCGCACCACAAATACTATTCGTGCACTGCAGAAGTTTACCTTTTACATTCAACCACTTCGTGTTTAATTTAAAACAGCCACTGTAGTATTCTACGCGAACTGGGGATTACCGCATCGATCTGCTTGTAGCCGGTTAGAATCCCGATAGTACAATAAATTTTTGTTGGCACTGTTTGGCAGATGACGGGAGGTGCCTGCGGACATACAATTCTCGATCCCCAAAATGAGATCTGTTCATCGTATCGGGTCGTTAAACTGGTAGAAAAGGATGAAAATTAAGAATTTAACGTCTTGTCGACGTTAGTCACTAGAGACAGATCAAAAAGTCGTGTGGCACAAGGATGGGGAAGGACGCTTTCAAGGGAACCTTTCTAGCATTCACCCTAATCGATTTATGGACTCCGTGGCAACCTAAATCAGAATGTAGTGTACAGTGTACGATCTACATCCACGTTGCAGTTTATTAACGACTGGTTTCGAATGGCAGGCATTCACGATAGTTCCCTCCTTGCAGGAGCGTTTGTCGCCAAGGTTACAACATAACTTTGTGAAGTTTCGAAGGTAGAAGGTGAGGTACCGACGGAAGTAAAGCTGTGAGGGCGGGTCGTGAGTCGTCCTCGGGTAGCGGCAAAGGTTCCGAGAAAATCGATCCTTAGCTCTGGTTTTTGTTTTACACAGCTTTTCATCCACAAATGAAGACATACCGAATTTATTGACAGCGTACATACTTCTCCATATTGGTAAATTCTTGGGTTCCAGTTGCGTATCCTGTTCACGTGGAAGAGTGTTACGTCATATAAGTTATGGGTCTCTTAAAGTCAGATATGGAGAGATAGATTAAGAGTGACCCTTCCACCAATCTGTCGTCTTCTAAAGTTGTGTCCCCAGCGCAGAAGACAGCTCGTCGGTCGAGGCATCTTCTTTGGCGGAGGCTGCTACGCTGTCGATGTGAACCTGTGATTGTGCTTTTTGCGGGATGCCACTTGCCCAGTTTAGTCTCTGTATCTACAGAAGGCAAGATCTGTAGTACTGAGAATGATGGTAGGTGACACTTCTCATTAATATATCCTGTTTGGTTATTATTCCAATATTCACAGATTTACACTGTATTTTACGACACTCGACATAGCTTTCTTAATTGTATGGTAACTTTTCCATCCAACGTCCGAAATATGATACATATGTCCAGCTGTCCAGTAAGCACTAGACAGAGTGAGTATTATATGTTCACAACTAAGTTACGCCCGGTATAGAGTAAAACATGTCCCCCTCTGAAGAACACCCGAAACAGAGTGCCTATGACATGTTCACATCTATGTAACGCACGGTATTGAGATACGTGTCAGGCTCTGAAGAACGCCCGAAACACTATGGCTAGCGCAGCCAAAGTACTTCGTCTCCCAGGTGCGCCAAAGCGACCCGAAGGTATCTGAAACGCCCGTTAAATCACGCAGGGCTAACAGGTAATTAGGATTGTGGAAAAGGCCAAGGGAGTTGCGGTCGGATTCATTTCAAAATTGTAATTTATTATCATTTAGTTCACAAATACACTTTTGAAAGAATAAAATTTGCTTCGCGGCTGAAGGCCTCCAAACAGATGCTCTACAATAAGTTTAATTTTGAAAAGACTTGACACACAGTTAAATTTACGAATAAGACAAATCGTATATACATATGAGATCAGCATGCGAAGAGGCTGAAGGCCGCCGGATTAAATTTTCAAAATTGCAAATTACTATGATGATTACTGAAGGCCACAATGTTTTAAGATGCTGATGGCCCACAAGATGCACAGAAAGAGATAAACAAACGCAATAAGATGGCTGAAGGCCGCAAAGGAAATATACAAGGTGGTCCGTTGATCGTGACCGGGCCAAATATCTCAAGAAATAAGCGTCAAACGAAAAAACTACAAAGAACTTGTCTAGCTTGAAGGGGAACCCAAATGGCGCTATGGTTGGCCCGCTAGATGGCGCTGCCATAGGTCACACGGATATCAACTGCGCTTTTAAAAAAAAATAGGAACCCCCATTTTTATTTCATATTCGTGTTGTACGTAAAGAAATATGGATGCTTTAGTTGGACCACTTTTTTCGCTTTCTGATAGATGGCACTTAATACTCACAAACATATGGCTCACAATTTTAGATGAACAGTTGATAACAAGTAGGTTTTTTAAATTAAAATGCAGAATGTAGATACGTTTGAACATTTTATTTCGGTTGTTCCAATGTGATAAATGTACATTTGTGAACTTATCATTTCTGAGAACGCATGCTGTTACAGCGTGATAACCTGTAAATATCACAGTAATGCAATAAATGCTCAAAATGCCGCGTTTCCACTCCACAATCACATCAGCAACAGTCCAGTTGTACAGCTTCAGAAGGGTTGAAATGTTCCTCGTGGGTTTGTTACTCAGGTGATGTCAGGTTCCGCCTACCACGCAAGGGGGCCCAGGTTCGATTCCCGGCAGGGAACTGGATGTTGTGTGTTCTTCATCACCATTTTCATCATAATTGACACGCAAGTCACCGAAGTGGCGTCATTGCACTTGCAATACGGCCGCCAAACCCCGAGGGGGATATCCCGGACAATAAATTCCATACGATCGTTATTATTTTTACTGAGGTGACATCCAATGACTATTCCGCGTTGGAATTCGCTGGACTGTCCTGAGCAACCCATTCAGCTGTTTGTTATTGCTTCTCTACTGACAACACAATACTAGCCGTCTTCATGTATACTAGCGGTTCTGTGACAGTCGGTCGTCACACATTACATAGGTGTGTCGGGATACATTTGATCAGACAGTGTATGGGAAAAGTTGGTGACTGATTTGCCTGACCTTAAGGTTGTTCCACTGCATACTACTAGCAATTAAAATTGCTACACCACGAAGATGACATGCTACAGACGCGAAATTTAACCGACAGGAAGAAGATGCGGTGATATGCAAATGATTAGCTTTTCAGAGCATTCACACAAGGTTGGCGCCGGTGGCAACACCTACAACGTGCGGACATGAGGAAAGTTTCCAACCGATTTCTCATACACAAACAGCAGTTGACCGGCGTTGCCTGGTGAAACGCTGTTGTGATGCCTCGTGTAAGGAGGAGAAATGCGTACCATCACGTTTCAGACTTTGATAAAGGTCGGATTGTAGCCTATCGCGATTGCGGTTCATCGTTTCGCGAGATTGCTGCTCGCGTTGGTCGAAATCCAATGACTGTTAGCAGAATATGGAATCGGTGGGTTCATGAGGGTAATACGGAACGCCGTGCTGGATCCCAACGGCCTCGTATCACTAGCAGTCGATATGACAGGCATCTTATCCGCATGGCTGCAACAGATCGTGCAGCCACGTTTCGATCCCTGAGTCAACCGAGGGGGACGATTGCAGCAGCATGGACTATCAGCTTGGAGACCATGGCTGCTGTTACCCTTGACGCTGCATTACAGACAGGAGCGCCTGCGATGGTGTACTCAACGACGAACCTGGGTGCACGAATGGCAAAACGTCATTTTTCGGATGAATCCAAGTTCTCTTTACAGCATCATGATGGTCGCATCCGTGTTTGGCGACATCGCGGTGAAAGCACATTGGAAGCGTGTATTCGTCATCGCCATACTGGCGTATCAACCCGGCGTGATGATACGGGGTGCCATTGGTTACACCTCTTGTTCGCATTGACGGCACTTTTAATTGTCGATGTTACAGATGTGTTACGACCCGTGGCTCTACCCTTCATCCGATCCCTGCTAAACCCTACATTTCTCCATCTTCATTTATACTCCGCAAGCCACCCAACGGTGTGTGGTGGAGGGCACTTTACGTGCCACTGTCATTTCCTCCCTTTTCTGTTCCAGTCGCGTATGGTTCGCGGGAAGAACGACTGTCTGAAAGCCTCCGTGCGCGCTCGAATCTCTCTAATTTTACGTTCGTGATCTCCTCGGGAGGTATAAATAGGAGGAAGCAACATATTCGATACCTCATCCAGAAACGCACCCTCTCGAAACCTGGGGAGCAAGCTACACCGCGATGCAGAGCGCCTCTCTTGCAGAGTCTGCCACTTGAGTTTGCTAAACATTTGCGTATCGCTATCACGGTTTCAGCAGGATAATGCACGGCCGCATGTTGCGAGTCCTGTACGGGCCTTTCTGGATACAGAAAATGTTCGACTGCGGTCCTGGCTAGCACTTTTTTCAGATCTCTCAACAACTGATAACGTCTGGTCAATGGTGGCCGAGCAACTGGCTCGCCACTATACGCCAGTCACTACGCTTGATGGACTGTGGTATCGTGCTGAAGCTGCATGGGCAGCTGTACCTGTACACGTCATCCAAGCTCTGAAACTTCCTCGCAGATTAAAACTGTGTGCGGGACCGAGACTCGAACTCGGGACCTGTGCCTTTCGCGGGCAAGTGCTGTATTGACTGAGTTACCCAAGCACGACTCACGCCCCGTCCTCACAGCTTTAATTCCGCCAGTACCTCGTCTCCTACCTTCCAAACTTCACAGAAGCTCTCTTGCAAACCCTGCTGAACTAGCACTTCTGGAAGAACCGATATTTCGGAGACATGGCCTAGCCACAGCCTAGGGGATGTTTCTAGAATGAAATGTTCACAGTTTTAATCTGCCAGGAAGTTTCATATCGGCGCACACTCCACTGTAGAGTGAAAATTTCATTCTACATCCAAGCTCTGTTTGACTCAATACCCAGGCGTATCAAGTCCGTTATTACGGCCAGAGGTGGTTGTTCTAGGTACTGATTTCTCATGATTTATGCACCCAAATCGCGTGAAAATGTAATCCCATGTCAGTTCTAATATAATATATTTGTCCACTGAATACCCGTTTATCATATGCATTTCTTCTTGGTGTAGCAATTTTAATGGCCAGTAGTGTACTTGTAATGCAGCTGTGTCACACGGAAAATTGCTGTTTCATTTGTGAAAAAGAAAGTAGTGCTCGCGGACCTCAGTGCAGCTAAACTGAGTAACATGGAAGAAATTCAGTGTAGACAGGTGAGAAGAATAGTATTTTATGTGAACCACTAGTTGGGTCCAGGCAACGGCCTTGCCGCAGTGGATACGCCAGTTCCCGTCAGATCACCTAAGTTAAGCGCTGTCGGACGTGGCCGGCACTTCGATGGGTAACCATCATTGCCGCCATGCGCTATTGCCATATTTTTGGGTGCACGCAGCCTCGTGATGCCAATTGAGGAGGAATAGTAGCGGCTCCGGTTAAAGAAAACCATCATAACGACCGGGTGAGTAGTGTGCTGATCACACGACTCTCCTATCCGCGTCCTCATCTGAGGATGACACGGCGGTCGGATGGTTTGATGGGCCACTTGTTGCCTGAAGACAGAGAGAGACTCGTTGGTTCCAAGAAGCTGTTAATTCACCCTTTAAACATAAAGCTAGAGCTTATGAATAATGTCATAGATAAAATGAACCACAAAGGCAAAGCCTATAAACACCTGTCGGAGACGTCCGCAAAACTGAATGAACCAAAAGTGAAAGAAGCACTCTTCGTTGGCTCACAATTCGAGGGCTTTTTAAAGACAAGCAGTTTGATGAAATGTTACCCGGCGATGAGAAGACTGCCAGGGAATGTTTTAAAAATGCTTGTTTCAATTTCTTATGAAGTAAGAGAGCACAGAATTATGAAGTTACGAGTGAATTATTGTAATGTTCTGAAAATCTTGGTTTTAACATGTCGTTCTGAATGCACTTCCTTCGTGTGCGCCTCGACTCCTTCCCAGAAAACTGCGGCGCAGTTCTGACGGACAAGGCAAGCGACTTCATCGGGGTACTACATGCAGTCATGGAGAAGGCGTATACAGCTGTTTTAGCAGACTACTGCTTAACTGTTGCTAAGTATACTCCAGATGTAACTTTTAAGGGGCGAGCCAAGAGGTAGCGGGCATTAGATTAATAGCCTGATTATAAATTGTCCACAATGTCAGGTGAGAACGTAGATGGTGCTAAGAGTGAAATGTACTATAGCCGCATCCACTTCGTTGCATGGTGTCACCAAGTTTTAAATAGTGTTGATACTGTCACTAAGTGACGAAGTAGTAACTTCTTCATATTTGGATCTTCATCATGTATGCTTGCCACCCGATGCCACTCGTTTATAAAGTTTAATTTGCAGCTGAGACTATATATACTGCGTACCATATTATGATCACTTGGTGCTGCTGTGTTTCACCATGTCAAATACTACCTGAACCAGGATCTACAGCTACATGTACCCGTCCTGGCAGCCGCAGGTGTTAGCTCGACCTCTTCAGGGACGGGAAAGTACATTGGCTCCGATCGAATCCGGCTGGCGTATTAACAAGGAAGGGTCAGTGTACAGACTAGCCTGGATGTGGCTTTTCGGCTGTTTCCCACATTTCACTAAGTGGATACCGCGCCGCCTCAGATACACACTACGAAAGCATTTAGAAAACTTCACTTTCACAGAGAATTTACTCAACATGCAGACAGATTGGGTGCACTGTTTCTGTCCTTGGGGGATTCGGGGGCGAGGGGGAGGGGTGAATAGGAGACTGATAGATTCATGACCTTAGCTGCTTGTCTTCTTACACACTTACTCAGCAGCTGCAGCTATCTCTACATACATACTCCGCGAGCCACCGTATAGAGTATGTCAGAGAGTACCTTGTCAATGTCTTTCCTGTTCCATTCACAAACGTGGCGAGGCAAAAACCACTGACCGTATGTCTCCATACGACCCCTGATTTCTTCGCGGTCCGTACGTGAGGTGTACGTTGGTGGTGAGAGGAACGTTCTACAGTCATCTGCAATCACAATCCTCTAAATTTTCTCAATACTGTTTCCCTTTGGGTGTTGCCATGTGAGTCCACGAATCGTCTCTGTAATATTCTCGTGTTGATCGACCCTGCTGGCAAGAAATCTAGCAGCCTGCTACTGAATTGGTTCGATTTCTTCCGCTAATCCGACTTGTTAGAGGTTTGAACTTAGCTCCACCAGAAAACGTGTCCATTGTCCTGACGACTGTGACACCGTGCTAAGCCCCCGAATTTTCTGGTACAAGAGAAAACCCTGGGGCAGTCATTTGAGGTTTCAGAGTTCACTGGTATGCATCACCAGTTCATGGCGGTGATGTAGCTGCAGTCAGTCTGTACCCCCTGAAGTTGTCAGTCTGTCTGCTATTTCAGTGATAACCAGAAGTCACAAGTAGCATTTAACGTTCAGTGCCGAACATTGTGGTACGTGTAAGAATCTCATTCTCACGCCATGGATGTATAACTAGCGGTCAAAAAGTTTCCGTTCGAAGGCCATAGAGTCCAGAATCGGTATGCCAATCAGGCAAAATCGCCGTGAGCGTTGAGGCAACCATCCTATCGACGCGGATGTTGAAGACAACCGTTTGGTAAAAGACCGTGTCCTTCTGCATGAAGAAATCCATAACTGACAGCTATACATCCTCGTCCAATAGGAATATTCGACCCTTCAAGGCCATTTTTAAGGGACCGAAGACGTGATAATCTCCTGGAGAGACATCAGGACTGTACAGCGGCTGCTCGAGGGCCTCCCACTTGGATGAAGCTGGCCTACCAGATCTGGCAGTGACTTTAGTCGAATCGCGACCAGCACGGAATTTGCCGCACCATTCCACAGATGTGGTTTTCGGGTAGACATGCGCGTTGTAAACCATCTTCATTCTCCGGTGAATGTATGCTGGTGGCTGTCCTTTGGCAACCATGAAAACAGTAACGACGTGTTGGTCGCATTTGGTACGAATGTTGCCAAATTCACGCTTCCGCAATTACCGCACTCACGTCGGAAAGACACCAATGCCACCCTAATACCTCGTCTACATATCGGTGCTTATATAGCCGCATCGGAGTTCGAAAAATGCAGCGGCAGCACGTTCAGTCGGAAAAACTATGATCACTCCTTACGTGTAGCACACCTACGGTCGAAGAGATGAACCAAGAAGCTAATTTGCTCTAAGAAAAATTTTCACTTGATGTTTTACCTCGTAGAATCGCTGACATGTTTGGTAAGTGTGTGATACTGGACCGTCTTCCCATCCCCGCTGGCCTGTAAAATAGTGCTATGTAGCGCAGCTCGACGTTTAGATTAATCTGAAAGGTCATAGTTCGGTCCAGAGTTGGAGATCTAGGAATGTGAATGCCAAATAAACGTTGTGGTGTCAGATTGATCTGTAGCATAGTCTAGTGTCTACGTTCGCGCCTTATTTGAACATGCATGCTTCTTTCATCATATTTGATTTGAATTAAAAGTGCGTGGCAAATTCAGGAAACATGTGGTAGATATTGGACAAGGCTCTGATCAGTATTTTGATGCCTGTTATACACATATGTAGAAAGTAACTTGCGGAAAATGCAAGTGTGGGAGGGAGTGGTGAGGGGGGGGGGGGGGTTCACTCTATAACTTCTATCACATATTTAACAGTGATGTATTTACAAGATGGTTTTTTCCAACATTGCAATATACAATAAACTTTTGTGTGTATCTACAAGTATCCGAGCGGTTTTAGGCGCTTCAGTCCGGAACCGCGCTGCTGCTACAGTCGCAGGTTCGAATCCTGCCTCGGGCATGGATGTGTATGATGTCCTTAGGTTAGTTAGATTTAAGTAGTTCTAAGTTCTAGGGGATTGATGACCTGAGAAGTTAAGTACCATATCACTTAGAGCCATTTGAACCATATCTTCAAGTATTGCATTTCAACATTCCCGATGTACGTTCTTAATTGAAAGATCCATACTTGCCACTCTGTTCACTTACACATTGTCAACATCAAAACACATAACCAAGTCTTTATCAATAACTACACGACAAAAATTTTTGCAGAAGGAGTCCAGTTTAGCAAGGGACGAATGGAATTTTCATTATTCACTCACAGTATATTTAACATTTATTTACCGTTTCTTGTCCCTTAATGACTTCAAAGGCACACTGTTGAAGTAGTCAGTTTGGACTATATATATGCCAGAACATATCGCTTCCGTTGCATTGACTCAGCTCACAAGGTCAGATACATTGGTTAGCAAGCAGATACATTTGCCAATGCCTGTTAGTCGGTAGTTGTCACTGGCCACAGTGCAACATCTGCATTTATAAATTGGAAAAATCGCGTTTAAACGTTGGTGGAGTGGGAAGGGATATGACTTCTGAATTAGTGAAATGTCATTATATGTTGTGCCAAATCACAACTAAAAATCACTCTTACATAAAAGTAGTATCATTGAAATTACTGATGTCGGTAAGTCCATCCCTACTTCCTTATAGTAGTCCGTCGTTTTAGGGTAACTCAGAAGCGGATTCAAAGGGGTGAGGTCGTGGTCGCCACAGGGTAATGACACCCGCCGCCGCCATGCCCGCAAAAAAGGAATTTTAGTAAAGAAGTTTATGTTTCTACGTATATCGATTTCCAAATTTCGCAGTTAATTTATGGGAATGTGGTAGCGTGAAAACTAAGAGCCTCGAAGAGTGGGAAGAAATTCAAGAAATTATGAGCCACGATAAACAGAGGACACTTGTCAGGTGCGGACTATGCGTGCGTATAGATTTAAAGCGGAACGAGCACATAAAACTGCTCTCAGAAAAGGCAGTTGCCAGACTGAGATTCAGTAAAAGATTCTCAGGAAATGTAGTCCGTCAACAAAGGAGGCAGCTTAGAAAACCATCGTTCAACGAATACTTGAATATTGCCCGTCAGTCTGGGATCCGTATCAGATAAGATTGACAGAGAAGATCCAAAGAAGGGCCGTGCGTTTCGTTTCAGGTCCGTTAAGTAAGCAAGAAAGCCCTACGCAGACGAGCAACCAACTCCAGTGGGGGACAGGGCAAGAGAGGCGTAATGCACCCCTATGTGGTTAACCCTACCCCCATGAACCATGGACTTTGCCGTTGGTGGGGAGGCTTGCGTGCCTCAGCGATACAGATGGCCATACCGTAGGTGCAACCACAACGGAGGGGTATCTGTTAAGAGGTCAGACAGACGTGTGGTTCCTGAAGAGGGGCAGCAGCCTTTTCAGTAGTTGCAGGGGTAACACTAACCAAAACGGCCTTGCTGTGCTGGTACTGCGAACGGCTGAAAGCAAGGGGAAACTACAGCTGTAATTTTTCCCGAGCGCATGCAGCTTTACTGTATGATTAAATGATGATGGGGTCCTCTTGGGTAAAATATTCCGGAGGTAAAATAGTCCCCTATTCGGATCTCCGGGCGGGGACTAGTCAAGAGGATGTCGTCGTCAGGAGAAAGAAAACTGGCGTTCTACGGATCGGAGCGTGGAATGTCAGATCCCTTAATCTGACAGTTACGTTAGAAAATTTAAAAAGGGAAATGGATAGGTTGAAGTTAGATATAGTGGGAATTAGTGAAGTTCGGTGGCAGGAGGAACAAGACTATTGGCCAGGTGAATACAGGGTTATAAACACAAAATCAAATAGGGGTAATGCAGGAGTAGGTTTAATAATGAATAAAAAAATAGGAGTGCGGGTAAACTATTACAAACAGCATAGTGAACGCATTGTTGTGGCCAAGATAGACACGAAGCCCACGCCTACCACAGTAGTACAAGTTTATATGCCAACTAGCTCTGCAGATGATGAAGAAATTGATGAAATGTATGATGAGATAAAAGAAATTATTCAGGTAGAGAAGGGAGACGAAAATTTAATAGTCATGGGTGACTGGAATTTGAGAGTAGGAAAAGGGAGAGAATTCGCGTTAGTATTTTGCAGCTGAGCCTTATTAAACTGATAGTTCGGAAATTTTCACATCTGTCAGCACCTGCTGTCTTTGGGATTGGAATTATTATATTCTTCTTGAAGTCTGAGGGTATTTCACCTGTCTCCTACATCTTGCTCACCAGCTGGTAGAGTTTTGTCATGACTGGCTCTCCCAAGGCCGTCAGTAGTTCTAATGGAATGTTGTCTACTCCGGGAGCCTTGTCCCGACTCAGGTCTTTCAGTGCTCTGTCGAACTCCTTACGCAGTATCTTACCTCCCATTTCGTCTTCATGTACATCCTCTTCCATTTCTATAATACTGTCCTCAAGTACATCGCCCTTGTATAAACCTTCTATATACTCCTTCCACCTTTGTGCCTTCCCTTCTTTGCTTAGAACTGGGTTGCCATCTGAACTCTTGATATTCATACACGTGGTTCTCTTCTCTCCAAAGGTCTCTTTAATTTTTCCTGTAGGCAGTATCTATCTTACCCCTAGTGAGATAAGCCTCTACATCCTTACATTTGTCCTCAAGCCATCCCTGCTTCGCCATTTTGCACTTCCTGTCGATCTCATTTTTGAGACGTTTGTATTCCTTTTTGCCTGATTCATTTACTGTGTTTTTATATTTTCTCCTTTCAGCAATTAAATTCAATATTTCTTCTGTTACCCAAGGATTTCTAGCAGCCCTCGTCTTTTTACCTACTTTATCCTCTGCTGCGTTTACTAGTTCATCCCTCAGAGCTACCCATTCTTCTTCTACTGTGTTTCTTTCCCCCCATTCCTGTCAATTGTTCCCTTATGCTCTCCTTGAAACTCTGTACAACCTCTGGTTCTTTCAGCTTATCCAGATCCCATGTCTTTAAATTTCCACCGTTTTGCAGTTTCTTCAGTTTTAATGTTCAGGTCATACCCAATAGATTGTGGTCAGAGTCCACATCTGCCCTGGAAATGTCCTACAATTTAAAACCTGATTCCTAAATCTCTGTCTTACCATTATATAATCTATCTGATACCTTTTAGTATCTCCAGGATTCTTCCATGTATACAACCTTCTTTTATGATTCTTGAACCAAGTGTTAGCTATGATTAAGTTATGCTCTGTGCAAAATTCTACCAGACGGCTTCCTCTTTCATTTCTTAGCCCCAATCCATAATCACCTACTATGTTTCCTTCTCTCCCTTTTCCTACTGACGAATTCCAGTCACCCATGACTATTAAATTTTCGTCTCCCTTCACTACCTGAGTAATTTCTTTTATCTCGTCATACATTTCATCAATTTCTTCATCATCTGCAGAGCTAGTTGGCATATAAACTTGTACTACTGTGGTAGGCGTGGGCTTCGTGTCTATCTTGGCCACAACAATGCGTTCACTATGCTGTTTGTAATAGTTTACCCGCACACCTATTTTTTTTATTCATTATTAAACCTACTTCTGCATTACCCCTATTTGATTTTGTATTTATAACCCTATATTCACCTGACCAAAAGTCTTGTTCCTCCTGCCACCGAACTTCACTAATTCCCACTATATCTAACTTTAACGTATCCATTTCCCTTTTTAAATTTTCTAACCTACCTGCCCTATTAAGGGATCTGACATTCCACGCTTCGATTCGTAGAACGCCAGTTTTCTTTCTCCTTATCAGGAGAAAGATTCGATGGGTAGATCACATATCTAATGGGGAAGTATTGAATAGAATTGGGGAGGAATTTGTGACACAATTTGACATGAAGAAGGGAACGGTTGGTAGGACATGTTCTGAGGGATCAAAGGATCACAACTTTAGCATTGGAGGGCAGCGTGGAAGGTAAAAATAGTAGAGGGAGCCCAAGAGGTGAATATACTAAGCAGATTCAGGAGGATGTAGGTGCAGTAAGTACTGGGAGATGAAGAAGCTTGCACAGGATAGAGTGACATGGAGAGCTGCATCAAACCAGTCTCAGAACTGAAGACAACAACAACAACAACAACAACAACAACATGTGGTTAACTGTTGAAGTTCTAGAACGTACGTTCCTAGAAGACTCAACTGGTATATTACTTTCACTTACGTATGTTCAAATGGTTCAAATGGCTTTGAGCACTATGGGACTTAACATCTATGGTCATCAGTCCCCTAGAAGTTAGAACGACTTAAACCTTACTAACCTATGGACATCACACAACACCCAGCCATCACGAGGCACCTACGTATGTCTTATGCGAGGACCGTTAAAATAAAATCAGAGAATTTCGATCCCATAAGGAGGCTTACCGGCAATCGATATCCCCGCGAAACATTCGCGACTGGAACAGGAGTTCCTGGAAGTGACAGCGATAGACAAACTACCCTCCGCCATACACCGCGAGGCGCCTTGCTTAGTACAGATATAGATCGAATTACACCTCAATAACTCTAAACACACTGGGGAGCTAAGCCATAAGTCCGTAAAAGCCTTGTGGTACACTGCAGCATAGTCTACGCCTCCCCTGTTTGGTACAAATCGTCTCATGCTAAAACGATGGATACTGCTGTGGATGAAGCTTGCAGGCTCATTGGAAGGTGCTGAAAAACTTTCCCTCTTGAGAAGATTTGCTGTCTTGCTGGTATTGCACGTGCAAATATTCGCTTTGTAGCTGTCGCCGATCACGGAACAACTGAAGGCTGAGAATGTTGAAGCTCACCCACTGTTTGGCCATGAACGACCTTAGCCAAGGCCAAAATTAAGAAAGTCTTTCCTTCGAACAGCAGAACCTTTGAAACTGCTGCCATACAAGGCATATAATTAATTGCCTGACGATGACGCTGATGACGCTGTGATGTATGCGGATGTGTCGCCGTTGAGTGACTGTACGAGAATCCAAGATGTTTTAGACAGAATTTATAGTCACTCTGATGAATGGAAGCTCCTCTAAATGAAGAAAAATATAAGTTAACGGAGATGAGTGCGAAAAACAATCCTGAAATGTTTGAATACAGCATCAGTAGTATGGTGCTCGACAGAGTCACATCGCTTAAACATCTTGGCGTAACGTTACAGAGCGATATGAAATGGAACGAGCATGTGAGGTGAGGAGTGTAGTAGGGAAGGCGAATGATCGACTTAAACAGAAAGAGAGGTTCAAATGGCTCTAAGCACTATTGGACTTAACATCTTAGGTCGTCAGTCCCCTATAGAACTACTTAAACCAAACTAGCCTAAGGACATCACACACATTCATGCCCGAGGCAGGATTCAAACCTGCGACCCTAGTAGCAGCGCGGTTCCGGACTGAAGCGCCTAGAACCGCTCGGCCACAACGGCCGGCTGATCGACTTCGATTGGTTGAGACAGTTCTAGAAAAGTGTGGTTCATCTATAAAGGAGAACATGTATAGAACATTAGTGTGACCCATTCATGAGTACTGTTTGAATGTTCGAGATCCTCACCAGTTGGATTAAGGAGACCACCGAAGAAATTCAGAGGTGGGCTGCTAGATTTGGTAGCGATAAATTCGCACATCATGAAAGTGTTACGGAGATGCTAATGGAACTCAAATGAGAATCCGTGGAGGGCAGGAAACTTTATTTTAGAGGAACATTATAGAAAAATTTAAATAACCGGTGCTTGAATCTGATTGCAGAATCATTCTACTACCGCCAACGTGGATTTCACGTAAGAACCACGGGGATAACGTAAGAGAAATTAGGGCTCTTCTGGAGACATGTAGACAATAGTTTTTCCCTCGCTCTGATTTCGAGTGCAACAGAGAAGGAATTGAGCAGTACCATGCACCATACAATGGCTTGCGGAGTATGTATGTGGATGTAGAAGACTTTTGCCATATAAATCCGCAAAACCAGATTGTACAGAAGCCAAGAACATCTTCCGGCCGGCCACAACAAGGAGTGAAGTATTCGCAGGCCCCCTAACCGTTTAAGAAGTGTTGTCGGTAGGATGAAGTCGCCCTTTTTAATCTGTGGGGTTTCGCATCGGAGGTGTGGGTGTGGAGAAGAAAAAACTGTGGAACACCTGTGTCAGCGCAGTCTTTGCCGATTTACCTGTTCAACGCAGGACCTTACGCTTGCATGCGATACTGCGCTAGGTGTGGCTCAGTTTTAGACAAATGTCAACTGATTTGCAGATCTGGTCGACGATATTTCTGATTTTATTGTAGATATTTATATTGTATATACTGGAAAGGTAGGCTATTGGCATGAGTAAATAACGTGTAAGCGCTTGTTCACAAATATCTGCGAATGGTAGTGGACACTGGCGGATTGCCTGCGAGTGCTCGTCTGCTTTGTGTTCGCTTCCATTCGCTCCGGTATGGAGGAGGCTTACCTCGCAGCACGAGATTTTCTCCGACATTCTGGGCGTCCTTTAGTCTGCCATTGCAGTGCAACCGCACTGCAGGGCTGTTTATCGACCCAGCAAGTGCCCGCGTTGCATGATGCAAGCCCACCCTCTCAGAGATAAGCACCACGCGATCTTTCCAACCACCGGTGGCTGCTGATTACACTGGCCAGTGAAGTAAGGAACGTTTCCCACGTAAACGCTTTTATGAGAGTACGGTACTCGTAGTGAAATTAGGGCGCTGTATCTAGAAACAGACTGAAACCGTGAAAATTGAAAGCCATTTATAATATGATGTAAGCTGCTGTTCGCTAGCATAAACAACTAAGAGCCTCCCTTCAGCCAGACGACAGTTTTCTAACGCGTATCTTGTTCCCCTGCTTCGTTTCCGTGAAACTTTTGGAGAATGAATCTTGTTTTCTGATATCAGACAAGGTGAAAGGAGTAGAAAGACTGCACTGTCCAAACTTCTTATTGCTTTCTTTTATTGTGAATTTGCTCATCGCCGTGCAAGGACCAATTACACTTGCATGGCGTGTATGTGCACCTACATAGTATGTATTAGACTGAGGCCACAGAAGTCATGACATAGCAATATACACATATACAGGTGGCGGTACTATCGCATACTCAATATACACTACTGGCCGTTAAAATTGCTACATCACGAAGATAACGTGCTACAGACGCGAAATTTAACCGACAGGTAGAAGACGCTGTGATATGCAAACGATTAGCTTTTCAGAGCATTCACACATGGTTGGCGCCGGTGGCGACACCTATAATGTGCTGACATGAGGAAAGTGTCCAATTGATTTCTCATACACAAACAGCAGTTGACCGGCGTTGCCTGGTGAAACGTTGTTGTGATGCCTCGTGTAAGTAGGAGAAATGCGTACCATCACGTTTCCGACTTTGATAATGGTCTGATTGTAGCCTATCGCGATTGCGGTTTGTCGTATCGCGAGATCCAATGACTGTTACCAGAATATGGAATCGGTGGGTTCAGGAGGGTAATACGGAACGCCGGGTTGCATTCCAGCGGCCTCGTATCACTTGCAGTCGAGATGACAGGCATCTTATCCGCATGGCTGTAAAGGATCGTGCAGCCACATCTCGATCCCTGAGTCAACAGATGGGGACGTTTGCAAGACAGCAACCATCTGCACGAACAGTTCGATGATGTTCGCAGCACAGAGACCGTGGCTGCAGTTACCTTGACGCTGCATCACAGACAGGAGCGCCTGTGATGGTGTACTGAACGACGAACCTGGGTGCACGAATGGCAAAACGTCATTTTTTCGGATGAATCCAGGTTCTGTTTACAGCATCATGATGGTCGCATCCGTGTTTGGCGACATCGGGGTGAACGCACATTGGAAGCGTGTATTCGTCATCGCCACACTGGCGTGATGGTATGGGGTGCCATTGGTTACACGTTTCGGTCAGCTCTTGTTCGCATTGACGGCACTTTGAACGGTGGACGTTACATTTCAGATGTGTTACGACCCGTGGCTCTGCCGTTTATTCGATCCCTGCGAAACCCTACATTTCAGCAGGATAACGCACGATCGCATGTTGCAGGTCCTGTACAGGCCTTTCTGGATACAGAAAATGTTCGACTGCTGCCCTGGCCAGCAAATTCTCCAGATCTCTCACCAATTGAAAACGTCTGGTCAATGGTGGCCGAGCAACTGGCTCGTCACAATACGCCAGTCACTACTCTTGATGAACTGTGGTATCGTGTTGAAGCTGCATGGGCAGCTGTACCTGTACACGCCATTCAAGCTCTGTTTGACTCAATGCCCAGGCGTATCGAGGCCGTTATTACAGCTATAGGTAGTTGTTCTGGGTACTGATTTCTCAGTATCTATGCACCCAAATTGCGTGAAAATGTAATCACATGTCAGTTCTAGTATAATATATTGTCCAATGAATACCCGTTTATCGTCTGCATTTCTTGCCGACAGTAGTGGCCCAGCGGTTCTAGGCGCTACAGTCTGGAACCGCGCGACCGCTAGAGTCGCAGGTTCAAATCCTGTCTCGGGCATCGATTTGTGTGATATTCTTAGGTTAGTTAGGTTTAATTAGTTGTAAGGGACTGATGACTACAGCAGTTAAGTCCCATAGTGCTCAAAACCATTTGAACAATCTGCATTTCTTCTTGGTGTAGCAATGTTAATGGCCAGTATTGTATGAAAGGGCAGTGAATTGACGGAGCTGTCATTTGTACTGAGGTGATTCTTGTGAAAAGGTTTCCGACGTGGTAATGGTCGCACAACGGAGACTGGCAGACTTTGAACACGGAATGGTAGCTGGAGCTAGTCGCATGGGACATTCCATTTCGGAAATCGTTAGGGAATTCAGTATTTCAAGATGCACAGTGCCAAGAGTGTGCCGAGAACACCAAATTTCACACATTATCTCTGATCACGGACAACGTAGTGGCCGGTGTGAGAGGTGAATAACCTCAGAAATCAGTGTGGAACATACGACAAACGTATCCGTTACAACTGTACGGGAAACTGGGCGTTAATGGGCCATGTAGCAAACAACCGACGTGAGTACCTTTGCTAACAGCACGACATCAGCTGCAGCGCATCTCCTGGCCTTGTGACCATATCGGTTGGACCCTAGGTGACTGCAAAATCATGGTCTCGTCAGATGTGTCTCGATCTCAGTTGGTAAGAGGTGATGGCAGGGTTCGAATACCCCACGAATCCATGGACCCAAGTTGTCAACAAGGCACTGTGCAAGCTGGAGGTTTCTCCATAATGATGTAGACTGAGGTCACATGGAATAGACTGGATCCTCTGGTCAAGCCGAACTGATTGTTGAGTGGCAATTGTTGTGTTCGGCTACTTGGAGAAAATTTGCAGCCATTCATGGATTAACTTATACAGATGACAATGCGCCATGTCACCAGGTCACAATTGCTCACAACTGGTTTGAAGAACATTCCGAACAGTTCGAGCGAATGATTTGGCCATTCACATTGCCCGACATGATTTCCATCGAACCTTTATCAGACATAATCGAGTGGTAGATTCGTGCACAGAATCATGCATCGGCAACACTTTCGCAATTATGGATGGTTGTAGAGGCAGCATGGATCAGTATTTCTACAAGGGACTTCCAACGATTTCTTGAGTCCATCCCACGTCTACATCTACAACATACTCTGCATTCCACCTAATGGTGTGTGACGGAGAGTACTTTCGGTACCACTGTCTGATCCCTCCAACCCTGTCCCTCTTGCGTGGGAAATATTGCGTGGGAAAAATGATTGTCGGTAAGCCTCTGTATTGCGTCTAATTTCTCGAATTTTCTCCTCGTGGTCAATACTCGAGATGTGTGTCGGGGGGTGGGGGGAGTAATATGTTGTTCGACTCCTCCTGAAAAGTGCTGTCCCGAAATATCAGTAGTAAATCTCTCAGTGATACACAACACCTCTCTTGTAACGTTTGTCAGTGGAGTTTGTTTAGCATCTCCGTACCGCTCTCCCGCCAGCTAAACGATCCCGTGACGAAAGGCGCCGCTCTTCGTTGGATCCTCTCTATCTCCTCTATCAGTCCTACCTGATAGGGATTCCAGATAGATAAACAGTACTCAAGAATCAGGCGAACAAGCGCCTTATAAGCCACTCCCTTCGTGGGTGGGTTACGTTTCCTTAATATTCTTCCGATGAATCTGAGTCTTGAATCTACTTCTCCCACTATCTGTTTTATATGGTCATTCCACTTAAGACCGCTCTGGGTAGTTACGCCTAGATATTTTACGGCAGACGCTCTCTCCAGCTGTTTGCCATCTATAGTGTAGCTGTACAGTAGTGGATTTCTTTTCCTGTGTGTGCGCAATATGTTACATTTATTTACGTTCAGGGTCAACTGCCAGAGTTTGCACAATTCATCAATTCTCTGCAGGTCGTTCTGCAAATTCCTACTATCTTCTGGCGTTGCTACCTTGCTATAAGCAACTGCATCATCTGCAAATAGCCTTAAAGAGCATACGACACCTTCTACTAGATTACTTATATACCAGCAAATGGAGCAACCCACTATCATCCAGAAATTAAAAAGTAGGCGACTGCAATGGGCTGGGCATGTGGCTCAAATGGAAAACATCAGAATCACGAAAAAAAAAAAAAAACATTTGAAGGAACTCTCCAGGCAACAAGACCATTGGGCCGAGGTCGTACAAGGTGGACAGATGACATAGAGGAGGACATCGCAGCATTAGGAATTGCCGCAGGGTGGAGGTAGAAGGCGGTGAAAGCATATCGTTGATGCAGCGCTGGTCTACTGTGCCTGTGATCGCTGAGGACGAGGAGGAGGAGAAGAAGAAGATGAAGAAGGGTGTAGTCCCTTGTTGCACTTAACAAAATGCTAAATGCAAAAGGATATGAACACATTTTACGGCGTCGTGTACTGTGTGCAGTAGAGGAACAGTTCAGAGACAAGGGTTGTTAACTTCAGCATGATGACGCAGCCAGTCATAAAGCAGCATCTGTGATCCAATGGTTTGTGGACGCAACATTTCTGAAATGGACTGGCCCAGAGTCCTGACCTAAACATAATGGAACAGTTTTGAGATTAGTTGAAACATCAACTTTGTTCCAGACCCAGCATCCAACATTACTACCTTCTACGATTTCGGCTCTTGAGGAAGAATGGGTTGGCATTCCTCCATAGACATTCAGACATCTCATTGAAAGTGTCTCCATCAAAGTTCAAGCCTTCATAAGGGAAAAAGACGGACATATCCCATATTAATGTCCACTAATGGCTACGCCATCGCCAGTGGCCGTGCCGCACTTCGGTGGGTGACTGTCCAGTCTGCTCTCGACCCTGTATCACTAACGTCGATTTATAATAGGGTTTTGGAGCATATACTGTATTGAAACATTATGAATCACCTCGAAGGGAACGATCTATTGATACGTAATCAGCATGGTTTCAGAAAACATTGTTCTTGTGCAACGCAGCTAGCTCTTTATTCGCACGAAGTAATGGCCGCTATCGACAGGGGATCTCAAGTTGTTTCCGTATTTCCGGAAAGCTTTTGACACCGTTCCTCACAAGTGACTTCTAATCAAGCTGCGGGCCTATGGGGTATCGTCTCAGTTGTGAGACAGGATACGTGATTTCCTGTCAGGAAGGTCGCAGATCGTAGTAATAGACGGCAAATCATCGAGTAAAACTGAAGTGATATCAGGTGTTCCCCAGGGAAGCGTCCTGGGACCTCTGCTGTTCCTGATCTATATAAATGACCTGGGTGACAATCTGCGCAGTTCTCTTAGGTTGTTTGCAGATGATGCTGTAATTTACCATCTAGTAAGGTCATCCGAAGACCAGTATCAGTTGCAAAGCGATTTAGAAAAGATTGCTATATGGTGTGGCAGGTGGCAGTTGACGCTAAATAACGAAAAGTGTGAGATGATCCACATGAGTTCCAAAAGAAATCCGTTGGAATTCGATTACTCGATAAATAGTACAATTCTCAAGGCTGTCAATTCAACTAAGTACCTGGGTGTTAAAATTACAAACAACTTCAGTTGGAAGGACCACATAGATAATATTGTCGGGAAGGCGAGCCAAAGGTTGCGTTTCATTGGCAGGACACTTAGAGATGCAACAAGTCCACTAAAGAGACAGCTTACACTACACTCGTTCGTCCTGTGTTAGAATATTGCTGCGCGGTGTGGGATCCTTACCAGGTGGGATTGACGGAGGACATCGAAAGGGTGCAAGAAAGGGCAGCTCGTTTTGTATTATCACGTAATTGGGGAAAGAGTGTGGCAGATATGATACACGATTTGGGATTGAAGTCATTAAAGGAAAGAAGTTTTTCGTCATGGCGAGATCTATTTACGAAATTTCAGTCACCAACTTTCTCTTCCGAATGCGAAAATATTTTGTTGAGCCCAACCTACATAGGTAGGGATGATCATCAAAATAAAATAAGAGAAATCAGAGCTCAAACAGAATGGTTTAGGTGTTCGTTATTGCCGCGCGCTGTTCGGGAGTGGAATGGTAGAGATAGTATGATTGTGGTTCGATGAACCCTCTGCGAAGCACTTAAATGTGAATTGCAGAGTAATCATGTAGATGTAGATATAGATGTAGACCCTTGTGAGACAAATTGGGGAGCTACTTGAGTGAGAAGTTGCGGCTCCAGTCTATAGGATGAGGATGGCGCGGCGATCGGTCAGCACCGTTGGGTCTCCCGAGACCTCTGCATATCGTTTTTCATGATTGTCCTGATACTTTTGATCAGATAAATTATCTGCCATTGAAAGTTGATAGAGGAGGACCACTTCTGGGCTCTGTCTCTTCCCACTTTTTCAGGCCTTTGGGATACTATTTGTGCAATCACGTAAAACATTTTGTGTACGCTGGAGTCTTTTGGAAGACAAAGACTTTTTATCAGCATGGTGTGAAAGCCAGCAAAACAATTCAACAACTTTTGGGGACGTCTGAAAGGGGCGAGACTTCTATCAATGGGAGGCTCTTTTCGACATGTGTCATTAGTTACTGAATTCAGAACTCACTAAAATATTGTATTATTATAACAACAATAGAAGTCCCATACTCAGTGACAGAGCATGGAGGAACGGTGTGGGAGACCCGCACCACCATACTAGGCAAGGTCCTAGTGGATGTGGTTTTCTATTGCCTTCCTCCGACCGTAATGACACCCAGTCATCTCGAAGCAGGTGAAAATCCCTGACCCCACCGGGAATCGCACCCGGGACCCCATGCTCGTGAAGGGAAAATGCTACTGCGAGACCACGAGCTGCGGACACTGTATTATTAAAAAGTCAAAATCGGGAGCTTTCGGACATATGTTGCAACGTCCCCTTAGAAAAATTATACAAGACTGTGCTTAAACTGACACAATATTTTTAGCGCAACGCAATCTGACTTCCAGAAATCCCTATGAGAGAATGGCCCTGACTAACATTAACCTATACGTTTCACAAATCACTTTCCTCACAAAAATCTTCGTTACTCAAGCTACTGCAATACAGCTACCGCCACTACTGCCAGCTAAATAAAAGATTCAAACTACTGAAGGTACTAACTACTGATAGGCATAGTTAGCGAATGAAAGATTTTATAGAGAACAAACAATGTATTTACCTCAATAGTCATCAAAAGTCATAATGTATATAGTAGCTCATGACATCCAATCTTACAGATTTAAAAACTCTGCCATCTCTCTCCCCATGTCCACCACTGCTGGCGGCTCACCTCCAAATGCGCAACGCTACGCGCCGCTAACAGCCAACTGCCCAACGCTATAATGGCAGACAACAATGCAAACCAGCCACAGACTGCACATGGCACAGCCAGTGATTTTCAAACAGAACGCTATGTGGCGGCGGCGTTACCAATAAAAAAACCTAAACAGTCTACTTACATAGCCCCCATGCTCTCCACAAAAAATGTTACAAATTGTTTTGGGCACTGGCCAATAATGATTTGAAAAAATTTTTCATAATTACAATAACAAAG
This sequence comes from Schistocerca gregaria, assembly GCF_023897955.1. NCBI lineage: Eukaryota > Metazoa > Arthropoda > Insecta > Orthoptera > Acrididae > Schistocerca > Schistocerca gregaria. The sequence continues at coordinate 146,395,898 of NC_064928.1, read as the reverse complement.
ATATCAAATGCACACACTTATTGATACAATGTTGGTCAAAAGCTAAAATTTTCTCACAGTCCATAAAGACAGTCCTGATCGTTCATCACAGTAAAATTGCAGTGTTTTCTCAAAGTCTGAGCAATAAAAGAAATTGCACTTGGAAGTAGTGGATTTCTAAGCAGTCTTGGAGAAGTAGTGTTGTCCTGCCAACGGGAAGACAGTGCTGACTCTTGACATGCAGACAGGTAATGGGCCACAACAGAGGAAACCCACAGTAGAGTCAGTCGAAGTTTTGAAGAATATTGGTAGGTAGGTCGCCACAGAGTAGACCCACTGTAGTCCTGGTAGAGAGTATGGTAGTGGTGGGTCATCACAGGTGCAGACCCACTGCAGTTTTGTAGAAATAATGGTATTGGTTGGTCATGAAAAGGTGCAGACCCACTTCAGAAATAATGGTATTGGTGGGTCATCAAAGGTGCTGACCCACTGTAATCCTTGTAGAGACTGCCTGCAGCCATCTGTTGCGACTGTGCAGGTGCACAATCACCATCGAAGAGTCTTTCGGAGAATATAGCAAGTCCATCAACCACCACTTGTGCATGCACAAAGTTTTTGGAATTGTCCTTAGAACCAGCAACGCTATTAACCAGTCCCTTGCTGAATTATCAACACATGTGTAAACACTAACAGTCCCTACTTCTCACATATTGTCCATATACTATGACCAACAGAAACGTGTGCAGTGAAATGATACTTAATTTGAAGAACTGGTGTCTATACAATTATAAATTTACAACAAAAAATACAATTACAAAGGCACAAAATACATCATTAAAGAACATAACAATACAGATAACATTTGTAGTAAAACGGGCTTTACAAAAGAATAGAAATAAACATATACATCAGTGTTAGAGGAATTATGACATAAGTAAATACATAAAAGATCAGAATAACTTTTGAAACATCAACTTCACACATGAGCATTAAAACAAAACAGAATAAATAATGTCTAAGCATATTTACAAAGAAAATAACATAGTATTTGAAAAATTCTAAAACATAAATCTTATTAGCTAAACACATAAAGACAGGAAAAAGACAAATACACAAGAGTACATAAACACATAGAAGAATAACACAGGAGGAAAGGACAGGGTTTGTTTTCAGTGTAACATTTGGTACTGCAGTCCAACCCAAAACTTCATTCCATAGATCTTTCGTTTTATTTCAACATTTGTTTCCAGCAAAACAATTCTCTCCAAGCATGCTTTCTGTATTTATATGTTCACATATTTCTTACCTCATTATTTTCCATTATCTTACCTCATCATTTATTTCCAAGAAAATCCTACCTAAACCTGTCGTCCGTAAACCCTACTTATTTTTATTCTTATCCTCTTTCAAAATACTTTTTTTGGCCAAACCATTTTCTTATAGCTTCTCAATGCATTTCTTCCAATAAATCGCAACTCGCTCTTTTATATAGCCTACCACATCTTAAGCTAACTTAAATCTACTGAGCTCAGATGCTTAACTAAGGGACGAGGCAATGCAGCAGCACAAAACAATTAATACAAACAGCAATGACAAAAAAATGCAAGTAAGCAAAGCAAGCAGCAATAAATGTAATAACTTATATCTAAACATGACAAAGCTGAAGCAGAAAAAATATTACAGTAAAAATATTACATACCTATGTCACATCTTAACACTACAGTGATGCATCACCAGAACATACGCTAGCAGATAAGTTACCAAATCGTAAAAAAATTATTTTTGCAATTCCTGTGAAGGGAAATGTCTATTTGTGCTCTCTTTTCCAAGAAAGTACATCATGAAATGATTCTTTACTGGGTTTGTAGACAGAAAATAGTGATATTAGTACATCTATTAAATTTTATTGTAACCAATGCTGCAGTGCAGATAGAAACTGGATGTTAAACAAAATGAGCAATCTCTCAGCTAGAAAGACAATAGATATAAAATGTTTCTCATCATTTCATTTCAGTAAATATCATAAATTAAGAACTCTACAGTGTAATCATGTTTTCAAGTTTGAGGGTGTCGTATTTACGATGCTTTCTACAAAGGAATGTCAATAGCGAGGGTAATGGCCTCTTTTTTTTTTCTCTCCACCTGTGCCTCTGACAGGCACACACTAATAGCTTTCTTTTGTCAGGTGGTTGTCGCACAGCTGGGTGCCCACGACGCATTACGTGCAGGTGGTCACAATAACTGTCTTATCGAAATATTTACGACACCAGTTTCCGCTACAGTGGCAGTCTCATATAAAAAAAATTCACAGGTCAAGAATTTGCGTTACAAATCTGTAGAAATAAAATCATTTAAATATAATAGTGTCCAAAAAAATTTCGCCAGCATAGTGATACATTCACGCATATACACACATTTCACAACTCTTAAAGTATGATTCTCGGTTTCCAACATCCTTTTCCACAAATCAGAGTCCCTAACCACTACTCATTATTCCTTGCTTTATTACACATATACATATTCGTAGACACTTCTTCAATATTTCATCATAATAAATACGTAGCATAATCAAATTCCTCATATAGCATCAGCTTATTGATGATAAACATACCTCAACAGCATAATACACATAGTCATCGTAATAATAACATCGTAACACCTCAGTCAACTCTCAAAATCGTTGTAGCTTCCTCCAATAATTTCAAAACCTAAAAAAATTCTCTGCTCATGTCAAAAGTGTCATCTGCCTCAAACGTACTTTAAAAATCATGATCCCATACCAAATACATTATTCAAAGCTCTCATAGTATCACAATGGTTCTGAAAAATATGAAGAGTTCACAAAGTACAGACAAATACAGTTTCATAAGTGTGAAGTTATCCAACTGTGTAATTACGTAAACATCTGTCAGTGATGTATTAAAATAAATGTTTGACTCTCCCAGTTACATGATCAGATAGCTGGGTAATTTATGTGTTAGAGAAATATGGTACCGATGTGTAAAGTTGTATAAGCAAATACCATATTAGCTAGGGCTCCTTGTGCTTGCCATACACATGGTACACAAAGTAAGCGTGTACCCCCATGAGGATTAATGTAATTATATCCTCAGGTGTTGCAGATTACAGCAATGGAATGAAATGTATCACGGAAAACCTTTGTATCATTGTACTTCAAATATCTTTAAAAATAAATGTTTTCAGTACAAAATTAATCACTCAAATACGTGTAAGGGTAGCGCTAAACTGTGCGTCATGTTGTGAGATAATCTCTGTGGAAGTGTCGTAGTTATCATCCTCGGAAAGCTAAGTTCTGCAGAAGTCAATGTACTCACCTCATGATAAACAAAAGTGAAATGCTTTGCGTATAGATATCATAGTTACTACGCTTATTGCTGTGATGAAGTAAGTACTGTACTGTAACGTATTGTTGTGCTACAGAAAAGGCTGTCTCATTGTAGCTATACCACAAAGTTACTACTAAAACATGTTTTCCTTTCCAGAAGAATTTAGAAAAAGTGTGCAGATATAAAACAGATATACCGCAAAAGCACAATGTAAATTGTGTCACACATTAGTAGCGTCGTGATATAATCGTGTAGCTATCAAAGATACCAAATGCTAAGTCATCTTTAATCTCACAGAAAGTACTTAAAATAAAGAATGTCTTTTCAACTGAACCAAAATGATGCATTAAAACCTCATTAACAGTATATGTTCTAAGTATGTAAGCCTTATAGTCGTTACGTAATCGTGCAACTAACAAGCAAGAATGTACAAACAACAACACTGTGTCGTCTGTTCACTATAACAATGCATTCGTAATTTCTTTTTAAATATGTTCCCTAGGTTCTAGACTGGATAGTTAACTTCAAAACATTGTTGCATGTTAACAGTTTCTCAGTGTGACAAAGCATACTAGAAATGTGAAGTGAAATGTTTTATGGCAAAGACAAAGTTAAAAAGCAGATTATATTTCAATAAACGGTTTTACATGTGAAATGTGGTGTAAACCTTTACTCTTCCTAGTACGCAGAGTTTCAACTTCAACGCAATTATCATGTGGTATACGTCGGATTCTGTGAGGTCCATTGTAAACTAGAAAGAATTTGTGACTCAAGTGTTTCTTCTTATGTGACAATGAATGAGCTTTAATGAGAACTTTCTGACCAATATATAATTTCTTTGCATTTGCTTTACCGTGTAATTTTCTCCTTTTGTCTGCAGCAGAATTTATATTTTTAATAGCCAAATCAATTATGTCTTTGTGTCGAAGTTTACGTGTATTCGGAAAAGGTACTAGCTCTCTGATTCTGTTCGGTGGTTCTTTATTCTTCAGTACAAGAACAGGTGGTAAAGCAGTGGAGTCATGAGACATTTCATTCAGCACGTTTTAAAATAAGTGTAAATATCTGTCCCAATGCTGATGCTTTCTGTGACAATTTCTTTCATAATCCGTTCAGGTGGGTTACAATGTGGTGAGTACAATGAAATAAAAACAGATTTAATTTTATGGTTAAGAAGCATGCGTGACCAAACAGCAGATCTGAATTGCGGTCCGTTATCTGAAATTACTTTACTAACGTGTCCAACTTCACGTAAGTAATTTTTAACAAAGGTGTTGGATACAGACCGTCCAGTGGCTTTACGTAACGGAGTGAAAGAAACAAATTTTGAAGTAAGTTCAACAGCGACTAGAACGTACGAAAATCCATTAGATGTTCTAAAAAGCGGTCCCAAGAGATCAACAGCAGCAAATTCTTTTAATTTAGTAGGAATGATAGGAAACAATGGAGCGCGATGTGAGATAGTAGATGGTTTCGCCTTTTGACATAGTTTACAAATAGACAAGACTCTTCGAATTCTCTTTTCCATATTGTTAAAATAACAAGTCGTTCGAAGAATATGATAACATTTTCGTGGACCAAAAGGTGTATAGATGAAATGAATGTACCAAATGAGCTTATTAACAAAATCGTCTGAAATGCAAAGTACCCATAGCTTGTCATCAACAGTGCATCGTTTGAACAGTATGTTGTTTCTAACCAGATAATAATGCCGAATCTGTGTGTGTGTCTTTTCATGCCATTTACTTTTGATGTCTTTCCAAATCGGATCTTTATCTTGTTCATGAGCAATGTCCTTTAAACATGTTGGTGATGAAGTTTTCAAAGGCGACTTTCTGAATGTAAAGAATACTGAAATTTTTCTCGAGGTTGCTTTCTGTGTTACTTTTCTCAAGCCCAGCCGGTGCGCGTGACAGTGCGTCCGCAACAATGTTCTCCTTGCCGGGAATGTAGACTATTGTGAAGTGAAATTCTTGCAGAAACAATGCCCAACGTTTTAACCTGTCATGATTTAATTTTGAAGACATAAGAAATTGTAAAGCACGATGATCACTGTATACTTTTACGTACTTACCATAAAGAAAGAAATGGAATTTGTTAAATGCCCAAACGATAGCTAAAGCTTCTAATTCAGTAACGGAATAATTTTTTTCAGATTTTGTTAGCACTCGGCTAGCAAAAGCAATGGTTTTCTGAACGGTAGTGTCATTTTCTATGGCTTCTTGAAATAAATGGGCACCAAGACCGACTTTATAAGAATTTGTGCTAAGGCAAAAATCTTGTGAGAGATCTGGATGAGCTAGTATTGGCGCGTTAAGTAGCGATTCTTTCAAAGAATTGAATTCCAACTGTGCTTGTTTGTCCCAGTTCCAAGTAGTATTTTTTCCAGTGAGAGAACAAAGTTTTGGTGTAACTAGAAGTTGCATATTCAGAAAACGACGGTAAAAATTTATGAGACCTAGAAAACTGCGGACTTGTTTTTTTGGGGATGGAACTGGAGTGGCTCTGATTGCTTCTAACTTTTCAGGATCCGGCTGAATGCCTTCAGAAGAAATAATATGTCCCAAAAACTTCACCTTTGTCCTACCGAATTCAGACTTTTCCAAGTTAACTGTAATTCCAGATTCTGTAAAAATATGTAACACGCTGTTGAGGATGCGATTATGTTGTTCCCATGAGGCTTCTGCTATCAGAATATCGTCCACATATAAGGTGATGTGGCGTTTTAAGAACTCAGGTAATATGGAATGTAGCCCGTGAATGAATGCTGCCGAAGAAATGTTCAAACCAAAAGGAAGTTTCCGAAACTGATAACAAACGCCGAAACAAAGGAAAGCTGTGTATTTTCTACATTCTGGATGAAGTTTGATCTGATAAAAGCTGGATCTGAGATCAATGGAAGACAACACTTTTACACCATTAAAATTTTGAAGAAGTTCTTCCAACGTTTGCGGCCTGTCTGTTTCAGGAATAATGATAGTATTGATTTGTCTCGAATCTGATCGATCCATTTTTCTTCTCAACAACATGTAATGGATTGTTGTATGAGCTTACTGCAGGCTCAATAATGCTCTCGTTAAGCATAGATTGTATTTCTGTTCTAACACAGTCCCTATAATGTGCTGGAATTACGTATGGTCTAACACAAAATTTAGTATGCTCACGTACACGAAATTGGTATTGAAATCCCTTGATTGTTCCTGTTTTGTGAGTAAAAACTGTGGAATGTGCTTGTAAAATCTTAAAAAGGTCCTGACTATCAGTGTCATTACAATTCTCAATTGTTTGAATTTTATTCTGAATTAACTCATTTGTTTCAAATATGCCGTCGATATCATCCCTGTCAGTACTTGCAGAGTGATTGTTAGTGTCTAGTTCCGTAGAAAATTTCGAAATGTTGTCTAACAGAAGGTAAAGCCGATTAATTTCCTCGTCATGGTTTGAGAGCCAATCTTCAAATTTCAAAGCTATTGACTTACCTTCTTTCACTAAACTTATTTCAGCATCGTGAAAGTTTAAGATTGCTTTGTATTCATTGAAAAAGTCTACTCCCAATATAATTTCCGTCGACAACAATGGAACAATAAGGAAGTTCATAGAGAAGCTGTGGCTTTGACAAGAGAATTCTAAGTTGGTTTGTTGGCGTCCATCTACACTTTCCCCAAATATTGCACCTTGTAATTTAATCTTACGTAACGGAAGTGTGGGGCAATCGTTCGATTTGTTGCATTTGCTAAAGGCTGTTTCACTAATGACTGAAATGGGACTGCCAGGGTCAAGCACTGCCGTAAATTTTACGTCATTCACTGTAATGTGAATCACAGGATATGCAATGTTGTTATGTTTTACGTCGTGTTCCTGGAGTAAGATGTCCCTAATGTCTTCCATTTTTACGTAATTACTAGCTACGGCAGCTGCGTCGTCAGTTTCAGAAGTACGTTTTGTGGCTGCCAGCGGTATGAGTCATTGCCTATTGTGTCTTTGTTGGCGCGCGTCGTTATTGGGATTTGGAGACCTAACTTCTACAAATTCACCTTGTCGAAAGGGCCCTGCTCTGTTTGAATCCCGCCAGTTCTGCTGCAATTCAGGTCTGTCGTTACGATCATATCGTCTGTCGTCATGTCGGTAGATTGCATAGTTTCTTTCTTGTCGGTCACGTGGTGGAGAATTTCTCTCTGAATCGTAAGTGCGCGCTGGACCCGCGTCTAAAGTTATTCTGTCTCCCTTGATAGTAATTATTTTGGTTCCCATCTTGTTTGTTTCTCTGATTGTCTCTGTGATAGTCACTACCGCGGAGAGGTGATCTTTCCCTGTAATTATTACTACTCTGCCAACGGTTGTCATACGGGTGGTGTCTGTTTTGGTCACGATTTGTATTATGAGAATAGCCTTGTCGTGTCCAGTTATTATTTCTTTCATCGTGGAATTGCGACGGATGTGACGTGTAATTGTTGCGTTCCTGTTTTCGCGTTCCGCGATTGCCAGTGTCAATTTCTAATTCTTGTAAGAGCCCCTGAAAAGCTTCAATGTCGTCTTTGCGACGTCCTGCCAAAATAATATGCCGTAAATGTTCCGGTAATTCGATTAAGCAAATGCGGATGAGTTCTGAGGGGCTGTATGGGTTTGACAGATACTGATTCTTGTGCAACATGTCTTCAAAATGTTTCAAGGGACTGGAAAATTCAGATTGTTCGAAATGTTTCATCATTATAATCATTATGTCTTGTGTAGGTTGAGACCAATATGCTGAGAGGAAGGCATGATAAAATTCTCCTTCAATGTGGCAATCGTGAATGACCGATCGCATTCTTACAGGGTTCATCCTCCAAGTAGCCACACATAAATTCTAATCTGTGTTCTAATGACAAGTTGGGAGGAAAACAATGAGAGAATTGATGAAGCCATGCTTGTGGATGAATGTCGTTGCCAGAATTCTTAAATGTTTTGAATTTACGTGTAGTAATGAACAGCTTATAGTCAAAATCATCATGTCGGCGAGTCGCATGTCGGTCATTGTTACGTCGTTTCGGCGGTTCCACCTCAAAATTCGGTGTACCTTGCCAATTTCTTTCATGATTTCCGAAATGTCCTATGTCATTATTTTGTGGTTGTTCTGTATTTCTGTGTCCCTCTTCCCGTACTGGGGCGCGAGTGTCCTCTGAAATATGTAATTCTTGTATTACTTGAGCCAACTGATCTTGTACTTCCCGCATTTCTCTTTTGTACTGTGTGTTGATTTGATTTTGATTCTGTTTGAATTTTCTAATTTGTTCATACTCTTCAGTGTCAGTGAAGGCTACAGATTTTGTGTCATTCAGATCATCATCTGCCTTTGTAGATAAGTCAGTGAACTTATCTGAAAGTTCAGCTACTTTATCAGATAGTGAACTAATTTTCTCCATGTGTCTTTCTGAACCAATTTTCAAAGTATCTACTGTGTCCTTTAAGTTCTCTTGAGTTTTTGCAAGTTGCGTAACCGAATCGGTAGATGCAACTGAGTCAATTTTAGCTTGCAAGGTCTCATGATTTTCATGAACAATAGTTTGCAGTTCTTTTATGGCTGCTTCGTGATTCTGTAATGCATTTTCATGCCGCGAAAAAATAGGTTGGAAATGCTCACAAATTTGTGTTTTTACATCATTACAGACTTTTTGACATTTCGATTCGATTTTATGTAATTCACTAGTTAAATCTTCACGTGTTTGTTCAAGCGTATGTTCCACTGAGTCTAACTTTTGAAGCTTTTGTACCATTGCGTCTAGCTTTTGAAGATTTTGTTCCATTGTGTCTAACGTTTGAATATTTTGTTCCATTGTGTCTAACTTTTGAAGCTTTTTCTGTGTTTGTTTCTGATTTTGTTCCATTGTGTCTAACTTTTGAAGATTTTGTTCAATTGTGTCTAACTTTTGAAGCTTTTGTCCCATTTATTGCATTAATTGTAATAACAATGCACTGGTGTCTGAAACATGTTCCTTAGTGCTATTCGGCAATGCATTTGAACCGGCAATATTCGCAGTTTGAAAAACATAAAATGTGTCTTGACTTATTTGAGAAAACGGTGAGGACGCAAAACCTGAATCTACAGTATTTGCAAGATTGTGTCCTGTCATTTCGGAATCCTGAGGCGAGCTGTTGCGGACCGATCGATCGATAATGCTTCCCTGTTCACTAATTGTTTCACTGCCTACACCATTATTTGCAACCCGATCCATTTCCCTTTGCACAATTACCAAATTACTACTTTGAACATTAGTTAATTCATTACATGGTGGCGCTAACACACTGCTTTCGTCTTCACTGTCATTTCTCAGTTTACTTTGGAGACTAGTATTACGTTTTTCACACGCCATTATTGTCATAATATTTCTTACGATAACACAAAAAAGCACAATTTGAAGAGCAAAAATAAGACAACACATTAACATAGCACTGAAAATAATATCTAGTTAATTGCAAGCGCAGCTGCGAAATACTTCGCGCGAAACTACATGCATGCCACAACTATTTTATTGTACAACAATGAAAGACTGCAACCACAAAGGAAATTCTCTCTATGATTACGCGCTAGCAATAAACAAAAGCTACACTAATGACACAAACTACAAGGAAAAAATCAGAAGATTCCAGTGAGGTATCCTCGGCTAAGGGTCGACATATGAAACGTCACCTTAGAAAAATTATACAAGACTGTGCTTAAACTGACACAATATTTTTAGCGCAACGCAATCTGACTTCCAAAAATCCCTACGAAAGAATGGCCCTGACTAACATTAACGTATACGTTTCACAAATCACTTACCTCACAAAAATCTTCGTTACTCAAGCTACTGCAATACAGCTACCGCCACTACTGCCAGCTAAATAAAAGATTCAAACTACTGAAGGTACTAACTACTGATAGGCATAGTTAGCGAATGAAAGATTTTATAGAGAACAAACAATGTATTTACCTCAATAGTCATCAAAAGTCATAATGTATATAGTAGCTCATGACATCCAGTCTTACAGATTTAAAAACTCCGCCATCTCTCTCCCCACATCCACCACTGCTGGCGGCTCACCTCCAACTGCGCAACGCTACGCGCCGCTAACAGCCAACTGCCCAACGCTATAATGGCAGACAACAATGCAAACCAGCCACAGACTGCACATGGCACAGCCAGTGATTTTCATACAGAGCGCTATGTGGCGGCGGCGTTACCAATAAAAAAACCTAATCAGCCTACTTACAATGTACATAGGGCTATGTTTCTGCTGTGAGTTCATAAAGTTTGTAAAAGTATTTTTGATGGTCCTTGGATGTTCGAACAGACATAAGAAACCAAGAAGGTAGAGTGCTGTTTTTTTTATATAACTGAGATTTGTAAAGACTGCTGTCGTAGATTGATATATGGCTGTTAACTAAGCACAATAAAGTTAGTCTTCTTTGGATTTGAGATCTCTCCTACAGACTAGTCAAATTTAGGCTGACGATGGACTTATTTTGTGTTGCAGGTGAGTGGCGAAAGAGCATGTGCTGCCGTCTGGTGAGTAAACTTCAAAATAACACCCCCGTCTCGAAGAGGACGTCTTACTTTTACCATATGTCAACATTCTAAGAGACTCGTAATTGCACCTCAGATTGTGATGATCAAGTCTGAAACGAACGTTCTATGTGTAGATTTGTTGTTTTAAGCAGTCAGGCTGTGTTGGTTGCTCAGCATCTTTAATGAACAACTCTAATATGTTATTGTGTTGCTTAAGGCTTTCATGATGCACTAGTTGTTGCCCAGGCTGGTATGTTTAAATAGGAGGAATATAGTCATGGTTAACTGTGTTTTTGTCACGCTGAAGATGTTGTCAGCTGCCCAGTGATATATTGTGGTGATTTCACATTAAATCCGATGTTTCACCTGAGAAAGGTTTCCGCAGTTGCATCCCTATGTGAAATGTGGGGACACCTCTTGATCTTGTCCTGAGGATTGAGATACTAAACGAGTTTACCTACTGTGGTGTAGAGGTATATACGATCTGAAGGGCACTGGAGATTAAATGCCTTAGACATACAGATTCTCACATCTACTTCGACTCTCTGCATCCATTAAGAGCCACCAAGCTGGTATAGACATCCATCAAATAAATAAGTCCGAGCTATCCAGGCTTCCTTCTCCATCTACAGAGGCTGCGAGAGAAGGTTGCGATGATTATCATCAAGAGCTGCTTAGTACAACAAACTTGAGGTAGCAATGCTGAAGGAAGCCAGTGTATAGCAGCACACTATGCCACACTACTGTATACAGTAACCTTCCAATTGAGGCGCTGGTTCATATGTCTTAGCAAGGAGAGGCAGTTTTTGAAGGCAGATACCCAGCCGTCGGCACACTTCCCACGAGCCACTGGGTCGAGAGGAAGTGCTGTTGATGTGTCTCTGGATTGGGCAATGTGCACACATGGATCACTGCCCTGATGTGAGGACGAATCAGAATGTGATGCTGTGATGATCGATACTGAACATTGGCTTTGACTTCTAATATAATTATGTTGTAGCATGTGACACAATACACGCGCAGAGGTAAAACAGTAAACTGAGAATATTTTGAAACTTCCTGGCAGATTAAAACTGTGTGCCCGACCGAGACTCGAACTCGGGACCTTTGCCTTTCACGGCCAAGTGCTCTACCAACTGAGCTACCGAAACACGACTCACGCCCGGTACTCACAGCTTTACTTCTGCCAGTACCTCGTCTCCTACCTTCCAAACTTTACAGAAGCTCTCCTGCGAACCTTGCAGAACTAGCACTCCTGAAAGAAAGGATATTGCGGAGACATGGCTTAGCCACAGCCTGGGGGATGTTTCCAGAATGACATTTTCACTCTGCAGCTGAGTGTGCGCTGATATGAAACTTCCTGGCAGATTAAAACTGTGTGCCCGACCGAGACTCGAAACCGGGACCTTTGCCTTTCGCGGGCAAGTGCTCTACCAACTGAGCTACCGAAGCACGACTCACGCCCGCTACTCGCAGCTTTACTCCTGCCAGTACCTCGTCTCCTACCTTCCAAACTTTACAGAAGCTCTCCTGCGAACCTTGCAGAACTAGCACTCCTGAAAGAAAGGATATTGCGGAGACATGGCTTAGCCACAGCCTGGGGGATGTTTCCAGAATGAGATTTTCACTCTGCAGCGGAGTGTGCGCTGATATGAATGACTTCGTATACACTGACAAGAGAGATCAGCCACCTCTTGCAGAAACGATTAGCGAACAATATAATGCAACAATCAGAAGATTAATTTAAACTATACTTCTCTATGCATATGAAGAGTCATTACAAATAATGCAGCAAGAATCAGAGTGCAGCTCATACAATAGCAACAGGATGAGGGTTTCTGTAATAAGCATGAACAATGGTGTTCAGTGATGAGGCTCCACGTGCAAGTGGGCTGAGTGTCTGCCGCCGGCCATCTTATACTGCCGTTGCAGAGGTTACTCGTCGTACCAAGCTGCTAGAGGCGTGGCTCAGCGGGCATGCTCCATTGGATCTGCCAGGTCGAGCACGACCACATAAGCATTATGGTTCTTAGCAGCACGTCATCCAGAAGAGGAGGAAGAATTCGTCTGAGGAAGTTGGCATACCCTGTGCCTTTTATAATACCATTGATGAAATAAGGACCAACAATCGTAGTACCAAGCATCCCACACCAGACGTTAACTCTCCATTGACGCTGATGTTCCACCTGTCTAAGACACTGTGGGTTGTCGCTGGACCAATAATGCATGTTCCTTGTATTTACCTGTCCTTTGTTTGAGAAGGAACATTCATCGGTAAACAGAACATTGGAGAAAAAGTTCGGGTTGGCGAGGATTTGCTGCTGTGCCCACTGGCAGAACTGTACACGTATGGAAATCATTCCCATGCAGTTCTTGATGTAGGTGTACATAGTAGGGATGGAACCGGTGACGTGTAAGGATAAGATGTACACTCGTTTTATGAATGCCAACCTCGTGTTCATCAGTTATGTGCTCAAATGTGGATTCATAGCAACGGAAGCGAGTACAGTAACTTCGGCAGCTTCGTCTGTGCGAGTGCTATGAGATTGTGTTGTCGTGGGTTGAAACTTCCCGTTTCCTGAAGGGTCGCAACAAGACGAGAAAACATCCGTCGGGAAGGTGGGTTCTTGTCAGGATATTGCTCTCTGTACAGTTCCGCAGCCTGCGAAGCATTTCTCCTACCTTCGACAACAACAAAAGAAACGTTATGTCGACACAGTTTGTATGAACGACAGTTTTTACTTTATGCCTATTCTACACAACAGTATTTAAAAGCACTAAACTACTGTACTAAATGTACCCGCACACAAGAAAACAGTATTGCAATTACTTTCTGCTAACTTACATTCCCCATAGATGAGTAGAATTTCTACCTTCTCTTCGTTGGTGTAAATTCTACTCACACAACTCTTCAACTGACGATGGTTGACCGAATGACGGGTTTGAATTCTACTTATGTTTACATTCGTCCTCTGTCAACGTCAGCACGTGGATGTGTTCCATTACCCCGAGTACCTGCAGTAAGCTCTGGGAGCGTCAACATTAATGTTGTGTTATGTAATTAATAACGTTGTGTTTCAGTGAATGGTGCACTGTGGTGCATTTTTGAATCGGTCTTTAGGAGAGGAAGTGAGTTGCCAAATAAAAAAAATACAGGGTGCCATTTAAAAAAGTCATACTGTTGTTCATATCTTTGTAAAAAACTAAACTACAACGAAGGCAATCATGCTGATTGATGTCCCCCCCCCCCTCCCCCCGACGGCTAAAGAACATTTGCTTGAAACATTTTGTAATTTGCATCTGGGCAAACAGTTATTTAGGATGATCAAGACAAATGGAATACCCTGTACGTATTGCACTGAAAATATCTGCAAATCTGAAAGTATCGGCGCAACATAGTGTTCTCTATCTTGTTTGGAAACGAACTTGTTCCATTCTTTCTCGGTACTTACTGTTGACAACAACAAGACTTACTTTACTCTTCGTTCTCAACCCTGCTTTCAGCACTGCTCGGCTGTGTCTCGGGTTTGTTTCTCTAGCAATGTTACGCAGCAGTATGGATAGGTTTGCTGATAGAGAATTCGCCAACATACATTTCTTGTACCGACCCACTGGATGCAATGGGTGAGCAGCACAAGGACTCTATGCGGAGCTGTTCCCAAAGAGACAGCAACTACGTCACAGAACTTTTGCATCTGAAGTTTGTTACACTATCCCATTTTTGTCTTGTATGTTTCGGTGAGGACTGGAGTGCGACAAGGAGACTGCCTCTCCCCTCTTCTGTTTAATCTGGTACTGGAGAGAGCCCTGAGAGAGGTAGCAAGCCTAGGACAGGAATATAGCTGGGAAGAAGGATCAACACCCTGTCCCATGCGGATGAAGTAGTTTTAATAGCAGATGACAAGAACATTAATGGAAGAGGCAATGAGAGCAGGCCGGAAGTTGAATATGGATGAGACAAAATACCTCGTAGTTAGCAGAGAAAATGATGAAAGACCCCTGGAGGACAAAGTCTTTGAAAGGGTAAAAGACTTCAAATATCTTGGGGCTATACTGAATGAAAGGAACGAGACAGGGCAGGAAATTACCGCACGAATACAAGCAGGAAACAGGTCAAGGTTTGCTCTGGGAAAGCTGTTAAAGCCTCGCTTCTATCGAGATCCTCAAAGACCAGGATCTACAAGACAATAATACAACCTGTAGTCTTATATGGAGCAGAGACTTGGACCCTCACCCAAAAGATGGAAAGAAAACTCCTGACATTTGAGAATGCCACCTTCAGACAGATTTTTGGGCCAGTGAAGAATGGAGATGAATGGAGGAAAAGGAAGAACTGTGAACTGCAGGAGCTATACAAATCGTCGGACATCGTGGCAGTGATCACAGAAAGAAGACCAAACTGGTGTCGACACGTAATGCGTCGAGAAGTCCAGAGCATCAGGCATGTAGTGGAGGAAGATATTCGAGGCAAAAGACCACGGGGAAGACCACGACTCCGATGGATTGATCAGGTCAGAGAGGATATGAGTACGTTGGGGCTGTCTGAAGAAGGATACATGGACCGAGGACGCTGGAGGAGGCTGATTGGTGAGATCAAAGACCGACTGCGGTTTGTGTGGCCAACGCAGTAAGTAAGTATGTTTTGGTGACTGCATATTAGAGGTGTTTTCAGTTTCGTGAAGACAGTTTCACAGAAGCATAGGTAACTGAGGTAACAAACCGAATAAATTATTATTATATTGTTCTTCTGTAATATGCAACCAGGGACCACTGATTCCTTGAACTAAAATGTTCCAAAATTTTGTCACTGCAGCTCGGTTTCGCCCTATATATTATTTTTCGGAACGTAGTTCGTGCTAGCAGTGTGATATAGCGTAGCTTAAGGCCTAGGTTAGGGTGAAAGGTAATACGTTGTTTATGCTGGGAGGAGTGCAGGAAATATGAAACGGAAATCCCATTCTCTTGATCTGCAATGAGCTCGAGCTCTGGATTGTGAGATAACGATATCAGAGAATATGGTTACATGAGGATAAGTACAATTCTATATCTATAATGTCCGCCTTGGGATCAAAGACGATTTGCCTATTATATCAGACGCAACGACCTCAGAGAATCTTGGTCCTCGCAGCTCTGAGATATAAAAGATTAATATGATTTTAAACTGCGCGATCATCCAAGAGAAGGTCCCAGGATTAGTATGGCTTACTCAAGGTAATAATGCACAGATAGCATTGGGAACAGAAAGCTAGTTGAAACCAAACGTCAATGACAACGAAATCCTAAGTTCAGACTGGAATGTTTACAGTAAGGATACGTTAGTCGCCAGTGGTGGCGGCGTGTTTATTACAGTAAAAAATTCGATGAAGTCTAGCGAGGTTATCACAGACTCCGAATGTGAATTAATCGGGATGAAATTGAATTTCAAAGAACGGTTAAAAATCGTGATCGGATGCTTTTATAGATAACCTGGGTAGGATCTGTAGCTGCAGAGCGCTTCAGACAGAACTTGCAGAATATCATTAGTAATTTTCCTGATTATGCCGTGTAATAGGGGGTGACTTCAACTTAACAGGTATAGATTGGGAGTGTTATGCCATCAAAACTGGTGCCAGAGACAGGGAATCGTGTGGCGTTGTTCTGGGTGTCTTGTCCGAAAATTACGTTCAGCAGATAGTTGGAGAACCAATTAGTGAGGATAACGTCTTAGACCTCCTGGAAACAAACAGACCTGAACTTATCGAATCAGTTTACGTAAAATGTCAGTAATCATAAGGCTGTGACAGCATCTATGACGACGGATCCTACAAGGAATGTTAAGAAAGGTAGGAAATAAACTTGTTCAGCAAAGGTGACAGGATACAAATTTCAGAATATCTCAGCAGTCAGCATAAAGTATTCGGCGATGAGGACGAAGATGTAGAGAACAAATGGAAAAAATTCAAATGCATCGTTCAATATGCTCTAGACAAGTATGTTCCGAGTAGGGCTTTAAGGGATGGGAAAGATCCGCCATGGTTTAATAGCCGTGTTAGAAAAGCGCTACGTAAACAAAGAGCACTTCATCTCAGATTCAAGAGAAGTAAAATCCTTGCTGACAAACAAAAGCTGAACGAGGCGAAAATGAGCGTAAGGAGAGCAATGAGAGGTGTGTTCAATGTTTTCGAAAGTAAGACGTTGTCCACCGACCTGAGTAAAAACCCTAACAGATTTTGGTCGTATGTAAAATCAGTTAGTGGGTAAAAATCATTTATTCATTCTCTCAGCGATCACACAGGCACCTAAACGAAAGATAACAGAGAGAAGCCCGAAATACTGAATTCGGTCTTCCGAAGTTGTTTTACCGCAGAAGATCATAACACTGTTCCTCCTTTCAATCGTCGTACGAACATCGAAATGGCAGATATTGAGATAAGCGATAGGGATAGTAGCGCAAAGGCTTCATGACCAGATGACATACCTATAAAATTCTATAAATATTATGCGAAAGTACTTGCTCCCCTTCTAGCAGTAATTTATCGTTGATCGCTTGAGCAACGAAAGGTACCTAACGACTAGAGAAAAGCGCATCTCATTGCAGTTTTTAAGAAAGGCCTTCAGACAGATCCACACAATTATAGACCTATATCGCTGACATCAATCTGTTTTAGAATTATGGAACATGTTTTATGCTCAAGAATTATGACGTTTTTGGAAAATGAACGTCTCCTCTATAAAAATCAACATGGATTCCGCAAACAGAGATTCTGCGAAACTCAGCTCGCTCTGTTCCTTCGTGAGATCCACAGCGCAGTGAACAACGGCACTCAGGCTGATGCCGTGTTCCTTGATTTCAATAAGGCATTTGACACCGTCCCACATTGCCGTTTAATGAAAAAAATACGAACTTATGGAGTATCTGAGCAGACTTGCGATTGGATTCAAGGCTTTCTTGAAGACAGAACTCAACACGTCGCTCTTAACGGAACTAAATCGACAGATGTAAAGGTAACATCTGGAGTACCACAGGGAAGTGTGATAGGACCGTTGCTGTTCATAATATATATAAATGACCTAGTAGACGGCGTCGGATTCTCTTTAAGACTATTCGCAGCTGATGCAGTTGTTTATACAAAGTAGCAACTATAGAAGATAGTAAGAATCTGCAGAACGACCTGCAGAAAATTGATGAATAGTGCAAACTCTGGCAGTTGACCCTGAACGCAAATAAATGTAACATATTGTGCATACATATGGAAAGAAATCCACTACTGTACAGCTATACTATTGATGACACACAGCTGGAGACAGCGTCTGCCATAAAATATCTAGGCGTAACTATCCAGAGCGACCTTAAGTGGAATGACCATAGAAAACAGATAGTGGGAAAAGCAGACACCAGACTCAGATTCATCGAAGAATCTTAAGGAAATGCAACTCATCCACGAAAAAAGTTGCTTAAAAGACGCTTGTTCGCGCCATAAAATATCCAGGCGTAATTATCCAGAGTGACCTTAAGTGGAATGACCATAGAAAACAGATAGTGCGAAAAGCAGACACCAGACTCAGATTCATCGGAAGAATCTTAAGGAAATGCAACTCATCCAGGAAAGAAGTTGCTTATAAGACGCTTGTCCGCCCGATTCTTGAGTATTGTTCATCTATGTGGGATCCCTACAGGTAGAACTGATATAAGAAATAGAGAAGATCCAACGAAGTGCGGCGCGTTTCGTCACGGGATCGTTTAGCTGGCGAGAGAGCGTTACAGAGATTCTAAACAAACTCCACTGGCAGACGTTACAAGAGAGACGTTGTACATCACGGAGAGATTTACTACTGAAATTTCGGAATGGCACTTTTCAGGAGGAGTCAGACAACATACTACTTCCCCTCACATACATCTCGCGTATTGACGATGAGAAAATTCGAGAACTTAGAGGCTTCCCACGCACTATTCGCGAGTGGAATAGGGTTGGGGGGTCAGATAGAGGTACCGAAAGTACCCTCCGCCACACACCATTAGATGGCTTGCGGAGTATGTAGATTTAGATGAGAAAACACCTTTTTTGATGTGACTCAAACATTTTTCAGAATATTGAAAGTGATACATGATCTACGTATTGCTAGTTTGTCATCTGCAACCAAATGATATTAATGTGATCTGGTTGGCGAGTTATCACATCACTTCACGATTTTGTTGTGGCAAGATATTTTCGCGCATGTATTTGCTAGTTTTTACGTTTTTCTTCGGCAGATCTTCTTTATTTTGCGTTTTCCGGAGCTACTGAGAGCAGCACACAAACGCTAGACATTTTTTCTAGAATTTTGTTTGTGACAAACATTGCCAACTGCGTAACAGGCGGGCCTTATATCCAATAAATTTAACAGCAAACACAGCTAATGCAAGAGCAACAAATGCGAATGATGACCAATAATTCTTATTATGGCGCGCATTTTGCGCTTCTTGAATTTCGAAAAGTGTTTATGTACGCCATTTTGATGGTCCTCTGAGGCGGATGGTATAGAGAAGTTCGATATTTCCTACCACGCATTGGTAGAATGCACAATACTTTGTAATGAGCGGGCACATCATAGTTTGGACGGAGCCCAGCGCTCG
Source organism: Schistocerca gregaria (assembly GCF_023897955.1). NCBI lineage: Eukaryota > Metazoa > Arthropoda > Insecta > Orthoptera > Acrididae > Schistocerca > Schistocerca gregaria. The sequence goes on along the minus strand of NC_064928.1, from coordinate 146,376,453 downwards.
TGCCTTGCACGATGCAAGAATTATAACATTATGACGTTCGCAGAGACAGCACAGATTTGGCAGAAACTATTTGCATCAAGCACAGGATATCTTAATGACACTGTAATTTGCAATTACGCAGTGCAGGCACCCTGATATTACTCTCGCCTATGTTCGACTTCAACTTGCAGTAACCACTCACAGACAGCAAGTGGCAGCAGTGAAGGGTATGTGCAGCGTGTCAGGGGGGCACAGAAAACAGTGTAGTCGCTCTCGTAATGCGGAAACGGAGCGATTTATACACTACTGCCCATTAAAATTGCTACACCAAGAAGAAATGCAGATGATAAACGACTATTCATTGGACAAATATATTATACTACAACTGACATATGATTGCTGTTTCACGCAATTTGGGTGCATAGATCCTGAGAAATCAGTACCCAGAACAACCACGTGTGGCCGTAATAACGGCCTTGATACGCCTGGGCATTGAGTCAAACAGAGCTTGGATGGCGTGTACAGGTACAGCTGCCCATGCAACTTCAACACGATACCACAGTTCATCAAGAGTAGTGACTGGCGTATTGTGACGAGCCAGTTGCTCGGCCACCATTGACCAGACGTTTTCAATTGGTGAGAGATCTGTAGAATTTGCTGGCCACGGCAGCAGTCGAACATTTTCGGTATCCAGAAAGGTCCATACAGGACCTGCAACATATGGTCGTGCATTAACCTGCTGAAATGTAGGGTTTCGCAGGGATCGTACAAAGGGTAGAGCCACGGGTCGTAACACATCTGAAATGTAACGTCCACTGTTCAAAGTGCCTTCAATGCGAACAAGAGGTGACCGTGACGTGTAACCAATGGCACCCCATACCATCTCGCCGGGTGATACACCAGTATGGCGGTGACGAATACACACTTCCAATGTGCGTTCAACGGGATGTCGCCAAGCACGGATGCGATCATCATGATGCTGTAAACAGAACCTAGATTTATCCGAAACAATGACGTTTTGATATTCGTGCACCCAGGTTCATCGTTGAGTACACCATCGCAGGCACTCCTGTCTGTGATGCAGCGTGAAGGGTAACCGCAGCCATGGCCTCCGAGCTGATAGTCCATGCTGCTGCAAACGTCGCCGAACTGTCCGTGCAGATGGTTGTTGTCTTGCAAACGTCCCTATCTGTTGACTCAGGGATCGAGACGTGGCTGCAAGATCCGTTACAGCCATGCGGATAACATGCCTGTCATCTCGACTGCTAGTGATGCGAGGCCGTTGGAATCCAGCACGGCGTGCCGTATTACCCTCCTGAACCCACCGATTCCATATTCTGCTAACAGTCATTAGATCTCGATCAACGCGAGTAGCAATGTCGGGAAACGATAAACCGCAATCGCAATAGGCTACAATCCGACCTTTATCAAAGTCTGAAGCGTGATGGTACGCATTTCTCCTCCTTACACGCGGCATCACAACAACGTTTCACCAGGCAACGCCGGTCAACTGCTGTTTATGTATGACAAATCAGTTGGAAACTTTGCTCATGTCAGGAAGTTGTATGTGTCACCACAGGCGCCAACCTTGTGCGAAAGCTCTGAAAAGCTAATCATTTACATATCACAGCATCTTCTTCCTGTCTGTTAAATTTCGCGTCATCTTCGTGGTGTAGCAATTTTAATGGCCAGTAGTGTATGACGTCCAAAAGGGCATGATCATTAGATTTCGAGCCAAGAGTGGAAGCATTTGTGAAACGGCTAAGTTTGTAAACTGTTCGTGTGCCTCAGTGGTTACGGTGGTGCTATCCGCAACTGGCGCTGAGGCAACTGTAGCGCAGCACGGGCAATAGGTGACGGTTTCAATGACGGCTGTGGAGATGTATATGGGCGAATAGACGTGCAACTGTTGATCAGCTGACCGGTCACATGTACCGAGGGCCTGCCAACAGTGTGTCCTCAATGACCATTCAGTGAACATTGCTGTGTATGGGCCTGTGCAGCTGACACCTGGTTCATGTATGCACCAGTCCTGACTGCTGTTCATCGGCGATGAAGGTTGGAATGTGCACGCCAGTAATGCAACTGGACGTCCGCTGAGGGGAGATAGTTGGCCTTTTCAGATGAATCACGTTTTATGCTGCATTCAACAGATGACCGTTGTTATCTATGGCCCTGGAACAATCGTCGAGTCCAGGCCATATGCGGGAGCATTGTGGTCTTGGACATGTTTTTGTACCATTACTTGGGTGGTCTCATCATTCGAGAAAGCACAGTGGATCAACACAAGTACGCATCTAACAGTGGGGAACACGTGCACCCTTAGGTGCAGTTTGTTTTTCTTCAGTGCAGTGGCATATACCAGCAGAACAATGCAATGTGACACAGTTCACAGTGTACGAGCCAGGTATGAAGATCACAGGGAGAGTTTACCCTACTTTCCTGGCCACTAAACTCCCCGGATTTAAACACAATGAGAATCCATGGGACCACTTCGATCGGGCTATTCACGCGATGTATAGTCAACAGAGAAACCGAGTGCAACTTGTCATAGCACTGATGTCGGCATGGCTCCACATACCTATTGGTACCTTCTGGAACCTCGCTGACTTTCCTCCTGCACGTCTTGCACCGGTCCACGCTGGAAGAGGTGGATATTCAGGTATTTGACAGGTGGCCACTTAATGTGACTGTGCAGTGTGGTATGATTAGACAGTGTAAGTGAACAGGTAGTCTGTCTTCTTGTTTATCACTACGAGGGGCGTTTGAAAAGTCCGTGCAAAGTCCGAGAGATGGCACCACCGGCGCGTATCGAGGTCATGTTTAGTTATTAGCATCTTTGGAAAGAACGCACACCAAGTTTCAGCCATATTGGCCTATTTCTTTGTGTTTGGCATTCGTGTGAATCAAGGGATTCGAGTGATTGTCAAAAAATGGACGAAAAATAATTTCGTGTGGCGATTAAACATTACTTTATGAAAGGCAAAACGGCTCAGGAGACTAAAGAGAAGCTTGATAAACATTACGGTGACTCAGCACCTTCGATTAGAACAGTTTATAAGTGGTTTCAAAATTTTCGGAGTGGCCGTATGGGCACAAGTGATGCTGAACGTTGTGGACGCCCTATGGAGGTTACGGCTCCAGGATATGACGATGGCTGACAGAAGAGTTAAGGTGCGTGAGATTTCTAATGCTGTGGGCATCTCGAATGAATGGGTACATAATATTTTGCATAAACATTTGGACATGAGAAAGCTATCTGCAAGATGGGTTCCGCGATCGCTCACGCTTGACCAAAAACGGAATCGTGTGAAGTATTGGAAGGATTGTTTGCAGCTGTTCAGAAAGAATTCACAGGACATTAAGCGTCGTTTCGTCACTGTGGATGAAACATGGATACATTTCTATACTCCTGAGACCAAACAACATTCTAAACAATGGGTTACCAAGGGAGAATCTGGACCAAAAAAGGCGAAGATTAGTTCTTCGGCTGGAAAGGTTATGGCGCCTGTCTTTTGGGATTCGCAAGGGATAATCCTCATCGACTATCTGGAAAAGGGTAGAACTATTACAGATGCATATTATTTATCGTTATTGGACCGTTTGAAACCCGAGCTGCAAGAAAAACGCCGGCGATTGGACTGCAAAAAAGTCCTTTTCCATCACGACAATGCAGCAGCTCACACCTCAGCAGTTGTGGTCGCAAAATTAATGGAAATACGTTTCCAAATCGTTTGACATCCCCCCCTATTCTCCAGACTTGGCTCCCTCGGACTACTGTTTGTTCCCCAATTTGAAGAAATGGCTGGCGGGACAAAGATTTTATTCAAACGAGGAGGTGATTGCAGCAACTAATAGCTATTTTGCAGACTTGGACAATTCCTATTATTCGGAAGGGATCAACAAATTAGAACAGCGTTGGACGAATTGTGTAAGTCTAAAGGGAGACTATGTCGAAGTCAGCAGTTGTGGTCGCAAAATTGATGGATATAGATTTCCAGCTCGTTTTACATCCCCCCTATTTTCCAGACTGGACTCCCTCGGACTACTATTTGTTCCTCAATTTGAAGAAATGGCTGGCGGGGCAAAGATTCTATTCAAACGAGGAGGTGATTGCAGCAACTAATAGCCATTTTGCAGACTTGGACACTTCCTATTATTCGGAAGGGGTCAACAAATTAGAACACCGTTGGACGGAGTGTGTAAGTCTAAAAGGAGACTATGTCGAGAAATAAAGGTTTACCCCAAACACATACGTAGCTTCTATTTTTGCACGGACTTTTCAGACGCCCCTCGTACTGCATTGCAGACCAATAATCAATAAAGACCTAGCATAGCGTCTTCCCAGACATGGAAATGGCTCGAAGTTGCTTTTACTAAGGAAACTCAGTATTTTGTATCGGACCGAGAGTACTCAGCGGAATAAAAGTGATATAGGGCGCTCCATGGAAGCGTAAGGTCTTCATTGTTAACCAGAGAGGATCAGCTGCACCAGAATGTTCATTGACGAGTTAGTTCTTGAGTTAGCCCGTGAGGACAGATTGGCTGGATGGTATTCCTCCACAGACATTGGGACACCTGATTGAAGGTGTCTCCAGCAAAGTTCAAGCCATAAAGGCGAAGGCTGGACAGACCACTATTAATGTCCACTAATAGGTGTCCGGATACTTTTGATCAGATAGTATATGTTACAGGTACTTGTTCTGGAACGCGGTCACTGAGAGTTTTGGTAGTCAGCGTCACCGTTGCACGCAGCGCCTACCCTGCAACATCTCCCACCGGAGTTGGGTGAGCTTCTAGGTAGCGCTATCGATCTGACTGAACATCTCGACGACGATGCGTTGCAGCCACCTTTTAGCCAGTAGCCTGCGGGTTCCAGAGTTAGCAGTGTGGCTGCGGCCAAGCCGTTGAGAGAGGGAGCGGACGTCATTAGCGTGGGCACAAAGCGCACACTCCGTCGAGAATGGGAGGCTGGTGGCGACGTAGGCAATGGCGGGCTTGGCAAAATGAAGCAGGTGGCACGACGCCCCTCTTTTATATCGTCCATTAAAACTTCATAATTTGCCTTAATGAGCGCGGAGGACCGGGTTAGGGAATGTTTTCCCTTCCACAGAGGGTCGGTGGCTCGGTGGAAAATAATGAGCTGAGAGATTGGACGACACATTTCTCATCTATTTAATTTCAGCTAATTTATATCACAGACTTAATGGTAGACGTCAGTACTATTCTTGACAAAAGAGAGACAGTGAAAGGAATGGAAGAAATCATAATAAAAATCAGTCTACTGTCTTTTTCACTACAAGTTTTACTATGCCAGTGTACATTTCGAAGTGACAGCTTCATATTGAGGACCGCCTTTGTCATGTAAGACCGTTCACTGCAAAATCAGCAATGTAGAAACGCCTGTCTGTAGAAAGTACAGTGCATTAAAATTGTAAATTTCGAAATTGTGACGGAATATATACATAATAATACATGTAGATTTGTTTTAGCGTGTACAGTATACTGGCTCTCGAAAGTTTCCAAACGGGCTTTGACGGCATAGTTTACGTCTATATTTAAGCGTCTGACAGTTATTTCTTCAGCAAACTGCGACACTCTCCTACGGATCAAACAAACTTGCACTGTACTTGGCTTTATCCGCCAATATCCCCTGTTAGTCCTATTTTGTGTGTGTCCCTTACGCTTGAGTGATATTTTAGGAAGGGGCACACTAGTGATTTGTAAGCAATCTCCTTTGTAGAGTGATTGCATTTCCGCGGTAATCTACCAGTGAACCGAAGTCTGCCACGTGTGTTACCTATAAGTAAGCCAATCTGATGGTTCCATTTCATGTCCCTACAAATTGTTACAACCAGGTATTTGTGTGACGTAACCGATACCAAATGTCACTAACTGATGTTTTAGTCGTAGGATACTAATTTTTTTTTCGTTTTGTGGAATGCGCAGTTTTTCATGTACGAGATTTGGAACTTAAATACTAGCAACTACACTCCTGGAAATGGAAAAAAGAACACATTGACACCGGTGTGTCAGACCCACCATACTTGCTCCGGACACTGCGAGAGGGCTGTACAAGCAATGATCACACGCACGGCACAGCGGACACACCAGGAACCGCGGTGTTGGCCGTCGAATGGCGCTAGCTGCGCAGCATTTGTGCACCGCCGCCGTCAGTGTCAGCCAGTTTGCCGTGGCATACGGAGCTCCATCGCAGTCTTTAACACTGGTAGCATGCCGCGACAGCGTGGACGTGAACCGTATGTGCAGTTGACGGACTTTGAGCGAGGGCGTATAGTGGACATGCGGGAGGCCAGGTGGACGTACCGCCGAATTGCTCAACACGTGGGGCGTGAGGTCTCCACAGTACATCGATGTTGTCGCCAGTGGTCGGCGGAAGATGCACGTGCCCGTCGACCTGGGACCGGACCGCAGCGACGCACGGATGCACGCCAAGACCGTAGGATCCTACGCAGGTCCGTAGGGGACCGCACCGCCACTTCCCAGCAAATTAGGGACTCTGTTGCTCCTGGGGTATCGGCGAGGACCATTCGCAACCGTCTCCATGAAGCTGGACTACGGTCCCGCACACCGTTAGGCCGTCTTCCGCTCACGCCCCAACATCGTGCAGCCCGCCTCCAGTGGTGTCGCGACAGGCGTGAATGGAGGGACGAATGGAGACGTGTCGTCTTCAGCGATGAGAGTCGCTTCTGCCTTGGTGCCAATGATGGTCGTATGCGTGTTTGGCGCCGTGCAGGTGAGCGCCACAATCAGGACTGCATACGACCGAAGCACACAGGGCCAACACCCGGCATCATGGTGTGGGGAGCGATCACCTACACTGGCCGTACACCTCTGGTGATCGTCGAGGGGACACTGAATAGTGCACGGTACATCTAAACCGTAATCGAAGCCATCGTTCTACCATTCCTAGACCGGCAAGGGAACTTGCTGTTCCAACAGGACAATGCCACCCAACGTGCTCTAGAAGGTGTAAGTCAACTACCCTGGCCCACAAGATCTCCGGATCTGTCCCCCATTGAGCATGTTTGGGACTGGATGAAGCGTCGTCTCACGCGGTCTGCACGTCCATCACGAACGCTGGTCCAACTGAGGCGCCAGGTGGAAATGACATGGCAAGCCGTTCCACAGGACTACGTCCAGCATCTCTACGATCGTCTCCATGGGAGAATAGCAGCCTGCATTGCTGCGAAAGGTGGATATACACTGCACTATTGCCGACATTGTGCATGCTCTGTTGCCTGTGTCTATAAAGTTTCCCCTTCCTTGGACAATGAATTCACGGTGTTCTTATTTCAATTTCCAGGAGTGTATTTATTCACAACCGATAAAAAGAGTTACATGTTTGCACCTGTTACTGTCCTTCAAAGCAGTCACGAGAATTGTGTAGAACCCGTTGCCAGCAATGTGGAAGGCAACCGTCAGCAGAGCCAGTTCTGTTGATGGTGGGAATGGAGCGGTCAAAAGTTATGGTGATTCTCGTGTACGACTGTGATGGTGTTATCCTAACGCATTACGTTCCTCCACGGCAGACCGTCAATGCACAGTATTACTGTTCGTTTTTGGAGCATCACCTGCGACCAGCTTTGCGAAAGAAGCGGAGACAGTTTCTGCGCAACCCACCCATAATTTTGCACGACAATGCGCGGGCGCATACAGCGCAAGCTGTGGCTGCTCTGTTCGGTCCATGGGGCTGGAAAGTACTGTACCATCCACTATACTCCCCAGACTTAAGTCCTTGTGACTCTGATTTGGTTCCGAAGATGAAGGAAAATTTCGTGGCATTCGCTTCAGAACTGTTCCAGAGATTCGACAGGCAGTAGACCGCTGCATTGGCACCATCAACAGAACAGGCTCTTCTGACGGTATACTACGCCTTCCACATCGCTGGCAACGGGTTCTACACAACGCTGGTGACTTCTTTGAAGGACAGTAACAGGTGCAAACATGTAACTGTTTTGTATCGGTTGTAAATAAATAGTTGCCACTATTTAAGTTCCAACCATCTTATGCACATTTCAATCAAGCTCCCAGTCTCTGCACCACTTGAATTCTTATCAACATCTCCGGGCCAATGCAGAGTTACAATTTAAAACATCAAAGAACAGCGTTATGTAACGGAAATCCCTTGATCGTAATATTAATACATGAACACGAAAATTGGAGTACAGATTTTCAATATTAATTATACAAGGAAGCAAATGAAACATATATGATTCGAAAGGTACTTTGCCTTAGATGTGCACTAAGAAAAGATCATGAGCGTACACAGCCGTTAAGAGTGGGGAGAGGAAGTACATTCCTTCATATTCATAACTCTGATGATACCTTCTCTATCACGCATTAAAATCTCCAACACGTGAACATCAAAAATATATATGGAAATATAAATACTAGAGAAAGATTAGTTAATAGAACCAGAATGTGCATCAAATGTTTATATAATAATGCTGTTGACTTCCAAATTTTAACTGAAATCATAAGAAATAAGAAGCGAATTTTTATTATGCTTGTGCATGCGACTTATTCGGACACTATTTTCTGTTTTCCGTTTCAAAGAACACAGTTCTCGGTTAGCCCTGCACTTGCTACTACCGTTAGTAACTCACAAGGACAAACATTCGAAAAAACAAGGATTTTATTGACACAACCGACTTTACGATTGTACAGTTATAGGTTGCAGCAAATGAGCTCGATCTTTCGACGCTTTGAAATTTTATGTTTGTGAACATAGCGAGCAAGGACTTCTAGCGAATTGTGAAAGAATATATACTAATATTATTGTTTATGCTGAGGTTTTGTGTCGTTGAATTGTAGAATAAAGCAACACTCTCTCTCATGCTTTCTCTTCGCTCTTTCTTAGTAACTTTTCTCGTAGCGTTGAGGTAATACCTAAAAAGTTGTCTAGTGTTTGGATAGGAACTAAGAATCTGCATACGAATGAATTCCAATTACTTATATTAGAAAATTGGTCGATTTTCTACTACAGGCGATACTAGTATACATTAAACTGTTTAACGAGCACACCCCACTTGCCAGCGTACTGCTACACCTAAAGGCATTCGAGTGGATTGCCCGACCGCTAACCCGCTAACAATGCGAGACGGCGCGTCTCCACGGACTCTTGATTCGTCGGCTGGCGGACGCGTCAGCCAGCCACGCATATCGAGATTGTTAACAATAGTTTCTGAGGCTAGCATTCACGTTAAGGATGGGAAAGACAGTCCAGTTATAACTGATACCGGTATTTCACTTTGGAATAACCCGTATTTCTCGGAGTTTATTCGGTGTCGGCTATAACAGGTGTGGTATCTTATTCAAATACAGATATATGTAAACAGGCGGAATACGGCGCTGCGGTCGGCAACGCTTATATAAGACAGTGTCTGGTGCAGTTGTTAGATCAGTTACTTCTGCTACAATGGGACGTTACCAAGGTTTAAGTGAGTTTGAAAGTGGTCTTATAGTTGGCGCACGAGCAATGGGAGACAGCATCTCCGAGGCAGCGATGAAGTAGGGATTTTCCCGTACGACGTCTTTACGTGTGTACCTTGAATATCGGGATTCCGGCAAAACATCAGTTCTCTAACATCGCTGTGGCCGAAAAAAGATCGTACAAGAATGCGACCAAGAACAATTGAGGAGAATCGTTCAACGTGGCAGAAGTGTGACCCTTCTGCAAATTGCTGCAGGTTTCAATGTTGGGTCATCACGAGTGTCAGCTGCGAGCCATTCAACGAAACATCATCGACACGGGCTTTCGGAGCTGAAGGACCACTCGTATACCCTTGATGAGTGCACGACGGAAAGTTTTACGCCTTTCCTGGGCCCGTCAACACCGACATTGGACTGTTGATGACTGGAAACATGTTGCCTGCTCAGACGAGTCTAGTTTCAAATTGTATCGAACGGATGGACGTGTACGTGTATGGAGACAGCCTTATCAATCCATGGGCCCTGCATGTCATCAGAGGACTGTTCGAACTGGTGGAGGCTTTGTAATGGTGTGGGGCGTGTGCAGTTGGAGTGATATGGGACACCTCATACGTCTAGATACGACTCTGAAAGGTGACCAGACGTAACAGTCCTGTCTGATCACCTGCATCCATTCATGTCCATTGCGCATTCCGACGGACTTGGGCAATTACAGCAGGAGAATGCGACACCCCACACCTCCAGAATTGCTACATAGTGGCTTCAGGAACACTCTTTTGAGTTTAAACACTTCCCAGACATGAACATTACTGAGCATATGTGGGAGGCCTTGGAACGTGCTGTTCAGAAGAGATCTCCACCCCATCGTACTGTTACGTATTTGTAGACACCCCTGCAGCATTCGTGGTGTCAATTCCCTCCAGAACTACTTCAGATGTTAGTCGAATCCATGCCACGTCGTGTTGCGGCACTTCTGCGTTCTCTTGGGGGCCCTACACTATACTAGGCAGGTGTACCAGTTTCTTTGACTCTTCAGTGTGCTTTACTCATAACCGAGTAAAAAAACCGAAATATTTATTAGCCGTAGCAGTATTGCTGACATTTCGTTTTTAAACGTCGAATAATTTTTATTCCTAAAATTTGCATTGCTTTGAAGTATTACGTCATTATGGAAAACGGGAAAAACTATCAATGCTATTTTAATAACAGTACCAATAGGAAGGAAAGGGAAATGGATAGGTTAAAGTTAGATATAGTGGGAATTAGTGAAGTTCGGTGGCAGGAGGAACAAGACTTCTGGTCAGGTGAATACAGGGTTATAAACACAAAATCAAATAGGGGTAATGCAGGAGTAGGTTTAATAATGAATAGGAAAATAGGAATGCGGGTAAGCTACTACAAACAGCGTAGTGAAAGCATTATTGTGACCAAGATAGATACGAAGCCCACACCTACTACAGTAGTACAAGTTTATATGCCAACTAGCTCTGCAGATGACGAAGAAATGTATGACGAAATAAAACAAATTATTCAGATTGTGAAGGGAGACGAAAATTTAATAGTCGTGGTTGACTGGAATTCGAGTGTAGGAAAAGGGAGAGAAGGAAACGTAGTAGGTGAATATGGATTGGGGCTCATAAATGAGAGAGGAAGCAGCCTGGTAGAATTTTACACAGAGCACAACTTAATCATAGCTAACACTTGGTTTCAGAATCATGAAAGGACGTTGTGTACATGGAAGAACCCTGGAGATACTTAAAGGTATCAGATAGATTATATAATGGTAAGACAGAGATTTAGGAACCAGGTTTTAAATTGTAAGACATTTCCAGGAGCAGATATGGACTCTGACCACAATCTATTGCTTATGAACTGTAGACTAAAACTGAAGAAACTGCAAAAGGTGGGAAATTAAGGAGATGGGACCTGGATAAACTGAAAGAACCAGAGGTTGTACAGAGTTTCAGGGAGAGTATAAAGGAACAATTGACAGGAATTGGGGAAAGAAATACAGTGGAAGAAGGATGGGTAGCTTTTAGGGATGAAGTAGTGAAGGCAGGAGAGGATCAAGTAGGTAAAAAGACGAGGGCTAGTAGAAATCCTTGCGTAACAAAAGAAATATTGAATTTAATTGATGAAAGGAGAAAATATAAAAATGCAGTAAAAGAAGCTGGCAAAAAGGAATACAAACGTCTCAAAAATGAGATCGACAGGAAGTGAAAATGGCTAAGCAGGGATGGCTAGAGGACAAATGTAAGGATGTAAGAGGCTTGTCTCACTAGGGGTGAGATAGATACTGCCTATAGGAAAATTAAAGAGACCTTTGGAGAAAAGAGAGCCACTTGCATGAATATCAAGAGCTCAGATGGAAACCCAGTTCTAAGCAAAGAAGGGAAAGCAGAATGGTGGAAGGAGTATATAGAGGGTCTATACAAGGGCGATGTACTTGAGGACAATATTATGGAAATGTAAGAGGATGTAGATGAAGATGAAATGGGAGATACGATACTGCGTGAAGAGTTTGACAGAGCACTGAAAGACCTGAGTCGAAACAAGGCCCCCGGAGTAGACAACATTGCATTGGAACTACTGACGGCCTTGGGAGAGCCAGTCCTTACAAAACTGTACCATCTGGTGAGCAAGATGTATGAAACAGGCGAAATACCCTCAGACTTCAAGAAGAATATAATAATTCCAATCACAAAGAAAGCAGGTGTTGACAGATGTGAAAATTACCGAATTATCAGTTTAATAAGCCACAGCTGCAAAATACTAACACGAATTCTTTACAGACGAATGGAAAAACTGGTAGATGCGGTCCTCGGGGAGGATCAGTTTGGATTCCGTAGAAATGTTGGAACACGTGAGGCAATACTGACCTTACGACTTATCTTAGAAGAAAGATTAAGGAAAAGCAAACCTACGTTTCTAGCATTTGTAGACTTAGAGAAAGCGTTTGACAATGTTGACTGGAATACTCTCTTTCAAATTGTAAAGGTTGCAGGGGTAAAATACAGGGAGCGAAAGCCTGTTTACAATTTGTACAGAAACCAGATGGCAGTTATAAGAGTCGAGGGACATAAGAGGGAAGCAGTTGTTGGGAAGGTAGTAAGACAGGGTTGTGGCCCTTCCCCGATGTTATTCAATCTGTATACTGAACAAGCAGTAAAGGAAAGAAAAGAAAAATTCGGAGTAGGTATTAAAATTCATAGAGAAGAAATAAAAACTTTGAGGTTCGCCGATGACATTGTAATTCTGTCAGAGACAGCAAAGGACTTGGAAGAGCAGTTGAACGGAATGGATAGTGTCTTGAAAGGAGGATATAAGATGAACATCAACAAAAGCAAAACGAGGATAATGGAATGTGGTCGAATTAAATCGGGTGGTGCTGAGGGACTTAGATTAGGAAATGAGACACTTAAAGTAGTAAAGGAGTTTTGGTATTTGGGGAGCAAAATAACTGATGATGGTCGAAGTAGAGAGGATATTAAATGTAGACTGGCAATGGCAAGGAAAGCGTTTCTGAAGAAGAGAAATTTGTTAACATCGAGTATAGATTTAAGTGTCAGGAAGTCGTTTCTAAAATTATTTGTATGGAGTGTAGCCATGTATGGAAGTGAAACATGGACGATAAATAATTTAGACAAGAATAAAATAGAAGCTTTCGAAATGTGGTGTTACAGAAGAATGCTGAAGATTAGATGGGTAGATCGTATAACTAATGAGGAAGTATTGAATAGGTTTGGGGAGAAGAGAAGTTTGTGGCACAACTTGACCAGAAGAAGGGATCGGTTGGTAGGACATGTTCTGAGGCATCAAGGGATCACAGCAACAATGACTGAAACTACATGTTTTCGTAATACACGCGTATAAATATGAAAAAGATCAATTACGATCTTATAGTTTCGAACGTAGTGGTCCCTTTTGACGCTAATCGCTCAGAGAGAGGGAAAGTGGCGTGCAGACTTAAAGCGTTTTTATATTTTGTGGCATCGTGTTTTTCCCTTCCTCTCGTATACTCGAAAACTTGTATGGTACTTCCAGTAACTGAGGAAACAGTGCACAGTGCTCACCACGTGCGTTTCGAGACATACACAGTTCATTTACATTTATCTTTTAATAGCAAAAGCCGCACTCCAGCAGTCGTCTCCAAGACAAAGGCGCCGTGGTATCGATTCCATCGTTGGAGGTTAAAATACAACCTACTTCATACACACGAGGGTTGGAACTTTAGTAGTGACAACAATTTACTTTCAACTCGTGCAAAATAGATACGCGTTACAAAATTTTACTGACGTCAAAGTAGTCGCCAGCATTGTGTATAACCCGTTACCAGCGATGTGGAAGTCGTAGGATACTCTTAGCAGTGCCAGTTGTGTTGACAGTTCGAGCGGCGGGTTTATTGCCCGACGAATTTGTTGCAGTTCTCAAGCGACGTGAAGTGTTTTCTTCAGTTTCGAAATCGAGTTGAAGTCATGTGGTCTTATGTCAGGGTCGTGCTGTAGTTGATATAGCACTTAGCAGCGCCATCAGTCAAGCAAATCAGTAACAGCTTGCACTGTACGTACTTGAGCATTGTCCTGTAAAATGATGGTCAGGTCCTGCAAAAAGTGTCATTACTTTTGTCTCTAAGCTGGTTGTAGGTTGTGTTCCAAAAATGAACAGCATAGAGACAGAAGTGATGACATTTCCTGCAGGACCTGACCATCATTTTGCAGGACAATGCTCAAGCACGTACAGTGCAAGCTGTTACTGATTTGCTTGACTGATGGGGCTGCTAAGTGCTATACCACCTACTGCACGACCCTGACTTAAGCCCACGTGAGTTCAACTGGATTTCTAAACTGAAGGAGACACTTCACAGCATTCGCTTCAGAATTGCTACAGATTCGTCGGGCAATAGACCACGTGACTCGAACTGTCAGTACAACTGGCACTGCTAAGAGTATCCTACGACTTCCACATGGCTGGCAACGGGCTATACACAATGCTGGTAACACTGAAGCACGTATCTATTTTGTGCGAGCTGTAAATAAATGCCGCCCGGTGTGGCCGAGCGGTTCTAGGCGATTCAGTATGGAACCGCGTGACCGCTACGATCGCAGGTTCGAATCCCGCCTCGGGCATGGATGTGTGTGATATCCGTAGGTTAGTTAGGTTTAAGTAGTTCTAAGTTCTAGTTGACTGATGACCTCAAATGTTAAGTCCCATAGTGCTCAGAGCCATTTGAACCATTTTTGTAAATAAATAGTTTCCACTATTAAAGTTCCAACCCTTCTAAGACTGATTGTAAGCTAACTTAATCTCCTCGATGCCGTCAACAAGTGACGGATGAGATCGGACGCACAGTACTCAAGCCGCCAGCCGATGTTATCGGCAACCTTTGACGACGGCGTCTGGGGACTGTTGTCGGTGCCACTGTTAACGCAGCCCTAGTCAGCATTAAGTTGGTGGTGTTTGTGTTATGTCTTGTGCAGGTGTTAAGTTTAGCGCGTTTTGGTGGAGGTGGGAGGGGAGGTAGGCGAGCGCTTTGGGCCTGGCCCGCGTGGCTGTCCTCCAGTTTATTGGCGTCTAGGCCGGACGCCGGCGGCGGCCGAGCCAGCCAAGGTCACCAGTTAGTCACGGCTGCCGTAGCCGGCCGGCTATGAGGGCGCCGTGCCAGAAGCACCCTCTGCCAGCGCCGGCGCCCCGTCCTGGCGCCAGTCCTGTTCTCAGGGAGCGTACACGACGGGCATTCCTGCGTGCTGGATTTAGCCCTGCTGCCACACACTTGTAGCCTCCTCACGGGACGTGTTTCTCACGGTTAAGCACAGATGTAGTTTTCGTCGTGGTTGGGGCACGTTCAAAAAGGAGCTGGTGCATCACACAGAGCGTGCTTCTCATCGTGACGTTAACTCTGTTGGCGATTGTCGAAGAAGAGAGGAGAAAGTCGTGAAGAAGATTCTGGATTCGTCGCCGGCTTGATCAGCGAATTGCTGGTACAGGAATACTATACAAAGCTGTCCCGCGATCAGAGGTGCACACCATTAGAAGTTATTAGTTATTCGTTGCATCTCATTCTCACTTCAGTTTTAGGTTCCATGTACACTACTGGTCATTAAAATTGCTGCACCAAGAAGAAATGCAGACGATAAACGGGTATTCATTGGACAAATATATTATACTAGAACTGACATGTCATTACATTTACACGTAATTTGTGTGCATAGATCCTTGAGAAATCAGTACCCAGAACAACCACCTCTGGCCGTAATAACGGCCTCGATACGCCTGGGCATTGAGTCAAACAGAGCTTGGATGGCGTGTACACGTACAGCGGCCCATGCAGCTTCAACACGATACCACTATTCATCAAGAGTAGTGACTGGTGTATTGTAACGAGCCAGTTGCTCGGTCACCATTGACCAGACGTTTTCAATTGGTGAGAGATCTGGAGAATGTCCTGGCCAGGGCAGCAGTCGAACATTTTTTGTATCCAGAAAGGCCCGTACAGGGCCTGCAACATGCGGTCTTGCACTATCCTGCTGAAATGTAGGGTTTCGCAGCGATCGAATGAAGGGTAGAGCCACGGGTCGTAACATATCGGAAATGTAACGTCCACTGCTCAAATTGCCGTCAGTGCGAACAAGAGGTGACCGAGACGTGTAACCAAAGGCACCCCATACCATCACGCCGGGTGATACGCCAGAAGCGCGATGACGAATACACGCTTCCAATGTGCGTTCACCGCGATGTCGCCAAACATGGATGCGACCATCATGATGCTGTAAACAGAACCTGGATTCATCCGAAAACATTACGTTTTGCCATTCCTGCACCGAGGTTCGTCGTCGAGTACACTATCGCAGGCGCTGCTGTCTGTGATGCAGCGTCAAGGGTAAGCGCAGCCACGGTCTCCGAGCTGATAGTCCACGCTGCTGCAAACGTCGTCGGACTCTTCGTGCAAATGGTTGTTGTCTTGCAAACGTGCCCATTTGTTGACTCAGGGATCGAGACGTGGCTGCACGATCCGTTACAGCCATGCGGATAAGATGCCTGTCATCTCGACTGCTCCTGATACGAGGCCGTTGGGATCCAGCACGGCCGTATTAACCTCCTGACCCCACCGATTCCATATTCTGCTAACAGTCATTGGATCTCGACCAACGCGAGCAGCAATGTCGCGATACTATAAACCGCAATCGCGGTAGGATACAATCCGACCTTTATCAGAGCCGGATGATGGTATTTATCACATTCTCGTCAATGAGGGAAGATGCAAAGCTTGGACAAGGAATTAATTTTAACAAGTGTCTCGTTTTATTGGTATTCATGTGACCTGCTCTTAGTCTGTTAAGAGTAGAAATTTCTCTTCTCTCGGCGACAAGCTGAGAAACTTGGGCTGGCGTGGGACCTGTTTTTGAATCGCACAATATCATGTGACTTTGATTTTACGGTCCATGTCCACTAACTATCTCCATTCCATTTTTGCTTGTTTGGCGAATCTATACTGTTACGGCGTAAAGTCAAGGGGCTTCACGCCAGTCGGAAACGAGAGAGCAGAGAGGGCTGTGAAGATGACGTCAGCCAGTCGCACGCTGACCGACCCATCTCCAGGACGACAACGCGACGGCAGCGGCTTCTATGCGAAGAAGATATAAGCGCCGCAACCGACTGGTCGCGGCCCACTTACGCAGCAGCGTCAAAATTAGGCAATTTCAAGACCGGCGACTTAGGAGCTGTATATATTGACGAGATTTCTTATTTGCATGTCGCCCTTTGCTTGCAACACTACTGCGTTATTCCCAAAGTTAAGTATTGTCATTGTTCATTCCGTAATAAAACTCATTAATACTATTTATTTGAATGTTGACTAGTGATCCCAGAAGGAGGGTTCCTAGACCCCACATATCTGACGCCAAGGCAGGATTCAACATATACGAAAATCACAGTGTTGTACGGGTATTGTTATGATGACGACGAACGAATCGTCGCCAATGTGAATGACTGGTGGACAATGCTAAACTGAAACATATAAATCTCTTCTTTGCATATGCTGCAGGTTTTTCAGTGAAGTCGATAAGGAGCTGGCTACATGGTCTGGGTCTACAAAGACTAAAATAATTAGAAGTCGTTGGTAAAAAAAACAAACATATTGTGCTTAACTGGTGGTAGAGGAGTCTTCATAGTCAGCAGGAATATAATTAATGAGAGCGATAGAGGCATCACATAGCCCTGCTTCAACTAAGCGCCTTGTTGATAGTTGCTTCCTATCAGCTGAAGGCTGTACTACTTTCCTACTTGACGTCCCGAGCAATAGTAGCCGACCGCTCGCTAGAGACTTGTTGCGGAGCTAGTCTCGACTCGCGGCTCCAGCGATACCAGTGCTGACCGTAGTCGATAACTGCAACCCCTAACAAGTGTGCTATTTAACATTAATTCTACAGGTATGTTGGTGGGAATAAGATGCTGCACAATTTTCACCAGTTGGTCTGCACGTGAGGTCGTTGCTTGCCCCTAACAACGTAGACTTCGCTGCATCACAACGTAGATCGTTTGCGCTTGCTGCTGCACAGGGCATCTGTGGAAACCGTAGGCACGAAAAGATGTAGGATTTTGCGGCCGCTCTGGAATATTGGTTCCTGCAGCAAATGTCTCTCTGAAGGAAAACACCATCCATGGGAACATGCTGCCGATTCGCAACTGCGTACATATCACCTGCCACAGCAACACAGGCAGTAGCCTACCGTCCAGCCACTTCCCCGTAGCAATCTTTACTGCGAAGTGTCCAGTGGCATCCCAGAATGTGTCTTCGGCAACAACATAACAACCGAAATAAGATACTATGTAGGAGAAGACAATTATCAGAGTCGAGAAGTTAGTCACCATAAAGAATAACGCTGCAAAGATGGTCGAAACCGCCGATACTTCAGTTGAGTGTTCCATAATGACGCGGGCTGTAACCCCAAAGGATTTTATTCAAATTGATACTAGCCGTGGAAGCCTACGAACTTATACGAGAGTCGTAATATTGGCTCAAAATGGTTCAAATGGCTCTGAGCACTATGGGACTTAACTGCTGAGGTCATCAGTCCCCTAGAACTTACAACTACTTAAACCTAACTAACCTAAGGACGTCACATACATCCATGCCCGAGGGAGGATTCGAACCCATGACCATAGCGGTCTCGCGATTCCAGGCTGTAGCGCCTAGAACCGCTCGGCCACCCCGGCCGGCATAATATTGGCACTATCCTCCAACTTGTAATCACAAAGTAATTATTACGTCTTCTGATAACTTCAGTGGCAGGGCCTTTTATCTGCGTAGGAAATGTCCGGGACACGGCATAACCTAACTATGCATATACGACTAGAAATCGTCGCAATGGTTATTGGCTATTGCACTGTTTTCCTCACGCAATTATTTGAAATGTTGAATTTGTCGCCCATAAAACAAAGGGAGTGAAAGGTCACGTGCAATTTATGTAGAAACCAGACTGCAGTTGTAAATAATCGAAGGACATGGAAGGGGAGCAGCAAAAGAAAATCGAATGGAATGCCTGTCCCCGTAGTATTCATTCTGCATACTGAGCATGAATATCAAGAGCTCAGATGGAAACCCAATTCTAAGCAAAGAAGGGAAAGCCGAAAGATCGAAGGAGTATATAGAGCGTCTTTACAAGGGCGATGTTCTTGAGGCCAATATTATAGAAATGGAAGAGAATGTAGATGAAGATGAAATAGGAGATATGATACTACTTGAAGAGTTTGACAGAGCACTGAAAGCTAAGTTGATACAATGCCCCAGGAGTAGACAACATTCCATTAGAACTACTGACAGCCTTCGGAGAGCCAGGCCTAACAAAACTCTACCATCTGGTGAGCAAGATGTATGGGACAGGCGAAATAACCTCAGACTTCAAGAAGAATATAATAATTCCAAACCCAAAGAAAGCAGATGTTGACAGATGTGAAAATTGCCGAACTATTAGTTTAATAACCAACTACTGCAAATTGCTAACACGAATTCTCTACAGACGAATGAAAAAACTGGTCGAAACCGATCTCGGGGAAGATCAGTTTGGATTCCGTAGAAATGTTGGAACACGTGAAGCAATACTGACCCTACGACTTATCTTAGAAGAAAGATTAAGGAAAGGCAAACCTACGTTTCTAGCATTTGTACACTTGGAGAAAGCTTTTGACAATGTTGACTGGAATACTCTTTCAAATTCTGAAGGTGGCAGGGGGAAATACAGGGAGCAAAAGGCTATTTACAATTTGTACAGAAAGCAGATGGCAGTTTTAAGAGTCGAGGGGCATGAAAGGGAAGCAGTGGTTGGGAAAGGAGTGAGGCAGGGTTGTAGCCTCTCCCCCGTGCTATTCAATCTGTATAATGAGCAAGCAGTGAAGGATACAAAAGGAGGATATAAGATGAACATCAACAAAAGCAAAACGAGAATAATTGAATGTAGTCGAATTAAATCGGGTAATGCTGCAGAAATTATATTAGGAAATGAGACACTTAAAGTAGTAAAGGAGTTTTGCTATTTGGGGAGTAAAATAACTTATGATGGTCGAAGTAGAGAAGATATAAAATGTAGACTGGCGATGGCAAGGAAAGCGTTTCTGAAGAAGGGACATTTGTTAACATCGCGTATAGATTTAAATGTCAGGAAGTCGTTTCTGAAAGTATTTGTATTGAGTGTAGCCATGTCTGGAAGTGAAACGGGGACGATAAATAGTTTAGACAAGAAGAGAATAGAAGCTTTCGAAATTTGGTGGTACAAAAGAATGCTGAAGATTAGATGGGTAGATCACATAACTAATGAGGAGGTATTGAATAGAATTGGAGAGAAGAGAAATTTGTGGCACAACTTGACTAGAAGAAGGGATCTGTTGGGAGGGCATATTCTGAGGCATCAAGGGATCATCAATTTAGTATTAGAGGGCAGCGTGGAGGGCAAAAATCGTAGATGGAAACCAAGAGATGAATACACTAAACAGATTCAGGAGGATATAGTTTGAAGTAGGTACTGGGAGATGAAGAACCTTGCACAGGTTTGAGTAGCATGGAGAGCTGCATCAAACCAGTCTCTGGACTGAAGACCACAACAACTGAGCAAGCAGTCAGGAATGAAAAGTCAGGGAGAAGAACAATAACATAAAGTTTTGCCGATGGCATTGTAATTCTATCACAGACAACAAAGGACTTGGAAGAATAGTTGTACGGAACGGCTAGTTTTTGGAAAAGACGTCTCATGATGAACATGAACGAAAGAAAAACAAGAGTAATGGAATGTAGTGGTAGCTATAATACTTTGTTAACTTGAGCGTAATAAACTACTTGCACTGTCGCGTAACTTTACACATTTCAACAGTAAGCAAGCAAAAACCTGCACTGATATTGAAGGAAAAAAATATTGTGCTTGTCTTTTAGACAAGTAGAAACAAAATTTCACTACTGATATGTGCATAGTTGTGAATTTTGAAACACCGGGGTCGTATAGAACAGAGGTGAACAAGGTAGACTTTAAAGCTATTAAAAGGGAGAGAAAAGCAGTTTCTTTTTTATTTGAGCCTCAAGCTATGTAGTACGTAGAGAAAAACAATGTCATTAAGTTTCGAGCGCCATCATTTAAATGTATCAAAAATCCGGCATTTAACAGCTTTAATGTAAGAGCTACGCTGTTCTACACTTAGGGCAGACCAATAGAACATTTGAAATAAGATGTAAAGGGCGTAATAGAGCATGGTGGTACGGTACCAGCCATTAAATATTTGTAGAACGTCTTCGACAAGAAAACCTACCACAATAGAAACAGACATGAACATAATCAGATGTAGTACCGAAAAGCGTCGGGAAGCTATAAAACTTCCGAACTGAATATGCTATCACAGAAAACTGACAAACATTAGAAAGCAAACTTATTTAAATGATGACCCTCCACAATACCAGAATAAAGTAGGTTTAACAAAGAAATAGTTTGTAAGAAAGTATTAATTTGTGTACACAGAAGTTGGGATACATTATCTGCCCTTACACACACACACACACACACACACACACACACACACACACACACACACTAATCGAAAAATATAAACACACAGTTACAGCACACATACGCTTCTCATCCAAAAAAAGGCCTCGCGCAGTATCAGAATAAAGTGGGCGAGGCGTATTACGCGACAACGCTGTTATTGTCCTTCCGCAGCCCTTGGGGGAAACATGCGGTGATGCTACTGTAAACAAATACAGCGGTGATTAAGGAAAACGCGAAGGAGGAGGAGATTAGTGTTTGGCGTCCCGTCGACAACTAGGTCATTAGAGATGGAGCACAAGCTGGGATTGGGGAAGGATAGAGGAGGAAAGCGGCCGTGCCCTTTCGGAGAAACTATCCCAGCATTTGCCTTGAGACGGAAGGCAAGTAGGCTTCAAAAATTCGATTTTTAGATTTTTGTCATATTTGACATGCCTGGCG
Source organism: Schistocerca gregaria (assembly GCF_023897955.1). Taxonomy (NCBI): domain Eukaryota; kingdom Metazoa; phylum Arthropoda; class Insecta; order Orthoptera; family Acrididae; genus Schistocerca; species Schistocerca gregaria. The sequence goes on along the minus strand of NC_064928.1, from coordinate 146,354,554 downwards.
TTTCCTGCGTGAAACAGTTTTTGTTTTATATAAATACGACAATTTTTTCGTGAGACATGATGGTTTTCCTGACGCAATTTGCGGATAATGACAGCAAGGCTGTTGACAGGCTATGTGCAGAACAACGCTGTGGCCCTAATGTCACAATTTCTAAGTTAGAGTGCATTGGGCATGTCCAGAGGAGAATGGGGTCCAGGTTGAGAAGATTATTAAATGAAAAGTCAAAAATAGTATTGGAAGATAGTAAGGAGATAAGTGGTAAAGGTCGTCTGACAAATGTTTAACTAGATAGATTACAGAATTATAATGGCATGGTCATAAGAAGAAATGTAGCTGTATGGGCTATCTTTGTCCATACGGTTTCCACAAATGAAAATCCAGTGCACGGTCTTTGCCTGAATAATACTGACACTTGGTGCAAGTGCAGGAGAAGTACCAGATATAACCACAAACATTCTTTACCTGCATCAGTAATGAATGAAATTAAACACACATTTAGAGACCTTTTTAAAGATACCTTGTTGAAGAAATGTCTTCATAAAAAACCCTAAATTTAAATGACTGTCTGAATTCTGTCATTTGGAACCGGTTGCCGTAAAACTGTATTCGTTCAGCTTACAACCCTTAAATTTGGTGTTTATGGTGCTATTTTATGCTTCAATAACGGTGTAATTAGAAAACTGGATGTTTTGGAATTATTGGACATAATATTTAATGGAAATACTGCAAAATCCTTGGTGCCAATAACTAAAGAGGGAACCGCAAAGCAGATATTTCTAATTTAAAATGCACAAAAGAAGCCAAACAGAAAAGAAGAGGGACCAAAAGAAGAAAAGAGGATCAGTATGATTCAGATGATGCTCAGTATGGTGCAGGAAAATATTAGTGGTCAGTAATTCTCATCAACTATACTAGAATTGCAATATTAAACTTTAAATGGATTTTTCCCAAAACTACATTTTTTTACTTTCAGGTTCCATTATTTGATAAAATAATGGGGTTAGAAACATGAAACTTCGTCAATTTGTACTGCAGATGGTAATACATTATTACATGTAAAATGAAAACAACCGATCAATCAGAAACTATTTTGTAATAATTAATGTACAAAAAAGTTAAATTTTACTAGTGAAAGAATAAATATTTTTCTGCAAAACCATAAGATGTATTATGTTCATTTTACTTGTAAATTGAGGCATATAATACATATATATACACTCCTGGAAATTGAAATAAGAACACCGTGAAATCATTGTCCCAGGAAGAGGAAACTTTATTGACACATTCCTGGGGTCAGATACATCACATGATCACACTGACAGAACCACAGGCACATAGACACAGGCAACAGAGCATGCACAATGTCGGCACTAGTACAGTGTATATCCACCTTTCGCAGCAATGCAGCCTGCTATTCTCCCATGGAGACGATCGTAGAGATGCTGGATGTAGTCCTGTGGAACGGCTTGCCATGCCATTTCCATCTGGCGCCTCAGTTGGACCAGCGTTCGTGCTGGACGTGCAGACCGCGTGAAACGAAGCTTCATCCAGTCCCAAACATGCTCAATGGGGGCCAGATCAGGAGATCGCTCCCCACACCATGATGCCAGGTGTTGGCCCTGTGTGCCTCGGTCGTATGTAGTCCTGATTGTGGCGCTCACCTGCACGGTGCCAAACACGCATACGACCATCATTGGCACCAAGGCAGAAGCGACTCTCATCGCTGAAGAGGACACGTCTCCATTCGTCCCTCCATTCACGCCTGTCGCGGCACCACTGGAGGCGGGCTGCACAATGTTGGGGCGTGAGCGGAAGACGGCCTAACGGTGTGCGGGACCGTAGCCCAGCTTCATGGAGACGGTTGCGAATGGTCCTCGCCGATACCCCAGGAGCAACAGAGTCCCTAATTTGCTGGGAAGTTGCGGTGCGGTCCCCTACGGCACTGCGTAGGATCCTATGGTCTTGGCGTGCAACCGTGCGTCGTTGCGGTCCGGTCCCAGGTCGACGGGAACGTGCACCTTCCGCCGACCACTGGCGACAACATCGATGTACTGTGGAGACCTCACGCCCCACGTGTTGAGCAATTCGGCGGTACGTCCACCCGGCCTCCCGCATGCCCACTATACGCCCTCGCTCAAAGTCCGTCAACTGCACATACGGTTCACGTCCATGCTGTCGCGGCATGCTACCAGTGTTAAAGACTGCGATGGAGCTCCGTATGCCACGGCAAACTGGCTGACACTGACGGCGGCGGTGCACAAATGCTGCGCAGCTAGCGCCATTCGACGGCCAACACCGCGGTTCCTGGTGTGTCCGCTGTGCCGTGCGTGTGATCATTGCTTGTACAGCCCTCTCGCAGTGTCCGGAGCAAGTATGGTGGGTCTGACACACCGGTGTCAATGTGTTCTTTTTTCAATTTGCTGGTTGCTTATCGAACGGCTTGCAGAGGCAACAAAAATTATTCAATATTTCATGCCGCTATTAACCGCATTTAAAAACTGAAATACTGTCATAATCAACTCATTAAGGGGAGAGGGAAGGCAACAGGGCTTCAAAAATTCGATTTTTAGATTGAAAGGCCTGGTCTTTCCTGCGTGAAGCAGTTTTTGTTTTATATAAATACGACAATTTTTTCGTGAGATATGATGGTTTCCCTGACGCTCTGTGCAATCTGGGGACGGTGACAGCAAATCTTATGAGCGGGTATGTGCAGAACAACCCTATGGTCCTAATGTCACAATTTCTGAATTAGAATACATTGGGCATGTCCAGAAGAGAATGGGGTCCAGGTTGCGAAAATTATTGAAAGAAAAGTCCAAAATAATAATGGAAGATGATAAGAGGATAGGTGGTAAATGTTGAAATATATAGATCACAGTATTATTATGGCATGGCCACAAGAAGAAATGTAGTTAATTTATAAAACATGAAAAAAACCGTATGGGCTATCTTTTCCCATAAGCTTTCCACGAATGAAAATCGAGTGCACGGTCTTTGCCTGAATGATCCTGACACTTGGTGCAAGTACAGGAGAAGTGCCAGATATGACCACACACATTCTTTATTTGCATCAGTAAAGATCGAAATTAAAACCATATTTAGAGACCTTTGTAAAGATACCTTGTTGAAGAAATCTCTTGATGGGAAAATGAATGTGTGAAATCTGTCATTTGGAACCGTTTATCGAAAACTGTATTTGTTCAGCTTACGACCCTCAAATTTGGTGTTTATGATGCTATTTTACGCTTCAGTGATGGTGTAATTAGAAAACTGGATGTTTTGGAATTATTGGGCATAAAAACTAGTGGAAACACTGCAAAATCCTTGGTACAAATAGATAAAGAGAGAATCCGCAAAGCAGATATTTCTAATTTAAAATGCACAAAAGAAGCCAGACAGAAAAGAAGAGGCACCAAGAGAAGAAAAGAGGATCAGTATGATTCAGATGATGCTCAGTATGGTGCAGGAAAATATTAGTGGTCAGTAATTCTCATCAACTATACTAGAATTGCAATATTAAACTTTAAATGGATTTTTCCCAAAACTACATTTTTTTTACTTTCAGCTACCATTATTTGATAAACTAATGGGGTTAGAAACATGAAATTTGATCAGTTTGTACTGCATATGGCAACACGCTATTGCAAGTAAATTGAGAAACACCAATCAATCAGAAACTGTTTTATAATAATTAATGTAAAAAAGTTAAATTTTACAAGTGAAAGAATAAATTTTTCTTCTTGAAGATATAATGTTCATTTTACTTGTAAATTGAGGCATATGTGTTGTATATATGCAGTAAAAATTTCATTGCTTTATTCTTATAATTCTTTTGAAAAGTGTGCCTATTCAAAGAGTAAAATAGCATTGGCAGAATAGCGATAAAACTGCGTTCCGTCTCCCCTTAAGCGATTTAGGGAAATCATGGAAAAACGAAATCTGGATGGCCGGGCGCGTATATGAACCGTCGTCCTGCAGAATGCAAATTCAGTGTGCTAATCAATGCGTCACATCGCTAAGGAAAACGCATTGCATTGTGAATGCTTCCAGAACAGTTGTGCACATATTGTAGTGGAAGTGTAAGATTAGGGAAGGTAAAGCTTCCCTTGCGGATGTACACCATCACTAAAATGGCCAGTGACATCTTACCATGAACTGAAAAAAACACATCCACTAGTGAAAATGAACCATCACTGTACTAGACTAGGGAATGATTACAGTAGCATATTATCCACTAGTTAAACTGTACCATCGCTGCTCCCACGTTGTTATCGGTGCGTCCAATAATGCTACGCAGCATCAGCATGAATGTAATTGTCGTCAGCTCGTTATTGTTATGTTATACAGCAGTGCAGTTATGGTTCACAGTAGTGCAATTACGGTTCACATGAGTGCAGCTATGGTTGAATCAGTGAAGTTCTACGAACGTCTTAAGAGTGGAACGGGGAAATCTCACTTATAAGTCTGTCTTTATGGACAGAGAAAAGTACGAGTCATTTATCAGCAACGCTAAATCACTAAAATCTGGACGAAAGAGGGACGGCAACGAATACAAGTTTTTGAAGAGTTATGAAGTGCTGGAAGTGAGTGGAGTAACCAAATTAATACAACCTGTAACTGAAGAAGGTAAGATAAATACTATTTTTGTGATGAAGAACTGTATGATATTCCGCATGATGCTCGTGTAATGAATGGTCACGGTGGACGCGACCGAATGATGAAACGCTTGTCAAAGTTCTGTAATGTAACATACAGAGATGTCCAAATTTATCCTAGTGTGTGTGAGCCTTGTTTACAAAAGCAAAAAGGTCAGAAAAAATGAACAGCAGTGAAGCCAATGCTGTTCAAGTAGCTAAATTCCAGATACCAAGTTGATTTCATCGACTTCCTGTCGCAGCCAGATGGAGATTACAAGTTCTTTATGGTTTATCAGGACCACCTCACTAAATTCGTTGTTCTCAGGCCACTGAAGCTCAAAATAGCTGAAGAGGTATGCGATAACATTGGCTCTGAGCACTATGGGACTTAACTTCTGAGGTCATCAGTCCCATAGAACTTAAAACTACTTAAACGTAACTAACCTAAGAACATGACACACATCCATGCCCAAGGCGGGATGCGAACCTGCGACCGTAGCGATCGAACCCGTGACCATAGCGGTCTCGCGATTCCAAACTGTAGCGCCTAGAACCGCTCGGCAACCCCGGCCGGCTGCGGTAACATTATTGACATTTTTATGTTGTTAGGCGCTCCCTGAGTATTGTAGTCTGACAATGGCAGAGGGCTCGTTAGCAAAATAATGAGCAGCTTAACTGAACTATGGCCCAATTTTAAGATTGTCCACGATAAATCTAGTTACAGTTAGAGCCAAGGCAGCGTAGAGCGAGCAAATCAAGACATAGAAAATATGCTAACTACATGGATGCTGGACGAAAACACCGCGGAGTGGAGGCGTGCATTAGGGTTTGTGCAGTTAATGTGAAGAAATGGAAAAAAGAACACATTGACACCGGTGTGTCAGACCCACCATACTTGCTCCGGACACTGCGAGAGGGCTGTACAAGCAATGATCACACGCACGGCACAGCGGACACACCAGGAACCGCGGTGTTGGCCGTCGAATGGCGCTAGCTGCGCAGCATTTGTGCACCGCCGCCGTCAGTGTCAGCCAGTTTGCCGTGGCATACGGAGCTCCATCGCAGTCTTTAACACTGGTAGCATGCCGCGACAGCGGGGACGTGAACCGTATGTGCAGTTGACGGACTTTGAGCGAGGGCGTATAGTGGGCATGCGGGAGGCCGGGTGGACGTACCGCCGAATTGCTCAACACGTGGGGCGTGAGGTCTCCACAGTCCATCGATGTTGTCGCCAGTGGTCGGCGGAAGGTGCACGTGCCCGTCGACCTGGGACCGGACCGCAGCGACGCACGGATGCACGTTAAGACCGTAGGATCCTACGCAGTGCAGTAGGGGACCGCGCCGCCACTTCCCAGCAAATTAGGGACACTGTTGCTCCTGGGGTATCGGCGAGGACCATTCGCAACCGTCTCCATGAAGCTGGGCTACGGTCCCGCACACCGTTAGGCCGTCTTCCGCTCACGCCCCAACATCGTGCAGCCCGCCTCCAGTGGTGTTGCGACAGGCGTGAATGGAGGGACGAATGGAGATGTGTCGTCTTCAGCGATGAGAGTCGCTTCTGCCTTGGTGCCAATGATGGTCGTATGCGTGTTTGGCGCCGTGCAGGTGAGCGCCACAATCAGGACTGCATACGACCGAGGCACACAGGGCCAACACCCGGCATCATGGTGTGGGGAGCGATCTCCTACACTGGCCGTACACCTCTGGTGATCGTCGAGGGGACACTGAATAGTGAACGGTACATCCAAACCGTCATCGAACCCATCGTTCTACCATTCCTAGACCGGCAAGGGAACTTGCTGATCCAACAGGACAATGCACGTCCGCGTGTATCCCGTGCCACCCAACGTGCTCTAGAAGGTGTAAGTCAACTACCCTGGCCAGCAAGATCTCCGGATCTGTCCCCCATTGAGCATGTTTGGGACTGGATGAAGCGTCGTCTCACGCGGTCTGCACGTCCAGCACGAACGCTGGTCCAACTGAGGCGCTAGGTGGAAATGGCATGGCAAGCCGTTCCACAGGACTACATCCAGCATCTCTACGACCGTCTCCATGGGAGAATAGCAGCCTGCATTGCTGCGAAAGGTGGATATACACTGTACTAGTGCCGACGTTGTGCATGCTCTGTTGCCTGTGTCTATGTGCCTGTGGTTCTGTCAGTGTGATCATGTGATGTATCTGACCCCAGGAATGTGTCAATAAAGTTTCCCCTTCCTGGGACCATGAATTCACGGTGTTCTTATTTCAATTTCTAGGAGTGTAGATTTACTGGCGTACATTTTGTATACTGACAAGTAATATTGTATATAAATTCAGAGTGCAGAAGGTAGAGTGCTGTTTACAAAAGATAACTGTTACAGATGCATGGGCAAAGAAGAGCAAATATAAGCTAAAAGAAACTCACTAACAAGAAACAACTTCCGCTTAACATTACGGAAGCTTAAGCGATAAAAATGATAAAGCAGTGGGCGCTATATACATGCGCGTAAGCACTGGTCTTGATGGTTTTAAGTAGCATAATTTTACATAACAGCAATATGACAATTTTTTAAAGAACGCCACTAACAACTGCAACAATTGTAGAGGTATACATTAAGTATAAAACCTGTAATTCATTTATGTAGCACCGTGAACTAATAAACCTTTATTTGCAGCTGGTTGGCTGATTTATCAACCTCTTCCTGTTTCGCAGCCATGTTTACGAATTTGACATTTACTGCAGTCGCAAAAGGTGGTAATACACTCTCTATTACGAGAGTCATTCGATAATTAATGAGACAAATTGGTCTGGGGAAAAAAATGTTAGTAGGGCAAGTTTGGTACTTTTATGGCTTTTAAGTTGGCATCGGTGGGATGAGCCCTGATCAGCTGATGTATCAACATTGTTTTTTTATAACCTAAAAAATACGTTTCAAGATGGCGAGTCCGCTTGAAACATCAACATTAGTTGAACAACGTTCTGTTATTCGTTTTTTACTTGCTGATGGCGAAAAATCAGTGAATATATACTGTAGAATGTCTCAAGTTTATGGTGAAGGTTGTACAAGTGGGTAGAGCAGTTCAAAAATGGTTGCGACTCAGTGACTGACAAACACCGTTCTGGCCGACCTGTTGCAGCTTCAACTCCCTCCCTTGAAAGTCGAATTGATGACATTATTCATGCCGACCGTCTTCTGACTGTGGAAATGATTGTTTATAAGGTTCAAGTTAGTACTGGTACAATTCATAATATTATCTGTAACAAGCTGAATTCCGCAAAACATGTGCAAGATGTGTCTCAAAGGAGTTGACGCGACTACACAAGGAAACAAGATTGAGAGTGTGCACAGAACTAAACGAACGCTATGAAAGAGAAGGTCAGCACTTCCACAACAAAATTTTAACTTGTGATGAAACTTGAAGTCACTATTATGAGCCAGAATCAAAAAGACATAGCGTGGAGTGGAAGCACACCAACTCACCTGCCACGAAAATATTCATACCCCAAACATCAGCAGGAAAAGTCATGTTGACGGTGTTTTGAGATGCTGAAGGTCCATTTTTTTTGTGATTATCTCGAAGAGCAGCGTACAATGAACAGCCAATACTACTCGGATATGCTTTTAAAAAAGGTGAAGCCAGCCATGAGAGAGAGACGTCGTGGATCTCAGAGGAGAGGTGTGATTCTCCAGCAAGAAAACGCACGTCCGCATATTGCTCAACCAACCTGTGAAACCATCAACAAAATGGGCTGGGAAGCACTGCCTCATCCCCCTTCCAGTCCTGTTTTAGCGCCTAGTGATTTCCATTTGTTTGGTGCACTGAAGGAGTCATTACGTGGGAAGAGGTTCCAGGACAGCGAGGACGTGAAAAAGTTTGGGGGGAAATTGGTTCAAACTTCAAGATAGTCCTTTGCAGCCGGAATAAAAAAAAAAAAAAGCTTGCAGCCCGTTGGAACAAGTGCATAAATGTTCAAGGAGATTATTTTGAAAAGAAGAGAACATACATCAGGTACCACACGAACAAACTCAGTCTTCGGCCATCACATAACTTTTAATAAGCATGCCGAAGGGACGGTACAACAGAATTTGCAAGTTCTTCTTTACGCTAATAAAGGCTTATTATTAAATATTTTGGAGGAGATCAAAATATATGCCCATTATAGAGCTGAACCGTCAGTGCTTCTCAATGAACAGTTGGATTTTCGTGAAAAGCATTTTTATGATCTCTTTGACGAAATTCTATGAACACGTATGTACTCTTTTGTTCAGAAAATCATAGGACCTAGTTGTGTCCATGGCAGAAATGTGCCTTAGAAGGGTACGTAAATATTTATATCACAATCTTAAACTTCCAACTAGAAATATTACGAAATATGACTCCATTTTTAATAAATCAGTTTTATGACATTTAAAAAAGTGTATGTAATGTCATAGCACTCTGCAGCTGATAAACTCAAGTGGCAGACTCTGCAAGAGAGGCGCTCTGCATCGCGGTGTAGCTTGCTCGCCAGGGTGAGGGTGCGTTTCTGGATGAGGTTTCGTATATTTGCTTCCCCCTACTTATACTTCCCGAGGAGATTACGAATGTAAAATTAGAGAGATTCGAGCGCGCACGGAGGATTTCAGACGGTCGTTCTTCCCACGAACCATACGCGACTGGAACAGGAAAGGGAGGTAATGACAGTAGCACGTAAAGTGCCCTCCGCCACACACCGTTGGGTGGCTTGCGGAGTATAAATGCAGATGTAGATGTAGATGAAGTATTGTTTTGTAAAAAAAATCGCTTTTTTCTCCATAACAATTTGTCCCTTTAATAATTGAATGGCCCTCGTACTTGTTTAAATAAAAAGAGTTTAGGAGGAACAAACTCGATTGCGGTTAATATTGACCCGGAGACCGTAGCGAGGTTAGGCGAGTCCTAAAACGGACGACGCGTGTAGTGGGGCAGCGGCAGTCAGTGGAGAGGCGACGCGGAGTTTTGGCTCCATTCACGTGCGGCGGGTCCATTCAGAGGGAGCGGAGCGGATGGGACCGGCCGGGTCGCCGGGCTCCGGCTGCATCGATTGGCCGCGTCTTGCCACATCTGGCAGCGGTCAGGCCTGCGCAGCGTGCGGCCACGGCGTCACGAACACACTGGCAGGAAATGGGACATTTTACGCCGTGTACAGCCCGACCGAGCCATACCGAGACTGATATTCCAGTATTCGCGTACCAGTGGACTCTTTAATTTTACAATTTTAGCCTTCTGCGAGCTTATTTTCAGTATTTTCATCCCAAAAAATTGGCCTTCCTACCGATAAAGAACAGTGCTTTTCTACTGTTGAATATGCTTCTCCAGTCTGGTACAGGTCATCTCGTGCCAGACAAGTAGACATTGCTCTCAACGAAACCTGCTGGTTGATCACATGTTGCTTAAGACCTACCCCAACTGATACGCTCTACTGCCTGGCTGGAATAGCGCCACCACGGATACGCAGAACAGTGGCTGCCAACAAGGAGAGACTGAATGTGTAACAGGACAGTGCCCATCCACTGCACGGACATAATCCACCACAGCGACGGCTGAGATCGCGAAAGGCCTCCCTGAGAACATCCGAGAATCTCACCATTTCACCAGAGAAGGCAAGGCTGGAGTTATGGAAGAAGTCGACGCCTCACCTGCAGACATGTTACGATCAGCAGTTGGACAATCGAGAGACAACTGAACAGATGGGGCTTCATAACAGAAGATACGTCCTGTGATTGTGGACAAGAACAATCCACAAGCCACATGTTCCAGTGCCTTTTGTGTCCTACATCCTGCACGAAGATTGATCTCCAAGCACCTTGGAGGTTGCGAAGTACTGGGCACATGTAATATAAATACAATATATATATATATATATATATATATATATATATATATATATATATATATATATATATATATATATATTGATGTGTATGGCCACTGTTAATTTGTATGTTTCTGATTCGAGAATAAATAAAAGTGCTGAATGGAACAATTAATTATATGGAGAAGGGTAAATTTGACGTAAGCGACCCTGGTCCGAAAACGCCCGGGCGAAAGTTATAAGCAAATATGTCTGACAGTGGATGTCTTCTACTGCAAACTCTTTGCTTTCCATATTTTTGAAGAAGGTAGATGGACCAAAACAACTTGGTTCGTTGATTTGCGGGAGAGGACCAAACGGCGACGTCATCTGTACCATCGGATTAGAAACGGAAGTAGGTCGTGACGTTTCAGAGGAACCATCCCGACATTTACCTAAAGCTATTTAGGGAAATCACGGGAAAACTAAATCAGGGTGGCCGGATGCGGATTTGAACCGTCGTCCCCCCGAATGCGAGTGCAGTGTGCTAACCACTGCGCCACCTAGCTCGGTACCAAAACAAGTGAAAGGTGTCCATTAAATCAGGGCTCTAAAGCCTTACCTTGCCTCAAGAGCTATGTGCACTTCTTCAGTAGAAGAGATGTTTAACGCCAGCAAAGATGAACACGTGCTCGTAACTCTTAAGACATGCACTTTGCAACCCATGTTTACCACATATTTTTTTCCTTCTTTTGGTGTATACTATCAGCTATGAAATTTACCTACAGTCTTAACATTCCACTGTCGGAGGTATCAGAACAATTTCTGCTGATAACTTTCGATTCAGTCTTTTGTAGACCAGTGCCCATGACCTCAAATTGATACATTAACTGTTCTCCATCATCCTTTAAAATTAAAAAAAAAATGTTCAGATGTATGTGAAATCCTATGGGACCTAACAGCTAAGGTCAGCAGCCCCTAAGCTCACACTAATTAACCTAAATTATCCTAAGGACGAACACACACATGCATGCCCGAGGGAGGACTCAAACCTCCGCCGGGACCAGCCGCACAGTCCATGACTGCAGCGCCTTAGACCACTCGGCTAAAATTTTTGAACATCAGCATGCAATCACCTAATACGTGATCACATATCGTATAATTCGGATATAACAGAGAACAGGCATTTGCAGGTGACCGTAGAAGGATTCCACAGCCACTGACATACTCCGATGAGCCACAACATTATGACCACCTACTTAAAAGGGTGTTGGTCCACCTCTGGAACTCGGTTCAGCAGTGATTTTTCGTGCCATGGATTCGACAAGTACTTGATATGTTTCCAGAGGTTTGTGGCACCAGATGCCTACACACAGGTCACACACTTCCTCTAATTTACAGGCGGTTGGTTTGTAGGCGCGGAGTTGGCACCCGACAGCAGCCCCGTTGGGTTTCATCGGATTCAGATGAGCCGAATTTGATGACCAAGACATCAACGTGAGTTCATCATCATGCTCCACAAACAGTTGCAGCACCATTCCATGTGACACGAACAGTTATTGTGCTGGAAGATTCCATCGCTGTTGGGGAAGGCATCAAGCATAATGGGTTACATCTGGTCCATAATAATGTTCATGTAGTCGACAGCTGCCAAGGCGCCTTCGATTACTACCTCAGGTCCCATGGAAGCCCAGGGGCCGTATTTTATAACGTTCATACCGATCAGTGCAGTAATTTAGTCTCTGTAGTGACGTCATTTTCTCTTCTTTATCCGAATTTCCTATTCAGTAAGCTTCTGAGACCTGTTACCGAACGGTCCTCCAGTCGATTTTTCGACAACCGTACCGAAAGTTTTGGATTTCTGTATGGTCCTGTCGTTCGGTTAGCTGTGGTTTATTTAAACGTCTGATTTGTTATTTTAAACATATTGAGCGGTTTTAGCTTTGGATTTAGTAATTGTGTTACTAAAGAATTGCCACAGGATGTGTCCAGTTGGAAAGTGAGTTCATATAGACTATTTTCCTTTGTTAGAAGTGTGGTTAGCTTAGGTTGTTACTGTGAATGATTACAACATCAAAAACGTTTTCGGTCAAAATTCTCTCAAAATACCTGTTATTTTATGCAGTTAAGAGTTTAAAGATCATTAAATGTCAAGACATCAGCTCTGCTTACGTATATTACATCAGCATTAGCTGAAATTACTAGTGTCTTCGCGTACTCTTCTCCGCATATGGTTTACTTATTAACTATCGAAAAGCGTTTAAAACTTATAAGTAAGAATGCAAAGGAATTTTGTGAAACCTGATATACAAAACTTTCCAGATCTGATGCATTTATGGCTTACGTGCGCATCATTCAGAAACGAAGTCAGCCTGTATGTTTCTCCATTGAAATCACATAAAGTGAGCACTGGTAGCATACAAGCTGTAGTAGCGGAGTTGGTAAGGCGACGAACTGCTATAGCAAAGGATGTAGGTTCGTTTACTGCTTGATGCGAAAATACTGTTTTTTTCCTCTTTGTGTTTGCAACGCATTCTGAGACTTCGTTGATCGTCAAAGTTAAGTATTTTTCTGAAATGTTCATTGTAATTTACAAGTAAGAGCGCGCTTTCCCAGTAACGAGTATCTCCGATTTCGTGACTTCGATATGTTTAAGAAATGAAAGATAAAAGTACTGTGCGAGAAACAACTGACAGTGACATTTATCGTTCTTCTTGTCACAAATAATTCACCATTTGTTTTCGGAACACGTAGCGATTTTCGAGAGTGTGGTCAGACACGAAGAGCACAACGTAAATTACTGCAAATGAGACTGGCAGCAATCGTATTTGTCACTAGTATTTATCTGCGATCGAATCGTTAACAACAGTAGACAAAGATGAAAAGTTCCCGCCACAATATTTTCAGGCTATACCACCATATATGAAACATTTTGATTCATCAGACGCATGTTATAAACTATAGCTCCACTCGCCACACGCTTTCGAAAAGGCGATTTTTGACATTTTGTTTTTATGAACCAAATCGTTGATGTATCATATAGGGAAGTAGGCTACTCATCATTTTGATCTCTAGCAGCGAGCTGCAACCACATTCTGCGCATCTTCTTATTCTTTGACACTCTCTTAAACAATTTTTCGGGCTGTTGGACATGTGTTCCGTCTATGCAACTAATTGAAGGCAGTTTATTCCCATACGCATTTCGCTTCTTTTATGTGTGAAGCATCATCACGAATAATGAAGCGAAACGCTTATGGCCATTAAGAAACTGCCTTCAGTTAGTTGCATGGACGGAATGTACCTCCATGAATTTTGAAGCAACTAGAGAACGAAGGAAAACAGAAAAAAGTGACCAATTTTTCGGGTGTTCCTGTAGATGTATTTGTACAGTATGGTCCTACACTCCATTCCTAACTCATCGTAAAATCCAAAACAAGCTGTCAATGTGAATGAGAATTAAATGACATAATGTGACATTTACGATAATTTCCAGAATGCAGTCAATATTCTAACGTTGTCATACATTCTTGAAAGCCTGTGGTCAGCGAAATTTGAACAATATTACGTACTCTAACCACACTTATCAGTACTGTGAAGAATGGCATGATGTGTCGGCTGCTAGCCTCTTCGTACCATTGCAGTGCGCATGCGCGGATCTGAGGCAGATTGCTTCTCATTGGTTGGCACGAGGAGAACTGACAACAGCGTTTCGGTTCGCTAGGACCATTTGGCATCGCTTTCGAAATGCGTACTGAATAATGTTGGGGCTCTGTTTCGGTGCGCTCGCATATCGAATCCGATAGGCAGTATGGCGGAAAGATACAGCATAGGGCCCCAGGCGAATGTCCCCCATAACATAATACTGCTCCCGCTGATCTGTGTCCTTGGCACGTTGCATGTGTCGAGCAGCCGTTCGCCTGGATCACAGCATGTCTGGGCACGACCATCGACCTGGGTTCACAATGAATGGGGTTCATCTGACCAGGGGATACGATTCCATTATTCCGCGGCGCAATCTCGATGATCCCATGCCCACTGTAATCATAACTGACGATGTTTTTGTGTCAATATAACACGAAGGAGTCCTCTGCTGGACAGCACCATGTTGAACACTTCCCACTGAACAGTGCGCTCCCAAACACTCGTGCCTGCGCCAGCACTGTAGTCTGTCATCGGATCTGCCACAGATCGCCGCCTACCCTGCTTTAGCCTCCAATCACTGCATTCTGTGTTGAGGTATGGACGTCCAACTACCTATCACCTGCTCTTGGTTCCAGCGTTCTTCAACCACTTTCCACAGATGCTCGCGACAGTAGGACGGCAACAGCCGACAAGCCTCGCCGTTTCCGAGGTGCTCACTCCCAGGCACTGGGCCACAACAATCTGGCTTTTGTCGAAGCCATTTAAGTCAGAGGATCTCCGCATTTGCGCTCCTTATCGTCCATACAGTGATTTCACATTCGTCGCTGACCCGCTCATATATTTCTCTTACCCCGTTACATGCTCTCAGCGCCAACAGGCAGCATACAACGTCACGGTGGGTATTGGTCGTCATGTTTTGACTCAGCAGTGTACATGTCCCATAAGAACCGCGAGGACAAGAGAAATTAGGGCTTGTACGAAGGCGTACAAGCAATCGTTCGTTCCCCCACTCCATTTGCGAATGGGCTAGCAGATGATAGGATTAGTAGTGGTAGACGGTACCTTCCGCCATACGCCGTACCGTGGCTTGAATAATACCTATGTGGATTTACGAGGGCGTTCAATATGTAATTCAACACACTTTTTCCTGAAAGCACGTTTGTTTTCAAAAATGGTTCAAATGGCTCTTAAGCATCTGAGGTCATCAGTCCCCTAGACTTAGCACTACTTAAACCTGACTAACATAAGGACATCACACACATGAATGCCCTAGGCAAGATTCGAACCTACGACGGTAGCAGCAGCGCGGTTCCGGACTGAAGCGCCTAGAACCGCTCGGCCACAGCCGCCGGCCCACGTTTGTTTTATCCAGGATTCATGTACACCAATTATTCCCCAATCTTTTGACTACAAAACCCTACTTTTCAACATAATCTTCGTTCAAAGCGACGGCCTTGCGTCACCTTACTCAGAGGGCCTGTCTGCTCTGCCTGTATGATCTGATGGTACCACTCTACTGGTCCACGCCGGAGCGAAAGTCTTGCTGCATCAATAACCTCCCCATCATCCACGTAGTGCTTTCCGCGCAGTGCATCCTCCATTGGCCCAAACCGATGGAAGTTCGGATGTGCGAGATGCAGGCTGTAAGCTGTGTGAGAAAGAACAGCCCAATGAAGTCTTGCGAGCTCTTCTTGGGTGCACAGATGTGTGTGAGCCCTTGCGTTATCGCGGAGAAGGAGAAGTTAGTTTGCATTTTTGTGACGACGAACACACTGAAATCGTTTCTTCAATTTTCTGAGTGCAGCGCAGGACACTTCAGAGGTGATCGTTGCAGCATGATGGAGGCAATGAAACAGAATAACCCCTTCATAGTCCCAGTAGACTACCAACTGAGGGCGCGGCTTTGAGCTTTTTCTTCGAAGGTGGAGTACCGCCACTCCATGGTTTGCCGTTTTATTACCGGTTCGAAGTGGCGAACCGATGTTTCATCGACTATGCCGATGTTCGATAAAAAATTGTCATGATCAGCCTGATCACACGTAAGCAATGCCGCAATACGTTGCTTTTTATGGTCTTCTGTTAGTCGGCGAGGAACCCAGAGGGCATACAATTAGTGGACCAGTGTGTCAGCATTACCAACAGAGACGTCCAACTGTGCAGCAAGGTATATGATTGCGATCCGTCGGTCACATCGAATAAGAGTGTCCGCACATTCCAACATTGCACCATTCACAGCTTCGTACGGTACGCAGAAGATCGGACTGATTTGCGCAACCTGGTTGCGATTATGACAGACGCCTCGCCCAAAGATTCACCCTGGTTTTGTCCAGTGCCAGGTTTCTGTAGATATTGTGCAACCGCCCAGAAATATCTACGATGCTTTGGTTTTCCGCCTAGAGAAATTGAATGACAGCTTTCTACTTGGAACACACCTCTGTTACAGACACCATTTTGAATGGTACGCATAACACCGCCACTTATAGGAATTTGATGAAACTATAGGGATTGAAGCAGGAATATTCCGCAGTGTCCCATAACAAACTCCGGATTTTTTTCAAACGACGTTGGCAGAGGAAAAAAAACTGTTGCTTTGCATATTGAAGGCCCCCTCGTATATGTAGATGTAGAGGGTGACAATTACTGAACTATATAAAATACAATCGTTTGCATTAAGACATTCAAATTGCACGGTTGGTCGCGGGACATGACGGAAATTAGTATGCGCATGCACACGTGTCTTGTTGTAGTCGGCCATTTCCACTTGGATGGGTTCGTCAGTAAGCAAAATGGGCACATTTGGAGGACTGAGAATCCGCATTTCACGATCGAGAACTCTCAAATATGATTCAAATGGCTCTAAGCACTATGGGACTTAACATCTGAAGTCATCAATCCCCTAGGCTTAGAACTACCTAAACCTAACTAACCCAAGGACATCGCGCACATCCATGCCCGAGGCAGGACTCCAACGTGCGCCCGTAGCAGCAGCCTGGTTCTGGGCTGCAGCGCCTAGAACCGCTTCGTTCACAGCGGCCGGTGTGAGAAGTCTTTTCACCCTCAACAGGTGGTTGTGTGGTACGTAGTGTCCAGTCACGGAATCATCGGTGCGATGTTCCTCGATGCCACAGTGACTACCAAACGGCGTGTGAAGGTTTCGGATGATGACTACATCCCCATCATCCAAAGTGATCCTGATTTCGACAAGATATGGTTCATGCGAGACGGAGCTCTACCCCATCGAAGTAAGAGAGTATTTGATGTCCCGGAGGAGCACATTGGGGATCGCATTCTGGCTCTAGGGTACCCAGAGGCCACTGGCATCTCCCTCGATTGGCCGCCATATTATCCGGATGTGGCCGCATGGGGCTCTATTTTGTGGGGCTATATTAAAGACAAGGTGTACAGAAAGAACCCCAATAACCCCAGCCCCACTGCCGAGCTGGAAACAGCCATTCAGTAGGTCATCGATACCATCGATGTTCCCACACTTCAGCGGGTCATGCACAATTTCGCTATTCGTCTGCGCCACATGATCGCCAATGACGGCTGTTGAATAAAGTGTGTACACTCCGTAGTTTGTAACTAATTTACGTTTTTTAAATATATTTCAATAATTGTCACCCTGAGGTTTACAGCGACGTGACAAAAGTCATGGGGTACCTGCTGATATCCTGTTGGACCTCCTTCTGCCCAGTGTAGTGTAGCAACTCGACGTGGCACAGAGTCAACAATTCGTTGCAAGTCCACTGCAGAAATATTAAGGCATGCTGTCTCTATAGCCATCCCTAATTGCGAAAGTGTTTCTGGTGCAGGATTTTGTGCACAAACTGAACTCTTGATTAATTCCAATAAATGTTCGATGGGATTCATGTCGGGCGAATTTTCCGGAATGCTCTTGAAACGAGTCGCAAGGAACTGTGGTCCAGGAGATGGCACATTTCCGTCCATAAAAATTCCATCGTTGTTTGAGAAGTCCATGATGGCTGCAAATGGCCTCCGAGTAGCCGAGCATAAGTACGACCAGTCAATGCTTGGCTGTATAGGACGAGAGGTCCCAATCCATTCCAGGTAAACACAGCTCACATCATTGCGGTTCCAAACGGCTCCAAGCACTTCACATCTGAGGTCATCAGTCCCCTAGACTTAGAACTGTTAAGCCTAACTAACTTAAGGTCATCACAAACCTCCATGCCCGAGGCAGGATTCGAACCTGCGACCGTAGCAGCCACATGGTTCCGGACTGAAGCGCCTAGCACCTCTCGGTCACAGCGGCTGGCCATCATTGCAGAGCCACCACCAGCTTGGACATTGACAACCTGGTTTCATAGCTTTGTGGGGTCTGTACCTTATCGTGAGCTCTTAGCAACTCAAATCGGGACTCATCTGATCAGGTCACGGCCTTCTGGTCGTCTAGCGTAGAACCCCTACGTTCACGAGCCCGTTAGAGGCCCTGCAGACGATGTCGTGCTGTTAGCAAAGGTACATCTGCCGACGTCCTGCTGCTATAGCCCCTTAACGCCAAATTTCACCGCAATTTTCTAACAGATACATTCGTCGTAAATCCTGCATTGATTTCTGCGGTCATTTCAGGCAGTGTTGCTTTTCTGTTTACACTGACAACTCCGCGCTGCTCTCGGTCGTTAAGTGAAGGCCGTCGACGACTGCGTTGTCCGTGGGTAGAGGTAATGTCTGAAATTTAGTATTCTCGGCATTTGACACTGTAGATCTCGGAATATCGACTTCCATAATGATTTCCAATTCGCGTGTCCCATTTGTGAGGGTCCAAGTACCACTCCACATTCAAAGTGTATTAATTCCCGCCGTACATCCATAATAAGGTCGGAGTCCGCCGCCGGTAGCTGAGTGGTAAGCGTGACTGAATGTCAATGCTAAGGGCCCGGGTTCGATTCAGGGCTGGGCCGGACATTGTCTCTGCTCAGGGACTGGGTGTTGTGTTGTCCTAATCATCATCATTTCGTCCCCATTGACGCGCAAGTCGCCGAAGTGGCGTTCAATAGAAAGACTTGCACCCGGCGGGCTGTCTACCCGACGAGAGGCCCAAGTCACACGACATCCATTATTTATTCCTTCAATAAGGTTGGAAACCTTTTCACATTAACCAGCTGAGTACAAATGACAGCTCCGCCATTGCACTGACCTTTCATACCTTGTGTACGACATACTACCTCCATCTGTATGAGCATATCGCTGTCCTATGGTTTTTGTTACCTCAGTGTTTAGCGCCGCCACCTACCAGGTATGGATATAAGCTAGTATCTTTCATAAACGTTGGTGTCCGCCCCATAGCTGAGTGGTCAGCGTGACGGATTGCCGTCCTGCGGGGCCCGATTCCCAGCTGCGTCGGGGATTTTCTCCGCTCAGGGACTGGGTGTTGTGCTGTCTTCATCATAAAGAACCTACGGAATATCAGACCAGCTGTGTGGCTGGATTGAACAGTTTTTAGCAAACAGAACACAGCATGTTGTTCTCGATGGAGAGACGTCTACAGACGTTAAAGTAACCTCTGGCCTGCCACAGGGGAGTGTTATGGGACCACTGCTTTTCACAATATATATAAATGACCTAGTAGATCGTGTCGGAAGTTCCATGCGGCTTTTCGCGGATGATGCTGTAGTATACAGAGAAGTTGCAGCATTAGAAAATTGTAGCGAAATGCAGGAAGATCTGCAGCGGATAGGCTCTTGGTGCAGGGAGTGGCAACCGACCATTAACATAGACAAATGTAATGTATTGCGAATACATAGAAAGAAAGATCCTTTATTGCATGATTATTGACAGCGGAACAAACACTGGAAGCAGTTACTTCTGTAAAATGTCTGGGAGTGTGCGTACGGAACGATTTGAAGTGGAATGATCATATAAAATTAATTGTTGATAAGGCGGGTACCAGGTTGAGATTCATTGGGAGAGTCCTTAGAAAATGTAGTCCATCAGCAAAGGAGGTGGCTTACAAGACACTCGGCCGGCCTATACTTGAGTATTGCTCATCAGTGTGGGATCCGTTCCAGGTCGGATTGACGGAGGAGATAGACAAGATCCAAAGAAGAGCGGCGCGTTTCGTCACATGGTTATTTGGTAAGCGTGATAGCGTTAAGTAGATGTTTAGCAAACTCAAGTGGCAGACTCTGCAAGAGTGGCGCTCTGCATCGCGGTGTAGCTTGCTGCCCAGGTTTCGAGAGGGTGCGTTTCTGGATGAGGTATCGAATACATTGCTTCCCCATACTTATACCTCCCGAGGAGATCGCGAATGTAAAATTAGAGAGATTCGAGCGCGCACGGAGGCTTTCCGACAGTCGTTCTTGCCGCGAACCATACGCGACTGGAACAGAAAAGGGAGGTAATGACAGTGGCACGTAAAGTGCCCTCCGCCACACACCGTTGAGTGGCTTGCGTAGTATAAATGTAGATGTAGATCATTTCATCCCCATCCGGCGCGCAGGTCGCCCAATATGGCGTCGAATGTAATAGGACCTGCACCAAGGCGGCCGGACCTACCTCGCAAGGGGCCTCCCGGCCAATGACGCCAAACGCTCATAAACGTTGGTAATGGCTATTAACCTGAAATTAGGGCTTCTACGAAGACCGATCTGGCGTCGACCAGAAGAGTGGAATCATCAGACCATACAGGTGAGTAAGGTGGCGTAAGGCCGTCGCATACAACGGAGATTATATTAAAAAGTAGGTTTTTGTAACGAAAGAATAAGGAACAAAACGGTGCACTGGAATCCTCAATGAAACTAATCTGCTTTCAGAAATAAATGTGTTGTATCAGTGAACGCCCCCTTGTACATCTACGTAGATACTACTCAAGGTACTGTACGGTGTATGGCGGAAGATGCCATCTACTACTAGTTAAATACTCTCCTATTCCAGTCGCAAATGGAGCGAGGGAGAAAACAGGTGCCTGTACGCCTTCGTACAAGCCCTAATTTTTATGTTGTTGCCGATACCAGCGTTTATGAAAGATGCCGATACTAATTTATATCCATATCTGTGTTTTTCCTACCCCCGGAAACATTTGACCCTGTGTGTTTGTGTGTGTGTGTGTGTGTGTGTGTGGTCTTCAGTCTGGTTTGATGCAGCACTCCATGCTACTCTATCGTGTGCAAGCTTCTTCATGTGCCAGTACCTAAATCTCTTTAGTGTATTCATCTCTTGGTCTCCCTCTAAGATTTTTACCCTCCACGGTGCCCTCCAATTCTAAATTGGTGATCCCTTGATGCCTCAGAATATGCCCTGCCAACCGATCCCATCTTCTAGTCAAGTTGTGCCACAAACTCCTCTTCTCCTCAATTCTACTCAATACCTGCTCATTAGTTATGTGATCTGCCCATCTAATCTTCAGCATTCTTCTGTAGCACCAAATTTCGAAAGCTTCTAATTGTTTCTTGTTTAAACTATTTATTGTCTACCTTTCTCCTCCATACATGGCCATACTCCATACAAATACTTTCAGAAACGATTTCCTGACGCTTAAGTATATATTGATGTTAACAAATTTCTCTTCATCAGAAACGATTTCCTTGCCATTGCCAGTCTACATTTTATATCCTCTCTACTTCGGCCATCATCAGGTATTTTGCTCCACAAATAGCAAAACTCCTTTACTACTTTAAGTGTCTCATTTCCTAATCTAATTGTCGCAGCATCACCCGATTTAATTCGACTACATTCCATTATCCTCGTTTTGCTTTTGTTAATGCCCATCTTACATCCTCTTTTCAAGACACTGTCCATTCGGTTCAGCTGTCTCTGACAGAATTACAATTTCATCGACGAACCTCAAGTTTTTATTTCTTCTCCATGGATTTTAATTCCTACTCCGAATTTATCTTTTGTTTCCTTTACTGCTTGCTCGATAGACAAATTGAATAACATCGGGGATAGGCTACAACCCTGTCTCACTCCCTTCCCAACCACTGCTTCCCTTTCATGTCCCTCGACTCTTATAACTGCAATCTGGTTTCTGTACAAATTGTAAATAGCCTTTCGCTCCCTGTATTTTACCCCTGCCACATTCAGAATTTGAAAGAGAGTATTCCAGTCAATGTTGTCAAAAGCTTTCTCTAAGTCTTCAAATTCTAGAAACGTAGGTTTAGTCCTTAATCTTTCTTCTAAGATAAGTCGTAAGGTCAGTATTGCCTCACGTGTTCCAATATTTCTACGGAATCCAAACTGATCTTCCCCAAGATCGGCTTCTACCAGTTTTTCCATTCGTTTGTAAAGAATTCGCGTTAGTATTTTGCTGCTGTGACTTATTAAACCGATAGTTCGGTAATTTTCACATCTGTCAACACCTACTTTCTTTGGGATTAGAATTATTATATTCTTCTTGAAGTCTGAGGGTATTTCGCCTGTCTTGTACATTTTGCTCACCAGATGGTAGAGTTTTTTCAGGACTGGCTCTCCCAAGGCCGTCAGTAGTTCTAATGGAACGTTGTCTATTCCCAGGGCCTTATTTCGACTCAGGTCTTTCAGTGCTCTATCAAACTCTTCACGCAGTATCGTATCTCCCATTTCATCTTCATCTACATTCTCTTCCAGTTCCATAATATTGTCCTCAAGTACATCGCCCTTGTATAGACCCTCTATATACTCCTTCCACCTTTCTGCTTTCTCTTCTTTGCTTAGAACTGGGTTTCCATCTGAGCTCTTGATGTTCATACAAGTGGTTGTCTTTTCTCCAAAGGCCTCTTTAATTTTCCTGCAGGCAGTATCTATCTTACCCCTAGTGAGATAAGCCTCTACATCCTTACATTTGTCCTCTAGCCATCCCTGCTTAGCCATTTTGCACTTGCTGTAAATCTCATATTTGAGACGTTTGTATTCCTTTTTGCCTGCTTCATTCACTGCATTTTGATATTTTCTCCTTTGATCAATTAAATTCAATACTTAATATGTTACCCAAGGAGTTCTACTAGCCTCATCTTTTTACCTACTTGATCCTCTGCTGCCTTCACTACTTCATTCCTCAAAGCTACCCATTCTTCTTCTACTGTAATTGTTTCCCCCATTCCTGTCAATTGTTCCCTTACGTTCTCCCTGAAACTCTGTACAATCTCCGGTTCTTTCAGTTTATCCAGGTCATACCTCCTTAAGTTCCCTACTTTTTGCAGTTTCTTCAGTTTTAATCTACAGGTCATAACCAATAGATTGTGGTCAGAGTCCACATCTGCCCCTGGAAATGTCTTACAATTTAAAACCTGGTTCCTAAATCTCTGTCTTGCCATTATATAATCTATCTGATACCTTTTAGTATCTCCAGGATTCTTCCATGTATACAATCTTTTTTCATGATTCTTAAACCAAGTGTTAGGTATGATTAAGTTGTGCTCTGTGCAAAATTCCACCAGGCGGCTTCCTCTTTTATTTCTTAGCCCCAATCCATATTCACCTACTACGTTTCCTTCTCTCCCTTTTCCTACTGCCGAATTACAGTCACCCATGACTATTAAATATTCGTCATCCTTCAGTATCTGAATAATTTCTTTTATTTGATCGTACATTTCTTCAATTTCTTCGTCATCTGCAGAGCTAGTTGGCATATAAACTTGTACTACTGTAGTAGGTGTGGGCTTCGTATCTATCTTGGCAACAATAATGCGTTCACTATGCTGTTTGTAGTAACTTACCCGCATTCCTATTTTCCTATTCATTATTAAACCTACTCCTAGATTACCCCTATTTGATTTTGTGTTTATAACCCTGTAGTCACCTGACCAGAAGTCTTGTTCCTCCTGCCACCGAACTTCACAAATTCCCACTATATCCAACTTTAACCTATGTATTTCCCTTTTTAAATTTTCTAACCAACCTGCCCGATTAAGGGATCTGACATTCCACGCTCCGATTTGTAGAACGGCAGTTCTCTTTCTACTGATAACGACGTCCTCTTGAGTAGTCCCCACCCGGAGATCCGAATGGGGGACTATTTTACCTCCGGAATATTTTACCCAAGGGGACGCGATCATCATTTAACCATACAGTAAAGCTGCATGCCCTCGGGAAAAATTACGGCTGTAGTTTCCCATTGCTTGCAGCCGTTCGCAGTACCAGCACAGCAAGGCCGTTTTGGTTAATGTTGCAAGGCCAGATCAGTCAATCATCCAGTCTGCTGCCCCTGCAACTACTGAAAAGGCTGCTGCCCCTCTTCAGGAACCACACGTTTGTCTGGTCTCTCAACAGATACCCCTCCGTTATAGTTGCCCCTATGGCACGGCTATCTGTATCGCTGAGGCACGCAAGCCTCCCTCCAACGGCAAGGTCCATGGTTGACCGGGGGAGGACCATGTCCATATCAATATTTTTTCTACCACCCAGAAATATTTGACCCTAATAATGGTTAAAGAAAATAATAGTAGAGGAATGTGAACAGATTTTATACGGTGAGCTGACGAGTTGTGGTGGCGCGGTGGTCGCGAGTGGTGTACCGGTTGGCCACGGGACGGCGGCGTGTCTGCAATCGACCCGGGCGTGGCTGCAGGTGTGTGTGGGTGGGATAGCGTGACCCCGGCGCAGATCGGGCGCGTCCAGCTAGGCCAGGCCAGGGCAGGGCAGGGCAGAGCTCGCCCGGTGCCCGGCTGCCTTCCTATTGATCCCGGCGCTCCGGCTGTGCCGTGGCCGACTGCGCCACTGGCCTCCCACGCACAGCTGGGCTGCCGGGCCGGAGCTGGGGGCCACGCCCCTGTCCCAGGGCTACCAACCCAGCTGCCAAACACTCTCCCTCTCCCAGCCCTGCGCGCTGAGGACGCCGTGTCCTTGCAACACGGCCGGCTCACAGCCCTCGTTACCGCTTCTGGTCAGACACTCACTAGATGACACTATAGGCGGTCACACCAGTATAAATATAGCCAGGCAGCATTTTGTTCTCAGTGGAGAAGCTATAACAGCAGAATGGGTGGGTTAGGAGAGCTGTGTGACTTCGAACGTAGACATGTCACTGGATGTCACCTGCGTGACAGATCTATCGGAGATACACTACTACCCATTAAAATTGCTGCACCACGAAGATGACGTGTGCTACAGACGCGAAATTTAATCGACAGGAAGAAGATGCAGTTATATGCAAATTATTAGCTTTTCAGAGCATTAACACAAGGTTGGCGCCTGTGGCGACACCTACAACGTGCTTACACAAACAGCAGTTGACCGGCGTTGCCTTGTAAAACGTTGTTGTGATGCCTCCTATAAGGAGGAGAAATGCGTACCATCACGTTTCCGACATTGGTAAAGGTCGGATTATAGCCTATCGTAATTGCGGGTTATCGTATCGCGACATTGCTGCTCGCGTTGGTCGAGATCCAATGACTGTTAGCAGAATATGGAATCAGTGGGTTCAGAAGGGTAGTACGGAACACCGTGCTGGATCCCATCGGCCTCGTATCACTAGCAGTCGAGATGACAGGCATCTTATCCGCATGGCTGTAACGGACAGTGCAGCCACGTCTCGATCCCTGAGTCGACAGATGGGGACGTTTGCAAGACAACAACCATCTGCACGAACAGTTCGACGACGTTTGCAGCAGCATGGACTATCAGATCGGAGACCGTGGCTGCGATTATCCTTGACGCTGCATCAGAGACAGCAGCGTCTGCGATGGTGTAGTCAACGACGAACCTCGGTGCAGGAATGGCAAAACGTCATTTTTTGGGATGAATCCAGGTTCTGTTTACAGCATCTTGATGGTCGCATCCGTGTTTGGCGACATCGCAGTGAACGCACATTGAAAGCGTGTATTCGTCACTGCCATAGTGGTGTATCACCCGGCGTGATGGTATGGGATGCCATAGGTTACACGTTTGGGTCACCTCTTGTTCGCATTGACGGCACTTTGAACAGTGGACGTTACATTTCAGATGTATTACGACCCGTGGCTCTACCCTTCATTCGATCCCTGCGAAACCCTATATTTCAGCAGGATAATGCACGACCGCATGTTGCAGGTCCTGTACGGGCCTTTCTGGATACAGAAATGTTCGACTGCTGCCCTCCAGATCTCTCACCAATTGAAAACGTCTGGTCAATGGTGGCCAGGCAACTGGCTCGTCGCAATACGCCAGTCACTACTCTTGATGAACTGTGGACTCGTGTTGAAGCTGCATGGGTAGCTGTACCTGTACACGCCATCCAAGGTGTGTGTGACTCAATGCCCAGGTGTATCAAGGCCGTTATTACTGCCAGAGGTGGGTGTTCTGGACACTGATTTCTCAGGATGTGTGCACCCAACTCGTGAAAATGTAATCACATGTCAGCTCTAGTATAATATATTTGTCCAATGAATACCCATTTATCATCTGCATTTCTTCTTGGTGTAGCAATTTTAATGGCCAGTAGTGTATTTCAACCCTTCACAAGCTTCTCAAATCGGACTGCTGGTGATGCAGTTGCAAACTGGAAACGTCAAAGGATAACCACAGCTGAACCGAGTTCATGCAGCCGTCATACACTGATAAAGGGGACCATCGAACGTTGTTACGTGTGGTTGTAAGAAATCGCATTAAACCAGTGGAATGAATCACTCGTGGTTTCCAGAGCGACATCATGAGTCCATCTAGAACAGTGCCTGTCCATAGAGAGTTAAAGGGAATGGGGCTGCAATGGCCGAGCAATTCCTCATAAGCCACTTATACCTGTAGTCAGTGATAAGCGACGCTTGAGGTTGTCTGAAAAGCGACGCCACTGGATAGTGGGTGACGAGGCGAGCTATTTGGTGTAATGAATACCTTTCTTCTACATCTACATCTGTATGGTTACTCTGCAATTCATACTTAAGTGCTTGGCAGAGGGTTCATCGAACCATTTTCGTACTACTTCTCTACCATTACACTCTCGAATGGCACGTGCGGAAAAGAAACACCGAAATCTTTCCGTTCGAGCTCTGATTTCTCTTATTTTGTTATGATGATCTCCCTACGTAGGTGGGTGCCAACAAAATATTTTCGCTTTCGGTAGAGAGTTGGTAATTGAAATTTCGTAAATAGATCTCACCATAAAGAAGATCGCCTTTGTTTCAGTGACTGCCACCCCAAGTCGCGTACCATATCAGTGATACTCTCACCCCTATTGCGCAATACCACGCAACGAGCTGCCCTTCTTTGCACTTTTTCGATGTCCTCCGTCAACCCTACCTTGTAAGCATCCCACACCGCCTTGCCCACAATATTATCTATGTGGTCTTTCCAATTTAAGTTGTTCGTAATTGTAATTCCAAGGTAATTAGTCGAATTGGCAGCCCTTAGATTTGTGTGATCTATCGTATACGCAAAATTTATCGGATTGCTTTTAGTATCCATGTGGATGACCTCGAACTTTTCTTTGTTTAGTGCTAATTGCCACTTTCCGCACCATAAAGAAATTCTCTCTAGATCATTTTGTAATTGGAATTGGTCGTCTGATGGTTTTACTAGACTTGTAAATAATAGATTCCAGCTTTCAGTCATCCTTTTGATATTTTTTATTGGCAGATCTAGATTTCAGCTAGAAACTAGACATTCTCAATTTTCGATCAATGCATGTAATGCCTGTTGGTCGGGCTTCATCCACAGTTCATTGAATACTTATGTTATTATTATTACAGTAGCATTCAACGAACTGTGGATGAAGCCCTACCAACAGGCATTACATGCATTGATCAAAAATGATAGTGCACTGAGGATGGCTAGTTTCTAGCTGAAATCTAGATCTGCTAATAAAAAAGATTAAAAGGACGACTGATTGCTGGAATCTATTATTTGCAAGTCAATAATAGTCGCTGCGTGCAAAAGTCTCTGAATGAAGGGTAACTTGATGAAGATTTTACTAGACGGTAAATTACAGCGTCATCTACAAACAATATAAGGGGGCTGGTCAGATTATCACCTAGATCAATTAGATAAATCAAGAACAGCAGATAGCCTATGACACTACCTTGCGGAACGGCAGATATCACTACTGTTCTACTCTATGATTTACCGCCTATCACTACGAACTGTAACCTCTCTTAGAGGAGTTCACAAATCCAGTCACACAACTGATACAATACTCCATATGCACGCAATTTGATTAATAGTCGCTTGTGAGGAACGGTATCAAAAGCCTTCTGGAAATCTAGGAATAAGGAATCGATCTGAGATCCCTAGTCGACAGCACTCATTACTACGGAAGAGTTTAGGTTTGGCGAATGTCTAGAGGCTGTTATCTGCCATCCCGTAGCGACAGCAGTGCAGAGGTAGTGATGTTACGGTGTGGAGGTGTTTTTCGTCGTTAGGCTGTGGTCCCGTTATAAAACGCTAAATGAGCAAGAATATGGATACATTTTACAGCATCGTGTAGTTCGTACAGTAGAAGAACAGTTAGGAGACGATGGTTGGTTGTACAAACATGGCAATACACCCGTTCAAAAAGCAGCCTATGTGAGGTGATGGCTTGTGAACAACAACACTGTTCAAATGGACTGCCCTGCTCAGAGTCATCTTTGGAATGAGTTGGAGCATCGACTTGACTGCAGACTCCAGCTTCCTCTGTTTCCGGCTCTTGAGAAAGAAAGGCCAGCCATTCTCCATAGATATTCAGACACCTCATCGGAAGTGTCCCCGGCAAGTTCAAAAAGTCACGGTGGCGAAGGGCGGAGAGGGGCAACACACACACCCTATGTTAATGTCCACTAACATGTTGTAACGATTCAGGTTGAATGTTCTTAAGTTTCTTCTGACTGGTTCATTGATGAGGGAATGCGAAATCTTCATGCTTCACAAAATTTATTCACATTAATTGACATCCGAACTGCACACTCGTCATGTAAACAGAACACGGACAGACTTCACTGATCTCTTTGACTTCCAAGAGTAACTTCAAAACTGACTTGTCGCAGCATAGCTGCATCGCTTTATATAGAATTTTAACAATAGCTTCCAAAATAAAGCATTATTAACTTTGTACAATTTTGATGTTACATTTAAAATTTACAAAACGTAAAGAAACTGATGTTACAGCCAAATAAAGTATAAAATAAAATATTGAATGACAATCTTTTATTGTAGTATCTTTTCCGGAAGAAAATCATTCTGAACTTTAATTAGAATAATGTCTCTTGTATTGTTTTAGTTACGTAATTAATTACAGTTTGGATTTGGTTATCAACATACAATGGTAGTACAGAGCTCGTGCTTTATGCGATTATATACATAAAATGTACAAATGAGGCCTCAAATTATGGAAATTGGAATACTGTGATATGTAAACAATTGGAGATTTAATTAGAAATGTAATTACAAAGAATATTAATTACAAAGGAAGACATAAAAATAAATAACAAATGGAAATACATTACTTGGTAATAACTTTTAAGCTGTTTCTCAAGATAGTGTGGTCTTCTGTGACTGGATTTTTAGATTACCATTTTGTTAATTAGAAGCGTTGATTTTTCATGCTAACATCTCTGCAGTCTCTAGTTATTTATTGCTAAGGACTTATTACCTCAGTTTCTTCATTAGTTACTTAATTTAATATACGTACAGAATTTTATCCATGACAACAATCCACCGATAATTATGACAACGCACGTCTTTCCAGAACATTCCACACGCCTTCGCAAGAAATATGAAGTTTTTTATCAAATAGGAGAGAATGATATATATATAGTAGCCTTAGGAAACACTGAATTGTCTGATAACTATCCGTCTATCCGTGTGTCTAAGAAGAAAAGAAGGCACGACATCCTCTTCTGTAGCATGAATAGCGCAGAGAGAGTGGGTTAACTTTGATGTTCGCAGGCGGCACCACCGTCTGCTACACCGGTTCCCATAGTTTGGCATAATCCGTATTTGCTACAAAATCTAAACCTTTATATGAATGTGTGGTGTATGTTCTTTCGGACATGTCCGGAAGGACAGATACCACACATTGTAATGAAATCACAATCATATAATGTGATAGGCCTAGCTGGGCAATGAACCCACCTTCTTCAGTGCAGGTGCGCAAATACCTCCGATATACTATGGGGATTTCCGGAGAGCAAATAGGCGGAAATGAACAGCTGCGGATACGTGGTCCTCGGTGCTTATGTGGATAGGGCGTGAGGCGAGACGAGACAGTCCGTGCAGTTGCAATAACACTATGTCCTGGATGGCGCAGTGCTTACCGCACCTGCCTAGTAAGCGTCCACACAGCACTGTGTCGATGCCCTGACATAATGGCACGCCTCATCCCGGGAGCACTAGATTATAGCCAAGCTTTCAGTCGAGTGGATCACGCTCACCTAACGTCCCTAATCCATCACAGTGCCCACAGCACGTCTTGATGCGCCTCCTCCGAGGGACGACTTCCAAGGTGCTCGTTAACGGACGTCTCAAGCAGTCCGTCCCGATTTTCAGATCGGTGCGTCAAGGCTGCCCCCTGTCGACCCTACTCTACGCTCTGGCATTGGAATCGCTCATCTGTGGCCTCCGTCAACGCCTCACCGGGCTCTCCTTACGTGACGTTACATTTCGCTGTACAGCATTTGCAGACGACCTGGTTCTCGTGCTCCACAATCGCGACGATGTAACCAGCGCACTAGACTGGGTGTGGCTTCAGGCAGCTGTCTCAGCGTCACCAAGTCAGTCGTCATGGCTACAGGAGACGGATTGACCCCATCGTGTGTCGACCTCCTATCAAATGTCTGAGGGTAGAGTTTCACGACGACATACGGCGCATTGCGGCCCTTAATCATCGCCGCTTATTACAACAAATTCGGGTCCAGATCTCCAACCTTCGTTTGCGGACCCTCGACATTCTTCAAAGGACACACTTCGCCAATGTTTACCTCGCATCGCGCCTTACACACGTAGCGCGTGTCCTTCCAATACTGATGCCTCGACGTTTATTAGCGGTATTCGTAGCCTACGTCAGTACAGACATGCTCTTCAAAGTCAGTTATGAGTCACTAACCCTTCCTCCAGAAAGGGGAGGTCTTGGCCTAGTCCATATCCACGACAGAGCGTGTCCGCAGCTCGTGGTCGTGCGGTAGCGTTCTCGCTTCCCACGCCCGGGTTCCCGGGTTCGATTCCCGGCGGGGTCAGGGATTTTCTCTGCCTCGTGATGACTGTGTGTTGTGTGCTGTCCTTAGGTTAGATAGGTTTAAGTAGTTCTAAGTTCTAGTGGACTGATGACCATAGATGTTAAGTCCCATAGTGCTCAGAGCAATTTGAACCATTTTGAACGACAGAGCGGTGACTGTTTGTCAGCTCGCACATTAAGCTGTGGCACCAACACTCGGTAAGCTTTACAGGTTTGCTGCTGAAGTCCTTAGCTTCGTCCTCCCCACTGACGACACAACACATACCCCCACCCTTATACTACTTCGGGCACTTTTACATTGAACACAGTATTGCAGTACCATCGACGAAATAGGCGACGGCACGGGATATATATCGTGTCCTGCTACAGAGGTGTCCACCAAACATCGTGAAGTCCAAAAAACCTCACGTTAGTTGGAAGGTGGTGTAGCGGACGATACACGCGGCTACGCTGAATACAGACGTCCGATCCACAGGTTACATCGCAGTCAACGGTAAACAGACCACCCGATCACACCTCCACAAGACTGATACGGACGAACACCGTCTCACATATAAAATAAAAATAAAATGAAAAACTAAAAAATAAATAAAAATAAAGAATATTCCCCCTTTTGATTTCCCCTCACCATCCCTCATACGTTGACGCGAGAGGGGGACACTGTGGCCAGACCTCGGATTACGACCCTTGCCCACTCCACTCTCCCCCCTCCTTTCCATGCCCCCCTCCGTGGGGAAAAAGAGTCAGCAGGAGATCCCGGATTCGAATCCCGGTTCCGTACACATTTTCGCTCGTCGCCGCCGATTCTGCGTACTGTCCGAACTGACAGTTGCTCCCCTTTCCTCCCCTTTCTTCCCCTCTCCACCTTCAGTTTACTAAACCTTTATCTTCCATATCCTTAAATTCACCTTTAAAAATTCGGAAAACAGTCACTGTCTTTTCATCAAACCGTTTTCCTGCATTTATGCATTCGTTTTTTAATCTGCACGTCTGCTTTGTTATGTGCCCAAGAATGCTGATGTTCAGCCATCATTCTGCCATTTGTAATTTTTAAAAGTGCCATACAGCAGTTTCCCGTGAGATCACCGAAGTTAAGCGCTGTCGGGCGTGGTCGGCACTTGTATGGGTGACCATCCAGGCCGCCATGCGCTGTTACCATTTTTTCGGGGTGCTCTCAGCCTCGTGATGCCAACTGAGGAGCTACTCGACCGACTAGTAGCGGCTTCGGTCAAGAATGCCATCATAACGACCGGGAGAGCGGCGTGCTGACCCCACGCCCCTCCTATCCGTATCCTCCACTAAGGATGACACGGCGGTCGGGTGGTTCCGGTAGGCCACTCGTGGCCTGAAGACGGAGTGCCTCGACACTTACTCCATTCGTAGTTCACGGACAACTAGTTCCTATACTCGTCACTTTTTCTGTGCACCTGATAGCGATGATCAACCTCGAGAGGAGACGGCTTCCCTTTCGTCGTTGTAATTATTTCCATCACTGACATTGTACAGAACTCAAGTAGCATGCGAAACTACACATCCTCAATGGCGGTGACGACACGTCTGCCTCTGGTGAGCGAAATAACACTCCGCAAAACTGGTTGGTACAAAGTGCCACGGTACCTGTGGCTCCACAGTACGGCCGGAAACGCCACGGTCCGAAATTCCACGTCTATCAAACCTTTCTTTCCGAGTGTTCTTCACGTTGATGGTCCGCTCTGCCGAGGGGTCCGCCTTGAACAAAACACAACTTTTTTTTAAATTTTATTGCTCAGACATGTTTCGCTCAAGTCTCAGCATCATCAGTGGGGTTGTTATTATCTTTCTATAATACAGGAAAAACGCTCTTTACTACTAGTAAACATATAAATTTGAGTTTTTAAGACAGTATTTACAACTTTGAAAAAGAGACAAAGTTTTGTTTATTTACCTTTTTACTACATGCTGTGGATTTCCTGGAGTTTTAGGTTATTTAATTCATTTGTTTTGTTTCATAGTTTTTGATCTGCAACCATATGGAACGTAATGTAGAACAAACTTCTAAATTTTCGACTGAGCTTGTTATTTTCCCCATTATATCTTCACTGTGAAGGTCTGCACTAAGTGACTTTCGCTGTCACTGTTTACAGATTACAGAAACAAGATGGCGGACAGATTAACAGTTGAATGTTTTGTGGGCAGAATATAAGCGCGAGTAATGAGTGGTTGGGCAAATGTCTATAAGGTACAATACATATGTAGAATTGTGGACAGTTGGTAATGTGAGTCTCACGGGAGGCTTGTAAGGGATAAGTCCTCGGTGGCTCAGATGGATAGAGCGTCTGCCATGTAAGCAGGAGATCCCGGGCTCGAATCTCGGTAGGGGCACACATTTTCAGCTGTCCACATCGAGGTACATCAACTACACCTGTCAGCAGCTGAGGTTTTCAGTTAGTCATCATTTATTCCAGGGAAAAGCTGTACGGTCATCAACAGTAACTGTTCTTTCGAGAACAAGTTACTATCTTCGTACATATGTGAGGTGTATCCCTCGTGTGTGTGTGTGTGTGTGTGTGTGTGTGTGTGTGTGTGTGTGTGTGTGTGTAAAGGGAGCATTTGAGGTGTTTACAGGTTGTTGTTGTCTGATAGTTCTTTGATGCCAGAGAACAGAGTTCCATTCCAGGAAGCTGTGTATTCATCTACTACCTTTTTTCCTTCAGTTATGGCTTTTTGTATTTATTTCTTCAATTGTTAATTTTTGTGGGGGCTGTTGTCGCATTTGAGAAATTTCTAGTTACTGATGATGTTTGTTGGGCTGTGTTTCATGTCCATAAGGTATTCATCAAATGTGGAATGAGAGCTGTTACTTTTTAATGCTCTTTCATGTTCAGTGTCTCTGGTATTAATGTTTCTGCTTGTCTGTCCTGTATGAATTGACCTCCAGTTCTTGCTTGTCAGCTAGTAAATACCAGATGTGTTGTTTGTCTGTGCTTGTGTTGATTGCCCTTAGTTTTCTCTGTATTGAGATATTTGTCCTGCAGGCTATTTTTAGCTCTTGTTTTTTGAATATGTTTCCTATTCTATCAGTTTCGTTGTTGTAAGTGAGAGTGTACCATTTGCTTGTAAGCAAATCATAGAGCCAGTGTTACCTCTCGTCTCCCTACATTTGTCTTGAACCCAAGCTGAAATGTCTGTAGGTGAGCCTCTGCCAGCTTTTCTATTCTTCTGTGCTATTATTTTACAACCATGATCTATTAAACAGTTGGTTCGGTGATATTGACACCTCAGCACCTGCTTTCTTTCGATTTGTAACTAGTGACTATTAGTTAGGCCAAACACAGATACTCTCCTAGGTTTGTTGATGTTCTTTTCGTGTTTTGTGATCATCGTTCCTGTAATAGCGTCACAGTCACAAACGCCTCTCTCACTGGTGACACACTCGTAAATGTCGGTTCTGTATGCAAGTAGCATACCTAAATAACTTCTCCCGCTGTGGGTTGTCGGAATAGCTGTTCGAGGCGATTGTCAGACGGTGAATTCAGCATTACTTTGCGAGAGTGCCATCACCGTCGATAATGCATGCATAGCTCCCGCAGTCGATAATCGGCAGTTGACGTCACCATCTGCTACTGTGGAAATGGGTCAGGCTTCGAACTTGTGACGGTGAGCTAGTTGGTTTGTAGTAGTAATAGTAATAGTAGTAGTAGTAGCAGCAGCTTTATTCATATGTAGATCTCTTTCTCCAAGGATGTAGGACATGTCAAAGTATTTACAAGTTTAGACCAATTTATAATAACATACAGATTTCTAGTTAGGGACACTCATTGGATTTACTCCTGGTATACAATACTTTTATTACAAATAACTTATTAAATAATGTAATGCCACACAGTTCACTCATATCTCACTAGCAGTAACTGCACAAACTATACGCACATCGTTTCATAACACTTCACTCACTACACACACACACACACACACACACACACACACACACACACACACACACACACACTGGTGATCTCTGGGCCATTTTCTGTACCGCAACTTCCCATTTGCTATCCTGAAGAACTGAGTCATCATCCCTCCATAATGAGTGAGATATTGAGGTAGGAAAGAGGAAGAGGTGTCAGTATTGTGCTATGCATAGCTTGGAGTTAAGTATTTCTAGAAAGGAAAAGAGAAAGAAAAAACATAAAGTGAAGGTGTTATGTGGAATGTTGAATGTTTTATAATCATTATTATTATTTATTTGTATAACTTTTTTTAACCAAACCCCTACTCTGTTTTGCCTAAGTACTCCTTCAATGTGTAAAATCTATTGCATAACAGGTACTGTTTAGCTGCCTTTTTTATAAGTGTATATTTTCAATTTCTTTAATCTCTTTTCGTAATTTATTGTACAGTTTTATTCCTTGGTGGAAAACGTTGTTTTGAGTTTTATGTTTATTTTTTATTGGTAAATGTGAGTTGAGTCTAGCGCTTGTTCCATGGCCATGGACAAAGTTGTTTGTGCAGTAATTACCAATGTTATTTTTGATGTGTACAAATGACTGGTAAACGTATTCACACGGAGCAGTTAAAATCCCCTGGCTTCTGAACAGACCATTACAATTAGCTCGACTACTATTTTTGGTTATTATTCTTATGGCTCTTTTCTGGAGTTTGAAAATTGTGTTCATAGTTTGTGCATTTGTTCCCCCAAAAAGAATGCCATAGTTAAGAACTGAGTGTACATACGAATAATATGTAATTAAAAGACACTGTATGTTACACACTGATGATAGGATTCTAAGAGCATAACATGCAGATGACATTCTGTTTGCAAGAACCTTTGTGTGTTCACACCACTTCAACTGAGAATCAATATTTATTCTTAGAAATTTTGCATTTGTTACGCAGTGTATAAGGGTGCCATCTACATTTAATTTAACATTGTCTCTTCAAAAGGAAACTCATGACATTAGTTTTCTTTGTGTTCAATGTCACTTTATTGCTTATTGACCAATCATAAACTTCCTTGAGAGTTTCATTTGCTTTCTCTGCAAAGAGTTCTCTTGTTTTCTCTGTGACTGCAATATTTCTGTCATCAGTGAAGAGAATTTTTTCACCATGAGTAACATTATGGGAAAGCGTCGATGTATATCGGGAATAGTATTGGTCCTAATATGCTACCTTGTGGAACCCCCATATTAGTGTATTTTGGTTCTGACAAATGTTTTACTAAATGTTTGGATCTATTTGAAGTATGTGGTATCTCTGCTCTTTATACCCTATCTGCTACGTATGCTCGAAACCAGTCATTAGCTACCCCTCTTATTCCTAATGCTTCTAATTTATTTAATAGAATCTTGTGGTCGACTGTATCAAACCCCCTTAGAAAGATCCTAAAAATATGCCTGTGGCACACTCATCTTTCTCATGGGCATCAAGTACGACTTTTGTACATTCTGCTATCACTGACTCCATATTTTTGCTACTTCGGAAACCAAATTGTGATTCGCTTAAATAATAGTATTTATTCACGTAATTCATTAATCTGTCTTTCGTTATTGCTTCTATTATTTTTGAGAATGGTGACAGCAGGGAAATGGGCCGGTAACTTTCTATGTCTTCTGCATTACCTTTCTTAAGCAAAGGTACAACTCGTTCCTTTTTTAACTGCTCTGGGAATGTCCCTGATGTTAAGGAATCATTTGTTATGTTTGTTAAGTTGCCTTGTATAATCCCTATGCATTGAATTGTTTTACTGACTTCATTCTCTGTGGTTGGAAGTAACATCATTGTATTTAGTGCAACATTATTTACAGGTGTTACATTTGTTTTGGGGAATTTTTGCTGTAATTTCTCTGCAATACTTGCAAAATGCTCGTTTACATAGTTTGCTAAGTGTTATGGATCATTTATTACTTTATCCCCCTCCCTTAGCAGTATATTATTCCATGTTTGTTTATCTATACACATTTCATTTTTATAGCATCCCAGAGAGTGCCTTGCTTTTATTCTCTGCGTTGTATATTATTTTATCATTAAATGGCTTTTTTGCAGCAATCAGCACCTTCCGATAGACCTTTTTGTATCTATGATAGAAATTTAAGAATTCTGGATCATTGCGACTCTTTTTCATGG
Source organism: Schistocerca gregaria (assembly GCF_023897955.1). NCBI lineage: Eukaryota > Metazoa > Arthropoda > Insecta > Orthoptera > Acrididae > Schistocerca > Schistocerca gregaria. The sequence continues at coordinate 146,317,323 of NC_064928.1, read as the reverse complement.
AGCTGAGGTATTTAAGTGTTTGGGAGGACTTCTTAATACCTGCTGTTATATATCTGTTTTTGTGAGATTTTGATACAGACATGCATACTTTTCGAAGTTCAATTTAAAAAATGTGGAGAATTTAGAGCATTTCATATTCACATTGGTTTCCTTATACACTTCACCCCAGCTTTGTTTTTCTAGCTCTCTTGAAAAACCTTTTATTTTGATTTCTGATAGGTGTCTTTTGTAGGCTTTTAGTTTAGGGAATGATTCGATGCCTGATTTTACTGTTGTTATTTGACAGAGCTGGTCTGATAGTTTGAGATCTTTTACAGCTACATCACATTTTCCCTGTCCATATTTGTGGCGACATGGTCAATCACTGATGCAGTCATTGTAATCTTCGTTGCACTATTGATCAATAGGGACAGTCCAAAACTGTGAAGGATATTTATGAGGGCGCTGCTGGATTCATTTATGATGTTAGTGTTGTTAATATCTCCACACAGAATTATGTTGAACTTTGTACATGAGACTTCATCCAGAACTTATGTTAATTTATTGGAAAAAGTGTCTACACTTTCACTGGGAGATCTATACACACACAAAATGATTACGTTCTTGATGATATCAAGTCCTGTTAATTGAATAGCCGGTATTTCAAAGTGTTTGTCTTCACTTACTGTACTGAGGTCATGTCTTGATTTGAACTGAGCTCCTTTTCGGGTGTAAATGCATGATCCTCCACCCCTTGAAGCAGTTCTGCAGTAAGTGCTTGCCCTTTCGTACAGTGGTAATATTACATGTTGAATTTCTGTGTCCCTACACCAGTGCTCAGTAACACAAACTGCTGTACAGTTCAAAGATTGGAGTGTAGCTTCCAATAGTTGTATTTTATTTTTTATTGATTGCATGTTTTGATGGAGGATTGTAAAGTCCGTGAAATGCCCCATGTTACTCTTTCCAATTGTTTGTTTTTCTTTGTGACATCTGATATGTGTGATATTTGGAGTGTTAAAATCTTTCTTGTGAGTGATTTTTTAAAGTGCTGGAGAGACTCTTTAGGCAGGGGAACCTGTTGTCTGGATTTATCCTAAAAAGCTACTTTTCCTACCTACGACAACAGGTATTTGACCATGTGTGGCCCAAGATCCACCCCCTATACTTTCATGAATCAGCTGTACCAATCCTACCTTCCCAGTCCTGTGTATGTGTTGGCCATGCCAAGTGAAACCCCATCTGTTGATAGTCCTGACTGGCACCAAAGAAACATGAGCAAAGTTGGCTGTCCTCAGAGCCGTCCCTAACCCTACATTGATTTGCCTCACAGCTCCATCAAGGTGTGGTCGATCGTGACGATGGAACAGCTCAACAAAATGTACGTTGCTGCCATGAGTCAAGGAAGCTATCTTGTCCAGGTCACCACCTATGTCATATACCCCATCCCTGTCTAAACTGTTTCCCGCCCCACCCACTATCACTACATGGACCTCTTTTGTAAAGTCCTTACATAAATACCCTAAGTCCTGTATCACATGGCTTAGCCTTACATTTGGCTTGAAGATACTGGTTGCCTGGTACGGTGCCCCTAAGCTTTCCTGTAACTGAGGGCCTACACGTCGCCTGTGGCTACTATCTAACAGTAGCACTTTCTTCGTCCTAACACTTTGTACACTCCTACGCTTCTTGGCCTCGGTTGAAGTGTGCTGCACATTTCCTGCTCCTGGTTCTACCTGAGGCTGTTCTTCACTTAACCCTGGCAGTGGTAGATACTGTTTTTGGTGTTGATGACAAAATGTCAGACCGCGTTCTCTTTCTTCCTACCCTCCTACCAGATGCCAGTTCCCAACCACCATCCTCCCCCCCCCCCCTCCGCCCTTCTCCCTTGATCCTTATCAGCTACTTCCTTGCTTCCTCCAACTGTGCCCAAAGGGCACAAATTTTCCTCCAATATTCTCCTTGCTGCATCACCCCAGTGAAAATGTTTCCTACAAGATTGGCAACAAATCCCTCACTACCCCATAACAGCTCTCAAATTTCTTACTCATGATCAGTTTGTAAAGAATAATTAAGTTTAAAGAATGTTTTAAATTTGTCAATGACGCGAGATTTGGTATATGTAAACAAAAAACGACACAAGGGTCTTACGTGCGGTGGTTTTTGTTTTTATACTGATTTAGAGGTGCAATGACAGAAGAATGAATTAGTAAGTACTTTGCTTTTAGAGAATTTACGTTATGAAGCGTGTTTGGTCAGGTTTTTAAACGTTTATAACACTGAAAATTTAGGCCTAGATCGCGTCTAGCTAACTAGTAAACAGTACGAAATGTGTTAGTTAAATACGATTTAGAAACGCTGAATTAAATTTTTATTGCGACAATAGACACCGATGAAACTAGTAGCTGTCTTTTTTTTAACGGATTTTGCGCTGTCTGGCATACTTCGCGAACTCTCAGTTCCGTGCAGGGCACACGGGAAATCACTACGTATTTGAAAGGTAACTACCAAAGGTCTTAATTTTGTCGTGTGCTGTCGAAAGCGTGCACGCGTTTAAACGCACAGACAAGAATTACACTACTGCCCATTAAAATTGCTACACCACGAAGATGACGTGCTACAGACGCGAAATTTATCCGTCAGGAAGAAGATGCTGTGATACACAAATGATTAGCTTTTCAGAGCTTTCACACAAGGTTGACGCCGGTGGCAACACGTAAATCGTGCTGACATGAGGAAAATTACTAACCGATTTCTCATTCACAAAGAGCAGTTGACCGGCGTGGCCTGGTGAAACGTTGTTGTGATACCTCGTGTAAGGAGGAGAAATGCGTACAATTGTAGCCTATCTTGATTGCGATGGTCGCGTTGGTCGAGATCCAGTGACTGTTGGCAGCATATGGAATCGGTGGGTTCAGGAGGGTAATACGGAACGCCATGCTAGATCCCAACGGCCTCGTATCACTAGCAGTCGAGATGACAGGGATCTTATCCGCACGGCTGTAACGGATCGTGCAGCCACGTCTCGATCTCTGAGTCAACAGATGGTGACGTTTGCGAGACAACAACCATCTGCACGAACAGTTCGACAACGTTTGCAGCAGCATGGACTATCAGCTCGGAGACCATGGCTGCGGTTACCCTTGACGCTGCATCACAGACAGGAGCCCATGCGATAGTATACTCGACGACGAACCTGGGTGCACGAATGGCAAAACGTCATTTTTTCCGATGAATCCAGGTTCTGTTTACAGCATCATGATGGTAGCGCTGAACGCACATTGGAAGCGTGTATTCGTATCACTTGTCGTGATGGTCTGGGATGCCATAGGTTACGCGTCTCGGTCACCTCTTGTTCGCATTGACGGCACTTTGAACAGTGGACGTCACATTTCAGATGTGTTACGACCCGTGGTTCTATCCTTCATTCGATCCCTGCGAAACCCTACATTTCAGCAGGGTAATGCACGACCGCATTGTCCAGGTCCTGTACGGGCCTTTCTGAATACAGAAAATGTTCGACTGCTGCCCTATCCAGCACATTCTCCAGATCTCTCACCAACCTCAAAACGTCTGGTCAATTGTGGCCGAGCAACTGACTCGTCACAATACGCCAGTCACTACTCTTGATCAACTGTGGACTCGTATTGAAGCTGCATGGGCAGGCATTGCCGTACACACCATCCAAGCTCTGTTTGACTCAATGCCCAGGCGTATCGAGGCCGTCATTTACGGCCAGAGGTGGTTGTTCTGGGTAGTGATTTCTCAGGATCTATGCAATGGAATCACATGTCAGTTCTAGAATAATACACTCCTGGAAATGGAAAAAAGAACACATTGACACCGGTGTGTCAGACCCACCATACTTGCTCCGGACACCGCGAGAGGGCTGTACAAGCAATGATCACACGCACGGCACAGCGGACACACCAGGAACCGCGGTGTTGGTCGTCGAATGGCGCTAGCTGCGCAGCATTTGTGCACCGCCGCCGTCAGTGTCAGCCAGTTTGCCGTAGCATACGGAGCTTCATCGCAGTCTTTAACACTGGTAGCATGCCGCGACAGCGTGGACGTGAACCGTATGTGCAGTTGACGGACTTTGAGCCAGGGCGTATAGTGGACATGCAGGAGGCCTGGTGGACGTACCGCCGAATTGCTCAACACGTGGGGCGTGAGGTCTCCACAGTACGTCGATGTTGTCGCCAGTGGTCGGCGGAAGATGCACGTGCCCGTCGACCTGGGACCGGACCGCAGCGACGCACGGATGCACGCCAAGGCCGTAGGATCCTACGCAGTGCCGTAGGGGACCGCACCGCCACTTCCCAGCAAATTAGGGACACTGTTGCTCCTGGGGTATCGGCGAGGACCATCCGCAACCGTCTCCATGAAGCTGGGCTACGGTCCCGCAAACCGTTAGGCCGTCTTCCGCTCACGCCCCAACATCGTGCAGCCCGCCTCCAGTGATGTCGCGACAGGCGTGAATGGAGGGACGAATGGAGACGTGTCGTCTTCAGCGATGAGAGTCGCTTCTGCCTTGATGCCAATGATGGTCGTATGCGTGTTTGGCGCCGTGCAGGTGAGCGCCATAATCAGGACTGCATACGACCGAGGCACACAGGGCCAACACCCGGCATCATGGTGTGGGGAGCGATCTCCTACACTGGCCGTACACCTCTGGTGATCGTCCAGGACGAACGCTGGTCCAACTGAGGCGCCAAGTGGAAATGGCATGGCAAGCCGTTCCACAGGACTTCATCCAGCATCTCTACGATCGTCTCCATGGGGGAATAGCAGCCTGCATTGCTGCGAAAGGTGGATATACACTGTACTAGTGCCGACATTGTGCATGATCTGTTGCCTGTGTCTATGTGCCTGTGGTTCTGTCAGTGTGATCATGTGATGTATCTGACCCCAGGAATGTGTCAATAAAGTTTCCCTTTCCTGGGACAATGAATTCACGGTGTTCTTATTTCAATTTCCAGGAGTATATATTTTTTCCAATGAATACCCGCTTATCATCTGTATTTCTTGGTGTAGCAATTTTAATGACCAGTAGTGTGTTAAACTCGTCTGAAATAGCTTAATCGCTCCCCACCAGAGAGCGCTGCTGGCACTCGTGAGACCTGCAGTGTTATGTGATGTGATGTACGCGCGGTCGCCTGCCTTTTTCGTGTGGCTCGCTACAGCTACCGCGTACGGGAGGTATTTCCGTGCTATCGCGTTTAGGCTGTATCTGACTCACGCTACGACCGATATGTCTCAATTTGATGGCAGCTAGAAACATCAGTTGAATAATCACCCTCTGCTACTATTCATTAAAGGATGCAGAAACTGAACAGAGATAATATATGAGTAGGCGTGAAAATTATTAACACTGAGATCAAAATACAGGATTATTGTAAATGATGGACACATTTTCAAAAATTCGTATGTACTCAAGTACAAATCCGAAATGAACAAGCCTTATACCAACAAAAATAGGAAGTTTCAGAAGTTTTTGGGAGGCGGTGGCGGGCGGTCAGTGATGTTTTCAGAAGCAGCCGGTAAAGTTCGCGCGGCATTAGGGCCATCTAGAGAGCGTATATAGGCTCTATAGGGCCCTCGTTCCGTTTCACTGTCAGTTCTCAGTTGTGAGTGAGATGGTGACTGTGGAGTACACGGCTTTCTGCGTTCTTTAGTTCGCGTAAAGGGAGTTGCAAATTGCCGTGTAGCGGCCTTTTCGCACCAAATTCGCTATTCAATCACCAACTTGCAAAAGCATTTGTCGTTGGTGTAAGCAATTTAAGCAGATTGGGAGTGTGTGCAAAGGAAAAAGCACAAGCCGACCGCGTGTGTCAGAGGATGATATCCGACGGATTCGAAAAAGTTTTGTGGGCAGTCCCAGTAAGTCTACCAACAGAGCCAATCAAGAACTTGCAACATCACAACGAACTGTATGGAAATTTCTGAGACAGAATTTTCTGTACAAGTCCTACCGATTACAAATTGCGCAGGCTCTCTGCCCCAATGACAAAGAGAAGCGTCTCGCATTTTGTTGGTATGTGCTTACAAAGATAGAGGATGATGCATTTCTAGAGCGTGTAATTTTTAGCAATGAAGCGATCTAGTGGAAAAGTCAACAGACACAGTGTTTGTATATGCGGTTTGGAAACTCCACATTCACCATTACAACTCGAAAGAGACTCGCCGGAGATCAAAGTGTTCTGTGCTGTATCCCGTGCAAAGCGTTATGGACCGTTTTTGTTTGCATAAGTAACTGCAACGGGAATCATGTACCTGGACGTGTTGGAACAATGGCTGTTCCCTCGAGCTGTGCAAGATTTCCAGGACTTCGTTCTCCAACAGGATGGAGCTCTGCCCCATTGGCACTGTGCGAAGCTTTTTGAATGGCTCCCTTCCTCAGCACTGGATGGTTTGCAGGGGACTTGGGGACCTGACTCTGCACTTCTGGCCACCGAGATCTCCTGATCTCACACCCTGCGACTATTTCTTATGCGGTTATGTGAAGGAAGCTGTTTATGTCCCGCCTCTACCGACCACTCTGAACGATCTGTGGAACCGGATCACTGCTGCCGTGCACTCAGTAATAGCAGATATGCTTTCGCGTATGTGGGACGTGTTTGGGTACCGTGTTGATGTTTGTCATTTAGCCAACGCTGGCTACATTGAACATCTATGACATTTATCACATTTCTAATTATTAAATAATTAATTACAAATTATTAAATTTATTAAATTGATATCAAACATTATGAAAAAACTGTGAAACTTCCTCTCTTCATTGTTATAAGGCTTGTTCATTTTGGATTTGTACTTGAAGAAATACAATGTTTTGAAAATGTGTCCATCACTTAGAACAACCGTGTATTGTATAGTCTGTATGCTATTTTAGTTATTTCAAAAATGGTTCAAATGGCTCTGAGCACTGTGGGACTTAACATCTATGGTCATCATTCCCCTAGAACTTAGAACTACTTAAACCTAACTAACCTAAGGACAGCACACAACACACAGTCATCACGAGGCAGAGAAAATCCCTGACCCCGCCGGGAATCGAACCCGGGAACCCGGGCGTGGGAAGCGAAAACGCCACCGCACGACCACGAGCTGCGGACTTTAGTTATTTTTTGTGAGGACTTAATAGTCCATCTAGATACTGTGAATGAGCGTACATTCCATGAATAACGAATAATCACTGTTACAATAATGAAATCATAAATGATCGTGATATATATGCGCAATTCATGAAATGTCGCTTCTTACCTTGTTATCATCCTAAGTTGGGTTACGAATGGAGTCCACAAGTTTCTTCAGGTACACCGTATCTAGCTGAAGTGAGTCTCTTATGATCAGATCCCACAGACCAACCAAATTGCAGAGATGTTGACCGTTACGTATAACCCACTGTTCCAAATGGTTCCAGGGATAACACTGCCTGGCAGATTGCAACTGTGTCCCGCACTGGCACTAGACAAGGGTTCGAGTCCCGGTCCGACACACAATTTTAATCTGCCAGAAACTCTCATATCAGCACGCACTCCACTGCAGAGTGAAAAATTCATTCCAGTCCCACATATTTTGTGTGGTATTGAGATTGGTGACTCAGCGGACCATTCGATGTGCTGTAGGTTGGTTATGTGTTCATCAAACCAGGAATTTGTGAATACAACCCTGTTAACTCGGCTATGGTCATGTCGAAAGACGAGAATGTCCACAGCGCACTCTTCATGAAGATGTAGAAGAAAGAGCAGCACTTGGTCACTGGGAATCGTACTTCAAATTGGCAGTAACATGAATGAGTGGAAGAAGTCATAGTAAGAAAAGACATAAAAAACGTGATAGGACCACCTCATGCCTGAACCTGCTGAACACACTGAATATGTGTGGAGTGTGTATCACATGACATACTGAAAGCTTTGGATCAAGGCAAACAGGTAGATGCAGTGTTTCTTGATTTCAATAAAGCATGTGACTTAGTACCACATCTACGCTTATTGCCAGAAGTACCATCATATGCGGTATTAAGTGAAAACTGTGACTGAATTGATGATGCAACATGTTATGTTGAATGGAGAGGCATCATCAGATGTAGAAGTAACTTTGTGAAGTGTGTTGAGACCCATGCTGTTCATATTGCATATTAATGACCTTGCAGACAATATTAAAAGTAAAGTCAGGTTTTTGTAGAAGATACAGGTATCTATAATGAAGTACTATCTGAAGAAAGCTGCATAGATATTCAGTCAAATCTTGATCAGATTGAAAAGTGGCGCAGAGATTGGTAACTTGCTTTAAATGTTAAGTAATGTAAAATTTTGCAGTTAAAAATACTAAAAAGCGTAGTGTCCAATGACTGTATTATCAATGAGTCACTGTTGGAATAGGCCAACTCATTCAAATACCTGGCAGAAACACTTTGTAGGGATATGAAATAGAAGGATTACATAGGCTCAGTTGTGGGTCAAGCAAGTGGTAGACTTGCTTGCAAATCACTGGTGCGACCAGTTCTAGAATTCTGCTCGAGTGTGTGGGACTGTACCACATAGCCCCTAACAGGGAATATTGAACATGTCCAGAGAAGGGCAGCATGAATGGTCACAATTTTATTTAATCTGTGGGAGAGTGTCACAGAGATACTGAAGGGACTGAACTGAAAAATTCTTGAAGGTAGATGTAAACTATTCCGAGAAAGTATATTGACAAAAGTTCAAGAACTAGCTTTAAATGTTCGCTCTAGGAATATACTACAACCCCCTACATATCACTCAATGGGCATCGTGAGGATAAGATTAGAATAATTAGTGCACGCACAGAGGCATTCAATCAATCATTCCTCCCACGCTCCATTCGTGAATGGAACAAGAAGAAACCTTCATAACTGGTACAATGGGACGTACCGTCTGCCATGCACCTCATGGTGAGTTTTGCATAGATGTAGATGTTGATGTAGATGTAAATCAAGGATAAACGCTTCATTGGACTGTTTGAACACACGGCGCCTTACATCATTGAAAAGAACCAAAATTGAGGCTCATCAGGCCACACTGCATACCTCCAATCAACTACAGTCGAGTTTCTCTTTGATAGACCCACTGAAGACTTGTAGGTTTATGTGCCGCTGTAAGCAACGGGCTTCTACGAGGTTCCAGAGTCCAAACGTCATTTGCATGCACTTCCATTAGCAATATGTCTTCTGAAACTGGTTGAGATGGACCTGAGTTTACTGACAGCAGCTCTGCCTGTGGGGTTTGAAAATGATTGCCATTAACAAAGCAATGTGTGTACGTCGCCCCCGAACCGTGAAGTTAGGATCCTTTTAGGACCACTGTTCTCACGCCATGTTACATGGCTACGAATGGTACACCACTCCGTGTAAAGCCATTGGACAGTACGCGTTGGACACCAGCAGTTTGGGCAAGTTAATTAGCGGTGTGCTGATGGGCACTGCCAAAAACAATACCTCCCTCCATTCTGTGACGCCTCTACGTCGACCCATCTCACTGCTCTGAGTCCATATGACGGATGCGCACATATGATAAGATCTCAAAAGTCATGGGATACCTTCTGATATGTTTTCAGACCATCCTTGGTCCCAGCATAGTCCAGAAACTCGACGTCCTCTTAAAAAGCTCTGAGGGGCAAACTATTCACCTCGGACGACGAAGTCCAGCTGTACATGCGGAACTGGTTAACATCGCAGCCTCGGGAATTTTATGAGACAGCCATTCATAGCTTTGTGTCACCGTGGGACAAGTGTCTCAACAGCCAGAGTCAATGCTTCTAACATACAGGTTCTGGTTTCTGTAAGTATGCTTCCGGCTCGATTCTTTACGAACGCCCCTTATATGTATGCAGGTACGGATATTAGACGCAATAACTAAACTATTCTCAGTTTAAAACCGAGAAAGTGAAGGAAATTAAATTAAGTTAACGAATAACTTCCACTAGTATGTATCTAAGGTCCTTGGGCAGCATAAATATGTAGTGTTCCTCTACCAGCAATTCGTTGTTCGAGCCATCGACGAGTTTTAACGGGACATACTCCTCAAGCATTACTTTTCCTCAGCAGTAGTTATCGATACCAGTATTATTTTTCCAATTTTGGACAGGTCAGTATTATCTCAGTTGCTTTTCTGAAAACTATCATGTAATTTTATACACAGTATGTTATATTTCAAGCTAAAATTGATGAAAAGCAATTACTTCATAAAATATTGTAATTTCGATGTTGTAATCGATAAGTACTAGTTCTGAATGTACAGTTAAAATTGCAATCTGAATTACGAATTAATGGCACACTTAAAATTTCTATTATTAATTACGCAATCCTATACTGTTTACTATATCTGTTCTAGATTCATTTATGAAATAATAATCGAAATTAATAGCGTAACGGAAACTAATAGAAATGCATTTGTTAAGAAAAATTGCAAAACCTTTGAAATATCGTTATTTCAGCAATGTGTGGTAGTCGTAAGCATGCCTGTGATGTGATCGGACGTATTTTTGTGCGAACAATGTAATTTCGGCTTTGTTAATGTGAAAAAATCAAAATACTGTACGAAATAATAAAATGTGAGGAAATATATTTACGTAAGAAAAGCTGCTACAACAATCTTCAGATTTATTTATTTCAAACCAACCGTGAGGACCTGATGTGACATTTAGAATGTTCAAGTATCAGGCCCCTAGGCAAGAAGAACTGGACCCAACTCAACATGACAAGCTAAGTAAACTAGAAAGTTTATTGTAATCTTCGCTCCTCTCAAATCTTCATAACAGACTTTGCTTATTGATTACTTTAACTGGACATTGTTTAATATGGACAGTAGATGGAAGTAGGAAGGAGGGTGGAAGTTACAGAGCCCAAATCTTCTTTGCGATTTTCGTCGCTCTTGAAGTTAAAATCTTCTGGGTTATTCGGCCGCGTCATGTTTCTTCTAAAATGTTCGACGTTTCGACTCCTCTGCCGGGATCTTCCTCAGGATATTTTGGTGTCCACTACTGCCAGAACAGAAGATTTTATCTTCAATGACAACGGTCACGAAAGCCTGCAGACTTCTTCGCATCTTCTTCGACGACCTCTATCAGAGTTAACCCGGCTATTTTACGCTCGTCCATTTTCATAAACGAACTCTGTGATTAGCGCGCCAGATGCAACCGACAACACTGTAATCGCAAACCACAATCAGGAGTACGTTCCGTCAGGTGTGCAAGGTCGTTTCCGAGCGTGCAGCAATCGCGATGGATGGTACGTCTAGCGTGCAGCACGATGAGAAACCCATCTCGAGTGATGGCGGCTGAACGGATCACCTCGTGTCCGGCCAACAGGCCCGCGTGACTGGACTTGGGCGTAGCCTACTGTTGATTGCAAAAAGGGTTTCTGCTGCTTCTGTGGATCTCCTTCAGGATTGGCCCCTCATCCATGGCCCAGTGAAGGCTAGGCACAAATGCTATTCCTACAGAATCATCTTTTGGCTGTGTCGATGTCTCCCCAGATTTTCTTGTAGCTGCTGTACTGCGAGCAGTGCGGACAGCATTGGAGGCCAGTGGGAGGCTGGGCTTCACTCTCTCCGGAGCGGAACAAAATCGGTGAAAGATAGCACGCAGAGGATTACAGAGCAGTATTGCTAGCGTCCTTCCGTTGCAGGCTGCATGAGCATATTTTGAGGTAAAACAGTACGACGTTCCTGGAGGCAAACAAGCTTTTCTCAAAGAATCGGCGCGGATTGAGGAAAAGAAATTACTCGTGTCAAGTACGGCCTGCTTTATCCACACAAGATTCGGCGCAAACCGTAGAGGCAAGTGAGAAGAAAGACAGCGCATTCTTACAGCGTGACTTCGCGGACTAGCCCTCTTCGATTTTCCTCGTGATTACACGATTTGAAGGTCAGTGCCCGGACATCCTCAAAGAATTGGAAAATTTGCCTTTGAAGATTAGAAAATTTTCGAGGGCCGTTAACGACATAATTTACAGACTATTACAAAAAAATGTGTCGACTACTCTAAGAGGTAGCAGTACTCATCGAAATAAGAAAATAAACCCAATAAACAAGAGTGCGCGAATGCATACTTTCCGCGATAAACAAGTGTTCACAGAAGATGTTCAATGTGGCTTCCCTTGATGAGAATGCGCCACTCTGCCCTCCGGCATCAGGAATGACCATTTGAAGTATACCTGGTTGTTGTTGTACCTACTGGCACGCATTGAAGACACGTCCCTGTAGTGTCCACACATCGTTGATTGGTGTGGTGTTGACCAATTCCTTCAAATGTCCCCATAACCAAAAGTCTAAGGGATTTAGGTCTGGGGAACGAGCACGCCAAGTGTGTGTGCCCCCCCCCCCCCCCCGCAACTCTTCCCCCTCCCCGCCCCCCGTCATCGATCAGCCAGCGATCCTAAAATGTCTGCGTTAGATGTTCGCGCACATTGCGACGGAAGTGTGCTGGTGCGTCATCATACATGAACCACATTTGTATTCGTTGCTGCTATGGCACAACCCCCAGCAACGAAGGCAATACATTAATGAGAAAGTCCAGATAATACGCCCCAGTTAACTAATACGTGGTAGCACGTATGGCCCTATTACGCTATCTCAAAGTACTCCTGCCCATACGTTGATTTAGACTCGGTGTTGATGCCTTCTCTCCCGAATTGCTTGGGGATTTACATCAGCCCATGCATGCTGGTTATGAAAATTCACAACACCGTTTTTTGTGAACCCTGCCTTATCGATAAATACACTACAGGCCATTAAAATTCCTACACCACCAAGATGACATGCTACAGACGTGAAATTTAACCGACAGGAAGAGGATGCTGTGATATGCATTCACACAAGGTTGGCGCCGGTGGCGGCACCTACAACTTGCTGACATGGGGAAAGTTTCCAAGCGATTTCTCATACACAAACAGCAGATGAACGGCGTTGCCTGGTGAAACATTGTTGTGGTGCCTCGTGTAAGGAGGAGAAATCCGTACCATCACGTTTCCGACTTCGATAAAGGTCGGATTGTAGCATATCGCGATTGCGGTTTACCGTATCGCGGCGTTGCTGCTCGCGTTGGTCGAGATCCAATGACTGTTATCGGAATATGGAATCGGTGGGTTCAGGAGGGTAATACGGAACTCCGTGCTGGATCCCAAAGGCCTCGTATCACTAGCAGTCGAGATGACATGCATCTTATCCGCATGGCTGTAACGGATCGCGCAGCCAGGACTCGATCGCTGAGGCAACGTATGGAGACGTTTGCTAGACAACAACCATCTACACGAACAGTTCGACGTAGTTTGCAGCAGCATGGACCATCAGCTCGAAGACCATGGCTGCATCACAGACAGGAGCACCTGCGATGGTGTACTCAACGACGAACCTGGGTGCACGAATGGCAAAAAGTCATTTTTTGGGATGAATCCAGTTTCTGTTTACAGCATCATGATGGTCGCATCCGTGTTTGGCGATATCGCAGTGAACGCACATTGGAAGCGTGTATTCGTCATCGCCATACTGGTTGGTTATACGTCTCGGTCACCTCTTGTTCGCATTGACGGCACTTTGAACAGTGGACGTTACATTTCAGATATGTTTCGACCCGTGTCTCTACCCTTCACTCGATCCCTGCGAAACCCTATATTTCAGCAGGATAATGCACGACCGCATGTTGCAGGTCTTGTACGGGCCTTTCTGAATACAGAAAATGTTCGACTGCTGCCCTGGCCAGCCCTTTCTCCAGATCTCTCACCAATTGAAAACGTCTTATCAATGGTGGCGGAGCAACTGGCTCGTCACAATACGCCAGTCACTACTCTTGATGAACTGTGGTATCGTGTTGAAGCTGGATGGGCAGCTGTACCTGTACACGCCATCCAAGCTCTGTGTGACTCAATGCCCAGGCGTATCGAGGCCGTTATTATGGCCAGAGGTGGTTGTTCTGGGTACTGATTTCTTAGGATCTATGCACCCAAATTGCATGAAAATGTAATGACATGTCAGTTCTAGTATAATATATTTGTCCAATGAATACCCGTCCATCATCGAGTTGACGGCATTCCTGACCCAGTAACGGCGTTGAAATATTTACACTTCCCGGCTGGCGGCTGGTGACACTTTCTTGTGACTGAGTAACGCCAGTTACTCGAACTTAAAAAAAATTACTATCACTAATGACCTTCGTGGACATTGAAAAAGTTTATAATAGTGTACGTAGAAGCAGTGTGTGGAAAGCCCTGGAGAACAGAGGAGTAGCAAAACAGATTATTTGGAGGATAAGGGAAATGTAGCTTGGAAGTGTGAGCTGTGTGAAAGTGGGAGGAGAGAGATCAGCTGGAATTGAACAGAAGAATGGCTTGAGGCAGGGAAGTGCACTTTCACCATTACTCGTCATTGTAGTGATGGATGATATAATGAGTCCAGTAGCACAAGTGTTTGGTGAAGGCGCGATGAAAGCTGTGGTGTCTGCAGATGATCTGATGATTTGGGGGAATATGGAGGACGAAGTACAAGAGCAGTTGGACGTATAGGAATGAACGATACAAGAATAAGGGAAGAAATTTAGTATGAGTGAGATGATTATGACAACAAGAACGAAGGAGAGAGGAACAACTGGAATAACAATTGGTGGGGAAATATTGAAGAGAGTGGAGAGTTTCAAGTACCTATTAAGCCTGATACAGGAAGTTGGAATAAACGACAGAGAAACAAACGAGCGGGGGAGAAAAGCAGAAGCATTTCGGAAGAGTGTCAGAAGCCTGATATGGAGCAAGGATGTACCCCACATCAGTAAAAAGGTTATATACCAGTCGTGCTATGTTCCGATCCGAAACCTCGGTTATGAAAGGAAGAGAGAAAAGCAAAATAAAAGATAGTGAGTTGAAATTTTTCTGGGACAGTATTGGAGTGACAAAGATAGCCAGGTTAAGAAATGAGAGGTCAGAGAGTTAATGAAGGTGGAACCATTACAGGAGGAGATAGGGAAATCAAGGCTGAGATGGTACAGACATGTTGAGCGAATGGAGGAGAATACCTAGGAGGATACACGAGATGAAACTGGGAGGAAAGAGAGACAGGTGGCTGAAAAGAGTGGAAGAAAGCACGTGGAAGAAAGGAGAAGACTGGACCAAGGTGAAGACAGAGAGATGGTGGCAAGACAGAAGACGATGGAGAGGCTTATGTTCCATACAGATCCGGCCAGAGGCTGGAAACTGTCCAAGATGATGATGATGACGATGATGATGATGATGATGATGATGATGATGATGATACCTTGCTAATTTTGTCACGTAGCAGTACTGTCATACGAGGGGTAAGATATGTGGACGCAGAACTTCTGTGACATAGAGTTCCCTCATTCACTACCAGCTGTGAACTGAACTCATACCCCATGGCTGCCCACACTATGACATCAGGAGCAAGGCCGCTGTTCCTCTCCAGAATGTGGATGAATGGGACCTCTTCCCATGTCACTGCCATACTCGTTGACCGTGGCAATATGTGGTAGTGCATAACAGCGTTTCATCGCTGAACACAATGCGACGCAGTTCATCACCAATCCATGATTCCCAGTCCTGGCACCACATGTGTTTTTGTTGTGGTGTCGAAGGCAGCTGACACATGAGATGGTAATTCCCCAGTCCAGCTATGCTACTGTTCTTCGATCAATGGTGTGGGATGACACACAATATTGCAGGAGGTCCATCACTTGTTCTGGACAGTAGGTGCTGATGTGAAAGGATTGCAATGCAATTGGTGCACGATATGGCGATCCTCAATTGTGCAGACGTGGTCGAGCGTTACCTTCACAAGTATGCCTGCCCTCACGTTCACACGCAGTCCAATACCGTCATGTCAATACTGTCATGTCAGCACAAATCTGGGTAGTGAACGGTTAGATCAGGCGGCGAAATGGAGATCCAAACGCAACCGTTTCCATAGTCTGTCAGGTGTTCATAATGCTGTCTGCCCCGAGTACTTGGCATCTCCTTCACAGTGGTCACTCATCATCTGACACATACGTATCATTATACTCGGCAGGGTCAGGGATTTTCACCTTCCTCGAGATGACTGGGTGTTTGTGTTGTCCTCATCATTTCAGCATCATTAATGAAAGTGGCGAGATTGGGCTGGGCAAAGGTTGGGAATTTGTACGGGCGCTGATAACCGCGCAGTTGAGTGTCCAAAAACCAAACATAATTATCATCATCATCATCATCATCATGTGCTATACTGGGTGAATTGCGTAAATATTCCACCGCAAATATTAAAGAAATGGAAGGTACTATTGGTGTACGATTTTCACAGAATGGATTGCTTGGCAGGGGCTCGTATTGTTAGCTAATCAACAGATTGTAATACTACTTAAAAAGTGTATTTTTTGTACACACACTTTTCAAATGGAGCAATGTCTAGTGTCATTAACAAACTAAAAATAGGATCAATTAGAATGTCAGTGGCGTTTGTTGCAGGATTCTAGTGCGAGTCGTTTATGAGATACCATATTTTGAAAACTTCCCAGACAGAAACTTACACAATACCTGTGGTAGCACACACTAAGTCTGCAGTTCGTGGTCTAGTGGCTAGCATTGCTGTCTCTGGATGACGAGGTCCGGGTTCGATTCCCAGGCAGGTTGAGGATTTTCTCTGCCCTGGGGTGGTTGGTTGTTTGTGTTGTCGTCGTCATTATCATCATCATCATCATCACCATCACCATTCGTGACAGTGGCTAAAATTAGGAGCTGGTGCGGGAGCTGATGACCGCGGAGTTGAGCGCCCCACAAACCAAACATCAGCACACACTAAATACGACGGTTGTCCAGAAAGTAAGATCCTATCGGTCGCGAAATGGAAACCACTTGGAAAATCCGGTAAAGCTTTGCACAGATGTGTTGGGCAGTGTCTCTAGTCTGCCCGTCGATCGTGTCGTGTCGTTATGTTCAGTTTTGAGTGAACTGTGGTCACGTAAAGATGCCTACGGAATAGCGTCCCCCGCCAAGTATGAGGACCTGGTTAGAGATTTCGCCTGTGTCATGCAGCCCACATAACACAATTGTCGAGCAGTTCTTTCTTCATGCCAATTCTCGGCCGCACACTGCAGGGGCAATGAAGACGCTCCTGCAGCGTTTGCGATGAGAAGTGTTTGATCACCCACAATACAGTCCACAATTGGCTCCCCATGAGTCTCATCTCAGCTCACAAGTAACGCTGGCCATGAAGACAAAATTTTCCCACAGACAACGAGCTGCAGACCAGTGCAGGTAACCGGCCGAAAGCACGGGCGGCTGCTCTCTATGGCGAGGATATTGGAAAGTTGATACAACACTACGACAAAACTCGAAGATGGAGCGGAGACTGTAGAGAAGTAGGTGGAAGGTGTACCTAACTGTTGCAAATAAAACATGTCTGGTTTCCACTGTGGTTTCCATTTCCGACCGATCGGAACTTACTTTCTGGACAACCCTCTTAACAACACAAGTGCATAAATTACTTATGTGGATTCTGACCAGTAACGAGACAACAGACCATCGTAGGTTGTGTTCAAAATGACAGCGGTAGCGGCAATAAACGCTTCCAGTGTGGTGTGGAACGACTGCTGCAGATGTGCTAGCATTTCAGTGAAGATGTTCGAGCATGCTGCAGTAATATGTCATTGTACATCATCGGATATAGTTGGTATGTCCTTGTAGACAGCGTCTTTCAGCTTTCGCCGCAGAAAAAAAGTCTAAGTCTACATGTGTCAAATCCGCGGAACGAGCTATCCAATGTACAGGTCCTGTGCGTCCAATCCAAAGATTTGGAAAAATGCCTGTAGACACACTGTAGCACTTCGTGCACCATAGGCTGGTCGACCATCATATTAGTACCACAGGTTCTTCCTAGTCTGCAGAGAAACATCTTCTAGCGTACATGATCTGTTATGGGGCTGTGATATTTGTGCGCGTTCAGTGTTCCATCAATGAAAATGGGCGCGTGAGCTGACGGTTCACTGTACCACATCACACACTTACACCACACGGATGCTGACGTTCCACCTGAGGAAGCCGAAGGGGATTGTCACGAGACCAATAGTGCATGTTTCGGCGGTTTACCTTGCCATGATTAGTATTGTGGTCTCATCACTGAACAAGATACATCTGGAGTCTCCTGTCTGTGACGTCCCTTCCCTCCTTCTGCACTCGTCGGGAGGAGACGCGACTCGTAATGATGTTCGTCCTCGTCAGTATGACGTGGAACAGCACCTGTAACTCTCGTAAACACACAGCTCCTCGCGTAGTTAAGAAATACAGGGTGATTCAAAAAGAATACCACAACTTTAAAAATGTGTATTTAATGAAAGAAACCTAATATAACCTGCTGTTATACATCATTACAAAGAGTATTTAAAAAGGTTTTTTTTCACTCAAAAACAAGTTCAGAGATGTTCAATATGGCCCCCTCCAGACACTCGAGCAATATCAACCCGATACTCCAACTCGTTCCACACTCTGTAGCATATCAGGCGTAACAGTTTGGATAGCTGCTGTTATTTCTCGTTTCAAATCATCAATGGTGGCTGGGGGAGGTGGCCGAAACACCATATCCTTAACATACCCCCATAAGAAAAAATCGCAGGGGGTAAGATCAGGGCTTCTTGGAGGCCAGTGATGAAGTGCTCTGTCAAGGGCTGCCTGGCGGCCGATCCATCGCCTCGGGTAGTTGACGTTCAGGTAGTTACGGACAGATAAGTGCCAATGTGGTGGCGCTCCATCCTGCTGAAATATGAGTTGTGCTTCTTGTTCGAGCTGAGGGAACAGCCAATTCTCTAACATCTCCAGATACTGTAGTCCAGTTACAGTAGCACCTTCGAAGAAAAAGGGACCAAAAACTTTATTGGCTGAAATGGCACAGCGCCTCAAGCGAACAAATGTACAACTAAATGAAACTTTATAACTCCCTTAATTCGCCGACAGATAGTGCTTAGCTCTGCCTTTTGTCGTTGCAGAGTTTTAAATTCCTAAAGTTGTGGTATTCTTTTTGAATCACCCTGTATTATATTGTTCGTCCGTAACAGTCTTATCAGTTTGTGTTAACTGATCAATTGTTTATCTTTTATCTTATGCCCGGTTAGTTTCGTTGAGCGGTGTAATCACGGTTCTTAATCCTATCATTACGGTCGTTTTTCACATCATCCTTAGCGAGGATTAATAATTGCTTTTCGTAATTCCGTTGCTATGCCGTTGCTACGTCAAATTATTAACAACGGTCCAACCTTCAGAGGTCACTTATGTTGAAGTAACGTCCTTGTAACACGCCGTAATGATGATTTTTATATTATTCACCTTTCACTGTCTGTTATTCCTGTCTTCACACAGTCACTTAAAAATGTTTAAAAGACTCAGTCACTACCATGAACATACGTAATATTATTCCTTGAATCACGTAGGCGACACATCTGATTTATGTCTTTACTAATAGTTTATTAATGTTTTTGTAATTAATTTTTTGTCCCTATCACGCACACACACCGATAAGTCATTCAGGATTAACTTCTGATCAGACCAGTAACCGTGACGTTGACGACAACTTTTGGTTGGACGGCGTATTGGTTTTTCTTCATGACTTTGTATTATTGTGTCCTACTCGAGACTACCAATAGTTTTCTTGTCACTGATCCATTACTATCAAGTTCGCACCTGTTCTTCAGTCCGAAGGTCAAGTCCAGTAAATCAGTATCACTCAATTAAAATCACCGTCGCGTTGATAAAGGTAAAGATTACTTTATTCAGTCGAATGACTGATTATGGCTTTAGTGTCTCTTTACCGAACTAACCAACTTTCATAACTGAAACAATCTAATAGCGTTTGCTTCCAGATGACTATCGCAATAGTACTCTAGAGCGACTGAAGAGCAACTAACTTAACATTTCCCTATCCGAGTTGCATTGTAGGTGCATTGAATTTTGTTTTCAATGCGGCTACAACTCTCTTCCATGGTGAATGTTATATTTAACCTTCGTTCATATGAATTTAGATTTATTCTATAGATGTGTAAAAGATATTGCATGGCAACCCTTTCCTTTTATCTTCTCTTTTGTATGTTACTCTCAGTATTTAAGTGTTATAGTTGTTAATCAAAACATTATCAGTGTAATTAAATTTTTTTATCACCAATAGTTGTTGTCACTGTCAAGATGACTCACTTCCCTACTTTAAGTTTTGACAAAGTTTAATTGGGGTTTTATGTCCATGGGGCGTTAGACGTCGTAATGCTCATGTACAGAAGTTAATACGATTCTCGTAACGTTTCCGTGCGACTCTTAATAGGAGAGAGATGTGAGAGGGATGGAACCTATGTCGATAGAGAATGCCTCACTGATGCCACTTCTTCGTGTTATTGTGCGCGAGCTAATGTGCCGATCAACTGCAGCAACAGCAAAAACATTAATTTCACCCTCTTACGTCGTCACTTGCTTCCTTCTGTTACACTAGCACTTTCACGTAACTGGCTGATGAAGTTGATAAATAATCTAAGTATTCGATCTGAAGTTTTCCCGGCGTATTTCCATTTTGAACAGTTGTCGGTTATCCGACCGGATAGGGTCGTAATTTCTCGACAATACTTCGGCAGACGTACACGCTGCCATCTTCCGCTACGTGGATGACACGTTCGTTGTTTGGCCACATGGACGGGACAGCTTAAATGAATTTCTCGAACACCTCAACTCGCTGCACTCCAACATACAGTTCACGATGGAGGTGGAGCAGGATGGTGCCCTACCTTTATTTGACGTCCTGGTGAAACGGAAATCTGACGGCAAGCTGGGACACAGTGTATACAGAAAACCTACACGCACCGATTTGTACCTATATGCCTTCAGTTGTCACCACAACTCCAAGCGGGAAGGCGTTTTCCGCACACTTGTTCACAGGGCACGATCGATCTGCGATCAGGAGAGCCTTCCAGCAGAACTGCAGCACCTCGAGACAACATTTCGGAAAAATGGGTACAACCAGAAGCAAATAAGACACGCACTTAGACAGACTGCGCCAAGAGAACAAGAAGAAGAAACAGAAGAACATAAGTCATTGGCGTGCATTTCGTTTGTCGAAAACACCTCAAGAAAAATCGGTAGAATCCTGGAGAAGCATAATGTGAAATGTGTATTCCGACCCCCTTCAAAAACCTTGACTCTACTGGGTTCAGTGAACGATGGATGACCTAGGCCTTCGAAAACCAGGCGTTTATCAAATTCCCTGTCAGTGGGGAAAATCATACATTGGGGAGAACGTCCGCACTGTACAAGAGAGGTGCCGCGAACACAAGCGCCATACCGAATTACGCCAGGCCACTAAATTAGCCGTGGCTGACCATTGTATAAAGACTGGCCATACTATGGACTATACTCTGTCAATCCTCCTACTTCTGAGCCTGCTTTACTAAAGAGGCCATCGAAATCCTACTACAGGACGATGTAATTAATAAAGACAGCGGCCTTCAACTTAGTCAGGCTTGGAACCCTGCACTCAGCCTGGAGAGAAAGATGCGATCCCAGAGATCGATGGCGTTGGGTATTCCCAGTGCTGCTTTCTCAAACTGGAAGGAGTTTAATCTTAACCATTACGGATATTTTACAAAACTTGTCTGTTAAATGAATATAAATATATAAAACTGCAGCCTGTCACTTTTTTGAATAGTCATTTATTATTCCACGAACCGGTTGTCGAGCTTTTCAGGTTCATCTTAAGATGGTTTTCTGGAAGTTACATCACTATTTCTAACATAATGGTAGGTGCTAGCTTCCGAAAGCATGGGCGGTTTTTTTCTGTCAATCTGTCTGCTTCCATTTTGATGGCCAGTCGGTACATAGCTTCACAAACGTTTACACAAGTGAAGCTGAGTACCAACCTGCAGTGAAAATGGAAGCAGACAGATGGACACTGACAGAAAAAAGCCGCCCATACTGTCGCAAGCCAGCACCTAGCGTTATGCTAGAAATAGTCAGGTAACTTCCAGAAAATCATCTGAAGATGAACCTGAAAAGGCTCGAAAACTGGATCACAGAATAATAAATAACTATTCAAAAAATTGACTGGTTCCAGTTTCATGTACATACGCTAAAAAAACGTTTTGCGTCACCTCGGTTCCCAGAGTTCCGTAACCTGTACAGAAAATTGGATAGAGATCAACATACACATCATTTTCGCCCTTTTTATTGCTCATGAAAACTACACATTGCATGTTGTACCACCATACAGAGGTGGTGATCCAGATTGCTGTACACACCGGTACCTCTAATACCCAGTAGCACGTGCTCTTGCATTGATGCATGCCTGTATTCGTCGTGGCATACTATCCACAAGTTCATCAAGGCACTGTTGGTCCAGATTGTCCCACTCCTTAACGGCGATTCGGTTTAGATCCCTCAGACTGGTTGGTGGATCACGTCGTCCATAAGCAGCCCTTTTCAATTTATCCCAGGCATGTTCGATAGGGTTTATGTCTGGAGAACATGCTGGCCACTCTGGTCGAGCGACGTCGTTATGCTGAAGGAAGTCATTCACAAGATGTGCACGATGGGCCCGCGAATTATCGTCCATGAAGACGAATGCCTCGCCAATATTCTGCCGATATGGCTGCACTATCGGTCGGAGGTTGGAATTCACGTATCGTACAGTCGTCACGGCGCATTCCATGACCACCAGCGGCGTACGTAGGCCCCACATAATGCCACCCAAAAACAGCAGGGAACCTCCACCCCTTGCACTCGCTGCACTGTGTGTCTAAGGCGTTCAGCCTGCCCGGGTTGCCTCCAAACACGTCCCCGGCGGTGGTCTGGTTGATGGCATATGCGACACTCACCGGTGAAGAGAACGTGATGCTAATCCCGAGCAGTCCATTCCGCATGTTGTTGGGCCCATGGTGTCGTAGTTGCAAAGATGGACCTCGCCATGGACGTCCGGAGTGAAGTTGCGAATCATGCAGCCTATTGCGCACAGTTTGAGTCGTAACACGACGTCCTGTGGCTGTACGAAAACCATTATTCAACATGTTGGCGTTGCTGTCAGGGTTCCTCAGTGCCATAATCCGTAGGTAGCGGTCATCCACTGCATTAGTAGCCCTCGGGCGGCCTGAGCGAGGCATGTCATCCTGTCTCTGTATTTCCTCCATGTCCGAACAACATGGCTTTGTTCACTCCGGGATGCCTGGACACGTCCCTTGTGGAGAACCCTTCCTGGCACAAAGTAACAATGCGGATGCGGTCGAACCACGGTGCTGACTGTCTAAGCATGGCTGAACTTCAGACAACATGAGCTGTGTACCTCCTTGCTGGTGGAATGACTGGAACTGATCGGCTGTCGGACCCCCTCCATCTAATAGGCGCTGCTCATTCATGGTTGTTTACAGCTTTGGGTCGGTTTAGTGACATCTCTGAACAGTCAAAGGGACTGTATCTGTGATAAAATATCCGCAGTCAACGTCTATCTTCAGTTCTGGGAAGCAGGGTGATACAAAACTTTTTTTGATGTGTGTATTTACATGAAAAAGTATTGTGCGGAAAGCACTACAGAAATGTTTAGAAACGGAAAGAGGACGTCAGTGATTGGTTCAGCAAGCTGGCGACAACTGAATATGCAGAAGCCATAAGAAAGCTTGTGGATGAACGGCGACAACGTAGAACAATCACTCTTTGGATCAGGAACTGAGCTTGTTCCGTGTTGAAGAATTGTTCGCCCATATCTTCTTAGGTCTTTAAACATCTCTTCTTCCTGCGAGTTGATAAGCTATAGCTTGTTTTCGAAGTCGTTTACTGCTAATTGTTCATACCAGGTGTTGCGGTATTCGTTTATTCCGCTTTTAATTGGCTCTGCTTTCAGTTCTTGTGGCACTGTCTCGCTTATTATGTGATCTGATCTCGAGCAGCCTTTGTTCTTGTTGAAAATTTCACTTCTGTACTTAGTATTTTTACTAGTTCCTCTTGTAGCCACCCAACATTCATTCCAATGACAAAGTGCTGAGAGTGTCATAGTTTCACAAAATTTTGCTCTCGTATCTTGTCTGTTCTTATTTTTTAAATGCATTACAAATCGTGCCATATAATTCCCCAGCATAACCAATTCTACATCTCAAACTATATTACTGTCGAGGCCATTTTGGCATTCCAAATAAGTGAAGCACGACTTGTCCAAAAATGACATTATCCGCAAAGATGTTTGATGCGACCGTATCTTTCCCCCATAAAACCATTACTTCAGTCTTCCTTTTACTAATCTCAACATCATATTTTCTACAACCGTAATTCAAGTGGTTCGGTTGATGTTGTAAGTCGCCTTTTTTTGTCGCAGTACATCATATGCATAAAGGAAAATATTTAACACGGTGTATTTTGATATTTCAATGCATTTTTGTATGTTTTGCCTCCAGTTCATGATACAGTCATTAACAATGATGCTGGAAAGAGAGGGTGATTTCGGAGCCCTTGTCGTAGTCCTTCATTTATTAAAATTTCTTCTGTCCTTGTTTCACCTCTATTCATTACAATTTAAAGTTTTTTAGGCTTCTTATGACCTTTATTAATTTGATGGGATGGCCAAAGCTTTCAAGTACAGTCCAAATTTTATTTCTGCTTATACTGTCAAATGGTTTAACCAAATCTATAAATGCCACATGGGTTTAGAAGTTATTTGTAAGAAGTTTTCTTTCATTATCTTGTATGAAAATATCTTTACGAACAAGTGCTGTTTACACGTGGAGTGAACCCTGCACATCCTTGAGTATCTTCACGCTATGAATCGTTTGAGTCATCAGTCTTCTAGTTGGTTTGATGCGACCCGCCACGAATTCTCCTATGCCAACCTACTCATCTCACAGCACCACTTGCCTCAACTATTTGCGCTCTACAGCTCCCTCTAGTACCACGGAGTCATTCCCCGATGTCTTAACAGAAGTCCTGTCATCCTGTCCCTTCTCCTTGTTGGTGCTTTCCATGTATTCGTTTCCTGTCTGACTCTGCGCAGAACCTCCTCGTTCCTTACATTGTCAATCCACCTAATACTCAATATTCGTCTGTAGCACCACACCTCAAATGCTTCAGTTCTGTTCCAGTTTTTCCCACAGACCATATTTCACTACCTACAATGCTCTGTTCTAAATGTATATTCTCAGAAATTTCTTCCTAAAATTAAGACCGATATTGTTACTAGTAGCTTCTCTTGGTCATTTCTGCCAGTGCTAGTTGCGTTTTACGTCCTCCTTCGTCCCACTTCATGGGTTATTTAGCTCCCTGGGTAGCAGAATTCCTTAATTTTATCTACTTCGTGGTGACTAATCTCTATGTTAAGCTTCTCGTTGGTCTCATTTCTTCTACTTCTCATTACTTTGATATTTTCTCAATTTACTCTCAACCCATTTTTTGTACTCATTAGACTGTTCAATCCATGCAGCAGATCCTTAATGCTTCTTCACTTTCACTGGGGATAGCAATGTCATCAGCTAATCTTAACTCTGATATCCCTTCAGCTTGAATTTTAATCCCGCTCTATGGATCTATGAAAGAAAAACTACAGGGTGTCCCTAAAAGAATGAGCCGATTTTAAATAGAATTACTTAATAGGAAGAATGGCTTGTTACCAACAAATTGCATACTAAATTACTCAGAAAAGACAGAAGTTTATAAAACTCCATCATAGATGTTCAAAATGTCCTCCGCTGGCTGTACGGACGACATCTAGCCGATAGCCGAATTGATCCCAAACTGAGCGTAAGGTATCTTCTGTCACCAAATCCGGTCTATAAGGCGGATGTACAAAAACTTGCCACTGAAACTGCCGAAGCGAGCCCTTCGTCAGACGCAGCATAATGGGAGCGAGCGCAGTCATGAAGCAGTGGAGTGCCGGTGGATAGCTGTCCACGGCCTTTGTGTTGAGCGGCGCGGCGCAGCGCAGTCGGCGAAGCGCCTCACACTGGGACGTTGCATTTATGGTCTCTCCTCTAGGCAGGAAGGTGATGATTAAGACGCCCTTTCGATCCCAAAATACTGCGGCCATATGCTTTTTCCTGCTCAGAATTTGTTAGGCATTTTTTGGTTTTGTGGGGACCGTGAGCGATGCCATCCCATTGGCTGATGCTTTGTTTCTAGACTCCTACGCGGAACCCACGTCTCGTCACCAGTAACAGTGAGTTCAAAGGCTCCTCGTCATTCTTGTCCTACCGTCTAAGAAAAAGTAAATACAGCGCCCATTCGTTGTTTTTTGTGTTCATCTTCCAGATGTCGAGGAACCAACATGGCACACACTTTTCTGTAGTCTAAATCTGCACTATCAATTCTGTAAAAGACTGATAATGAAATTAAGGAGAAAATAAGCTCAGTCCACCAATTGTGAAACGTTTGTCCCGTTGAATGTTATCCTCAATCCTTGAACGGAGTTCGTCAATCATAACTGAATGTCAGCCTGATCAATCTTCATCTTGATTATTCGTCTAACGTCCATTAAAAATGATTCACCACTTTCAAATTGGAGCTTCATTCGTCAGATTCGATAAACCGTAGTTTGTATCCAGAAACCAAATTATGCTACGAACCTCACATTTGATGCAATCGTTAATTTTGCCATGTATTTTAAAATCGCACAAAGAAGCTTTAAACGATCAGTACTATTTGCGAAGTCCGTCATACTGGTGTCGGCTCTTAGCGAGGTCTGTGACAGGGCGACAGCGGTTAATGGTTCAAATGGCTGCCCTAGAACTTGGAACTACTTAAACCTAACTAACCTAAGGATATCACACACATTCATGCCCGAGGCAGGATTCGAACCTGCGACCGTAGCGGTCGCACGGTTCCAGACTGAAGCGCCTAGAACCGCTCGGACAGACAGCGGTTACGGCACGAAGTTACACAGCTCGTCAGATTTGGAACGAGACATTGACAGACCTTACTCATCTTTTCTTTAAGAAGTAACGGTAAAGTTCTCGCAAAACGTGTAAATGTATGATACACTGAAGAGTAAAAGAAACTGGTACACCAGCCTAATATCGTGTAGGGCCCCCGCGAGCACGCAGAAGTGCCGCAACACGACATTGCATGGACTCGACTAATGTCTGAATTAGTGATGGAGGGAACTGACACCATGGATCCTGCAGAGCTGCCAATAAATCCGAAAGAGTGCGCGGGGTTGGAGATGTCTTCTGAAAGCCGGCCGTTGTAGTCGAGCGGTTGTAGGTGCTTCAGTCCGGAACCGCGCTGCTGCTACGGTCGCAGGTTCGAATCCTGCCTCAGGCATGGATGTGTGTGATGTTCTTAGTTAGGGTTAAGTAGTTGTGAGTTCTAGGGGGCTGGTGACCTCAGATGTTAAGTCCCATAGTGCTCAGAGCCATTTGAACCACATTTTTGTCTTCTGAAAAGGATCACAGACATGCTCAATAATGTTCATGTCTGGGGAGATTGGTGGTCAGCGGAAGTGCTTAATCTCAGAAGAGTGTTCCTGGAGCCACTCTGTATCAATTCTTGACGTGTGGGGTGTCACATTGTCCTGCTGGAATCGCCCAAGTTCGTCGGAGTGCTCAATGGACGTGAATGGATGCCGCTGATCAGACAGGATGCTTACGTACGTGTCACCTGTCAATGTATCTAGAAGCATCAGGGATCCCATGTCACTCCAACTGCACACGCTTCACACCATTACAGAGTCTCCATCAGCTTGAACAGTCCCCTGCTGACATGCAGGGTCAGTGGATTCATGAAGTTCCTTCCATACCCGCACACGTCCATCTGCTCGATACAATTTGAAACGAGACTCATCCGACCAGCCAACATGTTTCCACTCATCAACATTGTAATGTCGGTGTTGATGGGCCCAGGCGAGACTTAAAGGTTTGATGTTGTGAAGTCATCAAGGGTACACGAGAAGGCCTTCGGCTCAGAAAGCCCATATCGATAATGTTTCGTTGAATGGTCCGCACGCTGACACTTGTTTATGGCCCACCACTGAAATTGCAGTAATTTGTGGAAGGGTTGAACGATTCTCTTCCGTCGTCGTTTGTCTCGTTCTTGCAGGACCTTTTTCCGGCCATAGCGATGTTGGAGATTTGATGTGCCGGATTCCCGATATTCACGTTACAATCGTCAAATGGTCAGGTGGAAAAATACCCACTTCGTCGCTACCTCGGATGTTCCAACGTGCCGGCCGCGGTGGCCGAGTGGTTCTATTCGCTTCACTCCGGAACGGCGCGACCGCTGCGGTCGCAGGTTCTTATCCTGCCTCGGGCATGAATGTCTGTGGTGTCCTTAGGTTAGTTAGGTTTAAGTACACTCCTGGAAATTGAAATAAGAACACCGTGAATTCATTGTCCCAGGAAGGGGAAACTTTATTGACACATTCCTGGGGTCAGATACATCACATGATCACACTGACAGAACCACAGGCACATAGACACAGGCAACAGAGCATGCACAATGTCGGCACTAGTACAGTGTATATCCACCTTTCGCAGCAATGCAGGCTGCTTTCTCCCATGGAGACGATCGTAGAGATGCTGGATGTAGTCCTGTGGAACGGCTTGCCATGCCATTTCCACCTGGCGCCTCAGTTGGACCAGCGTTCGTGCTGGACGTGCAGACCGCGTGAGACGACGCTTCATCCAGTCCCAAACATGCTCAATGGGGGACAGATCTGGAGATCTTGCTGGCCAGAGTAGTTGACTTACACCTTCTAGAGCACGTTGGGTGGCACGAGATACATGCGGACGTGCATTGTCCTATTGGAACAGCAACTTCCCTTGCCGGTCTAGGAATGGTAGAACGATGGCTTCGATGACGGTTTGGATGTACCGTGCACTATTCAGTGTCCCCTCGACGATCACAAGAGGTGTACGGCCAGTGTAGGAGATCGCTCCCCACACCATGATGCCGGGTGTTGGCCCTGTGTGCCTCGGCTGCACGATGTTGGGGCGTGAGCGGAAGACGGCCTAACGGTGTGCGGGACCGTAGCCCAGCTTCATGGAGACGGTTGCGAATGGTCCTCGCCGATACCCCAGGAGCAACAGTGTCCCTAATTTGCTGGGAAGTGGCGGTGCGGTCCCCTACGGCACTGCGTAGGATCCTACGGTCTTGGCGTGCATCCGTGCGTCGCTGCGATCCGGTCCGGTCCGGTCCCAGGTCGACGGGTACGTGCACCTTCCGCCGACCACTGGCGACAACATCGATGTACTGTGGAGACCTCACGCCCCACGTGTTGAGCAATTCGGCGGTACGTCCACCCGACCTCCCGCATGCCCACTATACGCCCTCGCTCAAAGTCCGTCAACTGCACATACGGTTCACGTCCACGCTGTCGCGGCATGCTACCAGTGCTAAAGACTGCGATGGAGCTCCGTATGCCACGGCAAACTGGCTGACACTGACGGCGGCGGTGCACAAATGCTGCGCAGCTAGCGCCATACGATGGCCAACACCGCGGTTCCTGGTGTGTCCGCTGTGCTGTGCGTGTGATCATTGCTTGTACAGCCCTCTCGCAGTGTCCGGAGCAAGTATGGTGGGTCTGACACACCGGTGTCATTGTGTTCTTTTTTCCATTTCCAGGAGTGTAGTTCTAAGTTCTAGGGGGCTGATGACCACAGATGTTAAGTCCCATAGTGCTCAGAGCAATTTTTTTTTTTTTTTTTTTGTTAAGTCCCGTAGTGTTCAGAGCCATTTGAAGCGCCGGCACTAAAATCAAGAACCCACGTGCAAAGAGGGCTTTCAGACGACGTCAGCCAATAGTACGTTGACGCACCGCTCTCCAGGACAGGAGCGGCCTATTCTGGAAGAGAATACAAGTGCCGTGCCGCCTAGCCGCGGCCGTATTGGAAGACTAGCCGTCATACTAATGCTACAGCAGTGGCGTATGAACTATTTTATTTTTGTTGCATTGAACTTTACACCGAGGACGTTGATTATTTGAATGTCGCTGGTTGCTTGCGACACACCTGTGTGAATACATAATGTTAAGTATTGTCAGTTTAACTTACTGTAATAAACAGCATTAATATGATATGCTTTAATTGTTGTCTAGCTATCCGAGAAACAGCTCCGTAGGTACCCTATATTAGACGAGTGGACAGGATACTACATCTGAGATGCTGTGTACCATCACTCGTGCGCCGTTATAACACCACTCACTTAAATCTTAGTAACCCGTCATTGTAGTAGCAGTAACCGATCAAACTGCGCCAGACACTTGTTTTCTTATGTAGGCGTTGCCGACTGCAGCGCCGTATTCTGCCTGTTTATATATCTGTATTTGAATAGGGATGACTATACCAGTTTCTTTGCCACTTCAGTCTAGATTGAAGGGCATATGACATATTGGTAGCCTCTTGTAGGCATACATCGGCAAAGAGGAAATCAATTTACAGTACTTATTTACATTCATCACATTACTGCACTAGAGATGCGCAGAATTCAGATTTTACGTAACTCTCGCCTTTTTCATTCGTTTCCGTCCCCTCTGTGCACCAGGTTGCTTCTATTTTTCCTGTGTTGTTGTCGACTGCGTCTTCTGGTATTCTCGTTGAAGTTACGAGGTTTTCTTGTTAGTAAGTTGTGCTTTTCTGTTAGCCCTGTATTTCTTCATTTCCCTGCTTAACTCAATCGGTTCTGCTAAAAGCTTCGCAAGTGGTGCAGAAGCAGTCAGCCACCAAAAAATCGATTAGAATTATCTAAAATTTATTTTATTAGTAGCGAACCTTGTATGGAGTTATTGAATTTTCAGTGTGTTTTTGAATAATGGACATGTTTCTGGACAAAAGTAACTGACTGTAAATACTCCTTCTTTCCCTTTCTCATGTTTGGTAGGCTTTCGTGCTGCTTCACTTCTTCTCCTACATATTGCTGTATTTGCTTTTCTTTCCAGACAGATTATTCAGGTGGTTTCCGACATGTCCAGCATCCACACATATCGAGAGATGCGTTCCGCAGAGATGATTTGAGAAAGATTTCCGTATTTACACATGTACTGGTTTTTGAATAGCTATGTTCTTTTAGACATACTTTGTATAATTCATATATGAAGATAGTAACTGTTCTCGAAAGAACAGATACCATTGATGACCGTGCAGCTTCTCTAGAATTAATGATAATTAATTGAAACCCTCAGCTCCTGACAGGTGTTGTTGACATACCTTGAAGGGGACAGCTGAAAATGTGTGCCTCCACTGGGACTCGAAACCGGGGTCACCCGCTTACATGGCAGACGCTCTATCGATCTGAGCCACCGAGGACACAGATGAATAGCGTGACAGCTGAAAATGTGTGCCTCCACTGGGACTCGAACCCGGGATCACCCGCTTACATGGCAGACGCTCTATTGATTTGAGCCAGCGAGGACACAGATGAATAGCGTGACTGCAATGTCCTCCGTGGCTCAGATGGATAGAGCGTCTGCCATGTAAGCAGGTGATCCCGGGTTCGAGTCCCGGTCGGGGCACACATTTTCCTCTGTCCCAATCAAGGTATGTCAACACCACCTGTCTGCAGCTGAGGGTTTGAATTAATTATCATTTATTCTATAATTCATTTTATAACGGTCTCCGTAGACGAAGTTACAACCGGACGCCAGTGTGATAGGCCGGTTCGAATACTGGTGGTGGAAAATTGCGCTGCCAGTATCTGGCCAACAAGGAGAGGAAAGGTCGTGACCAGTCTTTGCGTCAATGTCCACGATTAACTTCTAACCCTCTCCGCTGTGTCTTGTGCAGGAGGACATGTCACACTGTTTGATAATGATCCGTTTTGTTAGATGGAGACTTCAAGTTTTGGCGGCCCCGTTGGTGCTCTGAAATGGGAGTAGCCTGTGTGCTGGTGTTGGGCTTCACCCTCTCCCTTCCCTCATCATCGTACGACTCAGATACAGGGTTATAATAATTGAACTATATGAAAAAACAAATTAGTTACTAACTACGGTGTGCACACAATTCATTCAACAGTTAAACGTCACTACAGATATTCGGATTTATGTTACGACATGTTCGATATGCCTGCCATCATTCGCGATGATGTGGCGCAGACGAATAGCGAAACTCTGCATGGCCCGCTGAAGTGTTGGAACATCGATGGTCTTGATGACCTCCTGAATGGGTGTTTTCTGCTAAAGAATGGTTTTGAGGTTATTGCTGTACACCTTGTCTTTAATATAACCAGCCAAAAGTGTCGAATTTGTTGAGATCCGTAGAATATGGCGGCCAATCGAAGCCCACGCCAGTGGCCTGTGGGTACCCCAGAGCCAGAGTGCGGTGCCCAGAGTGTTCCTCCAGGACATCAAACACTCTCCTGCTTCCATGGGGTAGAGCTCCGTCTTGCATGAACCACATCTTGTCGAAGTCAGTGTCACTTTGGATAATGGGGATGAAATCATCTCCCAAAACCTTCACGTATCGTTCAGTAGTTACCATGCCAACGATGAATATCCCGTGAATGGACGTAGCACACCACACAGTCACCCGATGAGGGTGAAGATACTTCTCGATCGCGAAGTACGGATTCTCAGTCCCCCAAATGCGCAAATTTTACTTATTGAAGAAACCCTCCAAATGAAAGTGAGTTTCGTCGCTAAACCAAACCATGCATGCGATACTAATCATGCTGCGCCACCAACAGTGCAGTTTGAACGTCCGAACGCAAACCGTTTATAAGTTGTGACGATTTTATTTCATATACTTCAATAACTGTCACCCTGTATGAGGCCACAATATACATTCACTCATTAGTCATCAAAATGACTCATTAACACACATGCTGCCGCAAAGTGTCAACTACAAAGCAGTAAGTTATTATCTTTCAGGTTGGGTCCGATTTAATAAAAAGGAGGGATCTATCAAAATTACGCCACTTTTGTACCCTTTTTTGTGCTGCCATCTATTTTAAACTCCACCGAAAAGGTAGCCATTCGTCAAATATTGTGACATGGAGGTATGAACAGAACTAGAGACAGCGCTTTTAAATCGCTTAGCCGTTACAGGCACATCTAATTTAAGTAACTGCAAAGTGATTTGTGCAGATTAAAGTATTCTTGGCGGAGTAACAGTAGTCTCTTCACAGTCTGAGTCGCGGAAAGCCCGACTACTGAAGTACCAGGTGTCTTTGAAAATGTCAGACTGTTCACTGCCATTTGCTGTACATATCATGAGAAAAAATAAAGGCGTCACCATTACGTAAGTGGGGCACGTAGTCATTAAACAGACTGTGTAATGACACTCTGTCTTCAGGCTAAGAGTGGGCTACCGGGATCATACGACCGCCGTGTCATCCTTAGTGGAGGATGCCGATAGGAGGGGCGTGGGGTCAGCACACCGCTCTCCCGGATGTTGTGATGGTATTCTTGACCGAAGCCGCGTCTATTCGGTCGAGTAGCTCCTCAATTGGCATCACGAGGCTGAGTACACCCCGAAAAATGGCAACGGCGCATGGCGGCCTGGATGGTCACCCATACAAGTGCCGACCACGCCCGACAGCCCTTAACTTCGGCGATCTCACGGTAACCGGTGTAGCCACTGCGGCCAGGCCGTCACCTGTGTAATGACACACAGTTCATAATAACACATAATGGCGACAAGTAACAAATATACAGGGGTTAGACAAAAATTTGGGAAAATCTTGAGAAATGTGTGCTTAAACATAAATGCACATGCTAGCCAAGCCTGCAGCACTACGAGCAGCACCGGTACAAAACGCTCAATATCTTGAAACTGTCAGTGTGTTTCTTGAAGTGCCAGTACGTCTACCTCAACTTCTTTCATAATTTTGGATAGGATATCACCTTTGGCTCTGCTATAGCCTTCAGACTCTGATGTAGCCTTCAATGTTGGCATGGCATATACTTAGAACACGCCTAATTTTTGGTTCTTTGATGGGCCACATTCTGCTAGCCTTCGAGTAGCGCATCTGGCAGGGCCGGGAGGTACGATTACGTCCGGCCATCGCTTGGGGGGTGACATTCGCTTCGTGTTTCACTCATCTTCTTCTCATCACATCGAAACCCTACTAGTAGAGTGGGCCACGTCGTGGCTCTCACCGTCCACTCCTTGCAATTATCAGTCTTCTTCAGAACAGTGTTCTACGTAGCTGTGAAAGCCTCCTGTCGAAGATGGGAAAATGGTTGATGTATTTTTTATGCTGAACTATTAGATGTTTCAAGGGGCACCATATCAGATAGTTATATCATACCGCTTAGAGAGAAAGCAGAAAAACATCATCAGTTAAGTTACAACGCTGGCGAAAGTCTGTGCTGAGTGATGGTGGCAGGCGGCCATTGAACTGGATTGTGACGAAACAACAGCTGCAGAACTCACTGCAGAATGGAATGTAACACTCCTCAACCCTATCAGCACCTAAACAACACGAAGAGAGCTCCATAAGCTGGGAAAATGCTGGGCGAGCTGGAAATTCAAAACCGCTTATCAGTGATGGAAGTGTCTGTATCAGGAAAACGTGCTCCCGAAGCCATAAAACATGGACTTTGGAGCAATGGAGGAATGTCATTTGATCGGCTGAGTCTTGTTTCACACTTTTTCGGCTTCTGGCCGAGTTTACGTCCCAAAAGTGAAACAAGGTGGGGCTTCGGTGATGGTTTGGGCAACCATATCGTGCTATTCCATTGGGGTCATGGTTAATCTGGAAAAAAGCATTGCTGCATAGTATTACGTGACCTTTTTGGATGATACACTACTGGCCATTAATATTGCTACACCAAGAAGAAATGCAGATGATAAACGGTTATTCATTGGACAAATATATTATACTAGAACTGACGTTTGATTACATTTTCACGCAGTTTGGGTGCATAGATCCTGAGAAATCACTATCCAGAACAACCACCTCTGGCCGCAATAACGGTCTTGATACGCCTGGGCATTGAGTCAAACTGAGCTTGGATGGCGTGTACAGGTACAGCTGCCCATGCAGCTTCAACACCATACCACAGTTCATCAAGAGTAGTGAGTAGTGTATTGTGACGAGCAAGTTGCTCGTCCACCATTGACCAGACGTTTTCAATTGGTGAGAGATTTGGAGAATGTGCTGGCCAAGGCAGCAGTCGAACATTTTCTGTATCCAAAAAGGCCCTTACAGGACGTACAACATGCGGTCGTGCATTATCCTGCTGAAATGTAGGGTTTCGCAAGGATCGGGTTGTAACATGTCTGAAATGTAACGGCCTCTGTTCAAAGTGCCGTCAACGCGAACAAGAGGTGACCGACACGTATAATCAATGGCACCCCATACCATCACGCCAGATCATACTCCAGTACGGCAATGACGAATACACGCTTCCAATGTGCGTTCCCCGCGATGTCGCCAAACAGTGATGCGACCATCATGATGCTGTAAACTGTACCTGGATTCATGCGAAAAAATGGCGTTTGGCCATTCGTGCACCCAGGTTCGTCGTTGAGTACACCATCGCAGGCGCTCCTGTCTGTGATGCAGCGTCAAGGGTAACCGCAGCCATGGTCTCCGAGCTGATAGTCCATGCTGCTGCTCACGTCGTCGAACTGTTCGTGCAGATAGTTGTTGTCTTGCAAACGTCTCCATCTGTTGACTAAGGAATCGAGAAGTGGCTACACGATCCGTTACAGCCGTGCGGATTAGATGCTGTCATCTCGACTGCTAGAGATACGAGCCCGTTGGGATCCAGAACGGCGTTTCGTATTACCCTCCTGAAACCACCAATTCCATATTCTGCTAACAGTCATTGGATCTCGACCAACGCGAGCAGCAATGTCGCCATACGATAAACCGCAATCGCGATAGGCTACAATACGACCTTTATCAAA
Organism: Schistocerca gregaria; assembly: GCF_023897955.1. Taxonomy (NCBI): domain Eukaryota; kingdom Metazoa; phylum Arthropoda; class Insecta; order Orthoptera; family Acrididae; genus Schistocerca; species Schistocerca gregaria. The sequence goes on along the minus strand of NC_064928.1, from coordinate 146,281,569 downwards.
GTCGGAAACGTGATGGTCCGCATTTCTCCTCCTTACACGAGGCATCACAAGAACTTTTCACCAGGCAACGCTGGTCAACTGCTGTTTGTGTATGAGAAATCGGTTGGAAACTTTCCTCATGTCAGCACGTTGTAGGAGTCTGCACCGGCGCCAACCTTGTGTGAATACTCTGAAAGCTAATACTTCTTCCTGTCTGTTAAATTTCGCGTCTGTAACACGTCATCTTCGTGGTGTAGCAATTTTAATGGCCAGTAGTGTATGTCCTTCGCATGGTACAATGTTTATTCCCGAATGGTAATAGACCTACGTGTTGCAAAACGAAAGGTCCCTTGTTGGAACATCTCGCGTCCTCCACGATTGGTTTTTGTGGGCACGAGGATGAACGGACGCATCTTCCCTGGTTACCACAGTGACCAGATCTCAGTATTATTGAGTCTTGTTTCCGTTTTTGCTAGAGGACCTGTATTCATCCTTTCCCATAGTCGTAGGCCAGGCTCTGGACGTCTGCATGATACAGGTGCACACCATGATGGACGCATTGTGCAGGCAGTGGCGGTGTTCCGGACATCATCCAAAGAGGCCGCCAACGGCCATTGGGAGCCTTCTGCTTGGAGCAGGACTCAGAACACGTATGACTCTGGCCAGGCTACTACCGACACAACGAGACCACCAGTGCGGCTATTAAGGTGTCGTGACAAAGTTGACTGGAGAGTGGATTGGCGCTCCGATATTGTCAGTGATTACAATAGGTTCCGTCTGCATGCGACTGATGCACGTACAAGTGTGTCGTAGATCTGGTGACACGCCTATTCCAAAACACATTGGCTAACGACACACAAGTACCATCTCTGGCTTCATGATACGTGTGGCAAGTAAGTTACAACTTACGGTAACATCTGGCGTTTTTGTAGTGTAAAGTAACCAGTGCTAGCCACATTGCACCGGCTGTTAACCCGTGCTGTTGCCGTTTCTTCGACAGGAAAGTTTTGGATTTTTTCAGCAGAACACTCCACGTCCTCATACAGCCGCTGCGCCACAACGTCCTCTTCGTGGTGTACAGCAACTGCCCTGGCAAGCAAGATGACCAGATCTGTCGCCAGTAGCACACTTAGGTACACGATGAAGCGGGAACTTACTCGTTCTCCGGAGCCTGCAACAACCATTGCCGAATTGAACAACACCGACAAGATGCTTTGGACAGTCTATCGCAGGAAGCCATTCGGTACCTTTATGACTATCTGCATGTAAGCACAAACGCCTGCGTTGCTGCCAGAGGGGGGCACACTGTGTGTCGATGCGACTGTTTGCACATTTTCTACTGTGACTTGTGTGTTTCATATGGTCTGAATTTGGTAGTGCAGTGATGAACTACCAGTCGCATCACGTACAATGACCTTGTCCTTCAGGACGTTGCAGTTTTTCCCGACGGTGTAATTGATAATAGCCGAGGTAGAGAGGATATGAAATGTAAGCTAGCAACAGCAAGGACACCCTTTCTGAAAAACAGAAACTTTTAATACAGAATTTAATTTTAAAAAGTAGGAGTGTGTTCTGAATGTATTTGTCTGGAATGTAGTTTTCTGCGTCAGTGAAGCGCGGACGATAAATAGATCAGACAAGAAGAGAATATAAGCTTTTGAATGTGCTGCTACAGAAGACTGCTGAAGATTTGATGGGTAGATCGAATAACAGATGAGGAGGTTCTGAATCAAATTGAGAAAAAAAAAGAACACTGAACGTCCTACGGAACTTTGTGATAACGTGTATGTTTAATGATCTTAAACTCAATGGCACTCTAACCACCAAAAGTATTGTTGTTCTATTTCCGGAACTGACTTATTTTATGTTTTGTTTCAATCCACGTCGGAGCAGACGTGCTATTAATGTTTGATAAATAAACTTATTCAGTCATTGCTACCTGGATATTTTTTGTGCCATCGTCGTCAGACTGAATGTCAGCGCCGAAGTCGCTGGAAACACTTCTTGCTTAATTTGTTCCGAATTAAGGGCACTTCCTCTTAGCATCACATCGACGACAATCAAAGCAGTCCTAAAACACAGTCATCATAATCTTAGAATCGGGAGCAGTTGTGGCCGGCCGAGGTAGCCGAGTGGTTCTAGGCGCTACAGTCCGGAACCGCGCCACCGCTACGCTCGCAGGTTCGAATCCTGCCTCAGGCATGGATGTGTGTGATTTCCTTAGGTTAGTTAGGTTTAAGTAGTTCTAAGTTCTAGAGGACTGATGACCTCAGGAGTTAAGTCCCATAGTACTCAGAGCCATTTGAACCATTTTTTTGTTTTGTTTCTTCATTTGTTGTTCCGGCGCCAGCTCTAGTTCTGTTTTCTGCAAAACTTGACGGCGAGGCAGAGGACGCCTGCAAGTAGACGCAGCCGTGGAGCCCAACTGCTGATTAACTCGTTGTGTAACGCGGCCGCTAGCGACGCACCCACTTTGAGGCGTGACTCACGGTTCCAGAGCCGAGATGAGTTCCGCTGGTAAACAGGAAGTCTCGCGTTGCACCGGCATGCAGCCGCTCATCAAGCTGCCCGCTGTGTGTGAACAGCGCTTAATAAATATAATGCAGTGCCACCGGAGGCTGCAGAGGGCGTCACTTACAGCGAACCACAAGCGTTACGAAAAGACATTGTTGTTTTTGTTGTGGTCTTCAGTCCTGAGACTGGTTTGATGCAGCTCTCCATGCTACTCTATCCTGTACACGCTTCTTCATCTCCCAGTGCCTACTGCAGCCTATATCCTTCTGAATCTGCTTAGTGTATTCATCTCTTGGCATCCCTCTACGATTTTTACCCTTCACGTGGCCCTCGAATACTAAATTGGTGATCCCTTGATGCCTCAGAACAGGTCCTACGAACCGATTTATCCCTTCTTCAAGTTGTGCCAGAAACTCCTCTTCTCCCCAATTCTATTCAATACCTGCACATTAGTTATGTGATCTAATCTTCAGCATTCTTTTGTAACACCACATTTAGAAAGCTTCTATTCTCTTCTTCTCCAAACTATTTATCGCCCACGTTTCACTTCCATACATGGCTACACTCCATACAAATACTTTCAGAAATGACTTCCTGACATTTAAACCTATACGTTAACAAATTTTTCTTCTTCAGAAACACTTTCCTTACCATTACCAGTCTACATTTTATATCCTCTCTACTTCGACCATCATCAGTTATTTTGCTCCCCAAACAGCAAAACTCCTTTACTACTTTAAGTGTCTCATTTCCTAATCTAATTCCCTCAGCATCACCCGACTTAATTAGACTGCATTCCATTATCCTCGTTTTGCTTTTGTTGATGTTCATCTCATATACTCCTCTCAAGACACTGTCCATTCCATTCAGCTGCTCCTCCAAGTCCATTGCTGTCTCTGACAGAATTACAATGTCATCGGCGAACCTCAAAGTTTTTATTTCTTCTCCATGGATTTTAGTACCTACTCTGAATTTTTCTTTTGTTTCCTTTACTGCTTACTCAATATACAGATTGAATAACATCGGGGAGAGGCTACAACCCTGTCTCACTCCCTTCCCAACCACTACTTCCCTTTCATGTCCCTCAACTCTTATAACTGCCATCTGGTTTCTGTACAAATTGTAAATAGCCTTTCGCTCCCTGTATTTTACCCCTGCCACCTTTAGAATTTGAAAGAGAATATTCCAATCAACATTGTCAAAAGCTTTCTCTAAGTCTACAAATGCTAGAAACGTAGGTTTGCCTTTCCTTAATGAGATTTTCACTCTGCAGCGGAGTGTGCGCTGATATGAAACTTCCTGGCAGGTTAAAACTGTGTGCCCGACCGAGACTCGAACTCGGGACCTTTGCCTTTCGCGGGCAAGCGCTCTACCATCTGAGCTACCGAAGCACGAGTCACACCCGATACTCACAGCTTTACTTCTGCCAGTATCCGTCTCCTACCTTCCAAACTTTACAGAAGCTCTCCTGCGAACCTGGGTGGCTTGCGGAGTATAAATGTAGATGTAGATGTAGTAGGCGACAGATTGGTGGAAAGGTCATTCTTATTCAATCTCTCCATATCTCTAACTTCCATATCTGACTTCGAAAGGGACCCATAATTTATATGACGTAACACTCTTCCAGGATACCCAACTGGAACCTAAGGAATTGCCAATAAGGCTGCCGCTGTGGCCGAGCGGTTCTAGGCGCTTCAGTCCGGAACCGCGCTGCTGCTACGGTTGCACGTTCGAATCCTGCCTCGGGCATGGATGTGTGTGATGCCCTTAGGTTAGTTAGGTTTAAGTAGTTGGAAGTCTAGGGGACTGATGACCTCAGATGCTATGTCCCATAGTGTTTAGAGCCATTTGAACTTCCAAGGTCACCTCCTTTCAAGATGTGAGATTTTTTGTGGGTGTTTGTGAACTGTCTCAGCTGTGTCGCTCACCTGTCAACGACTTTGCGTGAGCTGTGAAGCTACAAAAACTCCGGGCACTCTCATGAAAGTGTGAACGTGTTTGACTATCGTCTGTTTATTTAGCGTGCGTCTGGTATAGGGTAGCCGGCCGGGTATGCCGAGCGGTTCTAGACGCTACAGTCTGGAACCGCGCGACCGCAACGGTCGCAGGTTCGAATCCTGCCTCGGGCACGGTTGTGTGTGTTGTCCCTAGGTTAGTTAGGTTTAAGTAGTTCTAAGTTCTAGGAGACTGATGACCTCAGCGCTTAAGTCCCATAGTGCTCAGAGCCATTTGAACCTTTTTTTTTTTTTTTTTTTGTATAGGGCACATGCAACCCGGGGCGGCTCTTTCGTAAGGACCAGAGGGATTTTTGTGATATAGTTTGATTCTGCATTTTTTTTTTCGATATTATACCAAACAGTTTGTGTGTGACATGATTTTGGTGTGGTACGGGTGACAGAGACCAGAGGAAATGTGTGGCACTTTTAACTGCTCCGTTGCAGAAATACACGGTGTTACTCTGGCTCTGGCAGAGCACGCACTGAATGAGACCGACCACGTAATAAAATTCGCCGACACGGAAGTTCTGGCTGTAGTGAAGCACTATCACACGCGCTTGTTCAGAGAAGCTGTAGAAATACAAAGCACGCGAACAGTTTGAACAACAAAGAGGTAAACGGATCCTGGCATCCCGTACTGTGGCGAACGACCGTCGCAGGTGGCAAGCATAGAGTGAATATCTCTGGAGTGAGCATTGCGTTCTGCGCATGTTGTCAACATTAAACCAGGCTTGTCACGTGTTTTCGGGACTTTGCTGTGCGTGTGCGCTTTCCGCAGAGTTTCAAGTTGATAATATCAAGAGTTTTTGTTGTGTTTTCACCGTTTGTTGATAGAGTAATAGCGATGGTGAATTGCTGTTGTTGCTACGGATGCAAAGAAAATTATGTGAAACGAGGGATAGTAACTTTTCATCGGTACATACCATGTAGCTCTAATTATAGTTATCATACTATTAAGAGACACTGTATCATCATCATCATCATTTATGACTGATGATGCCTTTCAGCGTTCAGTCTGGAGCATAGCCCCCTTATAAAATTACTCCATGATCCCCTATTCAGTGCTAAGATTGGTGCTTCTTCTGATGTTAAACCTATTACTTCAAAATCATTCTTAACCGAATCCAGCTAACTTCTCCTTGGTCTGCCCCGACTCCTCCTACCCTCTACTGCTGAACCCATGAGTCTCTTGGGTAACCTTGCTTCTCCCATGCGTGTGACATGACCCCACCATCTAAGCCTGTTCGCCCTGACTGCTACATCTATACAGTTCATTCCCAGTTTTTCTTTGATTTCCTCATTGTGGACACCCTCCTGCCATTGTTCCCATCTACTAGTACCTGCAATCATCTTAGCTACTTTCATATCCGTAACCTCAACCTTGTTGATAAGGTAACCTGAATCCACCCAACTTTCGCTTCCACACAACATAGTTGGTCGAAAGATTGAACGGTGCACAGATAACTTAGTCTTGGTACTGACTTTCTTCTCGCAGAAGAGAGAAGATCGTAGCTGAGCGCTCACTGCATTAGCTTTGCTACACCTCGCTTCCAGTTCTTTCACTATGTTGCCATCCTGTGAGAATATGCATCCTAGGTACTTGAAACCGTCCACCTGTTCTAACTTTGTTCCTCCTATTTGGCACTCAATCCGTTTATATTTCTTTCCCACTGTATATGTTTAAACATTTCGAGACGCATTGTAATTAAGGCTTGATTCTGTAGATCTATTTTTCTACGATTTTATGACTATATCATAGATATTACGGCTCGTACAAAAGCTTACAAACAATCGCTTTCTCTCGTAAATTTGCTAGTGGAACAGGAAAGGGAATGGTTAGTTGTTTCAGCAAATACTATCCCCCATTCATTTATCAGAATATGTATATAGATTTGAAAGACGGGAGACAGATAAATCCAATAGAGAGGGAGTGTGTAATTGTCTTCGTAAAATATGTGTGTCCAAACCTTTTTCTTTACTATAAAGTTACAGTAGGAGACCATGTTGAGTGTGTCCCTTTCCACTTCCCTTAATGGTGTTATATGGGTTGACTGTTACATGACCCACTGTATTTGCTTTACAGTACATTTATTCTCAGATCGCCCCCCCCCCCCCCCATTATTACTCAGTCTATTATTCATTTAATAAACTGGGAGCAAGTACGTAAAATGCATTAAATAAATACTTCAAACTGTCGCCAGTAAGAAAAATTGTGCCTTAGGTAGCAAAAACGAGAAAATAAATACGCAGAAATAGCAGAAAAAAGGACGAATTAGCAGACATATAATCGCTAATGTTTGGCAAATTCGGTGTTTTTCCGACACTTGCAAAAGTACTAGCGTACTGTCAAGTCGTTTTGCAAGATTTATCACCGCAAAAATGTATGTCAGGCTCTGTAACACTATAAAGTGCCGTATCATACCGAAAACTACCAAAAACCGAGCGCATCTTAACTGTGACACCAATGGCAAAGAAGCAGAATACATTTTCACTTGCCCTTAAAAGATTCGTAGCTGGTTTATTCCCGGTATCAAATGGATACTGTTAAAATGTCCGCGCAACATACATAAATAATCCACGACACGTACGAAAAGAATCCGTCTGTACTAGGGATGTAGTGACATTCTAAACATACAGGGCGCTATACGGACAAACACACGACGTCCCGAGAACACGTGACCAGGCCGTCAATGTATGTTGACAACAAAAAATCTGTTCTGCGCATGTGAATGCTCACTCCAGAGATATTTACTCTATGGTAGCAAGAGGAGAACCGCACCGGAAATGACCGAAGAGAAGCCCTAGGACGTTGGCGCGCCAGGTACATACAGTCTGCGGCCGCGAGCTCGGCTCCAGTTCACCACCGGCAATGGAGGGTGAAGCTTTGACAATGCCAGCCACTCGTGCTGGCGAAACGTCAGAAAAATCATTAGATGAACGTCGGACGAAGAACCCGAGACAGAAGGCAATAGGCAGTTTGTCTTAGTCTGAGTTGCGAGCAGCTGGGCCAAGTCACTACATGGCCCGTACTCGCTCCAGAACCCTGGCTCGGCAAACTTCAACGATTCTGACGTGACCAAGCAGTTTCCCTTCCCCCGCTTCGCCCCTTGCCGCTTTGACCACTAGAGGCGCCATCATCTCCTTGGCGCGCTGAGGCGCGGCGGCCTGCGGCATAATCCAGCTGCCTGCGCTATAAGCGCCTTCTAGAGTTGGGCAAACTCGTTCATACTTGGGAACTAGTTCATTGCTGATCGTTCTTTTTTGGGAACCGTTCATTTTTACTCGTTCACCATTCATTTGTGCTTGGTGTATGGTTCTTATCAAAAACTAAAAACTAGTAGTGTAGGTGACTGAAGGATGGAGCGCACCAAGAGGGGGCACTTGCCTCCGCCCTGGAGTATAGAGTTTTTAGTCATTACAGAATTCTTACACACTTTTGGAAGTAATTTCTGTGATTCTGCAGAACCTCTCGTTTAGCCAGCCGTAGCCTTGTGTGGCTGATCGTAGGGAAATAATAGAGGGTGTAGCACGGAAAACCGGCCTTACAGACTGCTCGCCAATTACGGACGATGTGTTGCCCGTTACGAGAAGATACAACAAACAGACAAACATGTAATAATTAGGCAGTGGATAAATAACATGCTAATGCAAGCAACAATTGCGAAACACTCGATGACGATGTGTAGAGAGCTGGAGAAGAGAACATGAAAATCTCACGCGACACGCATGGGCTATAGCTCATGTAGTCTTGTAAACATGTTGGTGGCTGTTTCCCAGCTTGATAGACCACAAGTGTCTTGTATAAAATGCTTAGTTTCGACTTCCCCTGCATAGCTATGCTATGTTGTAAACAATAATCGTTTACACCCTATATATACTTCACGTTGTCTCTGAGTTCGTAGGCGAAGTAGGGACTTCATGGAAACATAAAATAAAATGTTGTTTTCTCATACTTACGTCACACGCTTAGTAAAAATTAGGTTTTTATGTTGCATTATTAAGGTTAATGCAGCAATAAAGTTTTTGGTTTGAAAGCTCCCTCTGAACAAATGTTTTTGAGATAATAAGTAAATACGATTTTATGGCAATCTATGTCTTTTCAAATGGAGACGCACCGCTTTTCCTACTGAGCCAAAATGACCCACAACCCACTTTTTTTTTGTTTTCAAAGAAACCAAACTAGCAGGTAATGCAAATTGGAAACAACCAAACTTAAAATAATTAGAGCCTTCCTAAATGTGATATATGAAAGATACACGAAAATCATTTTATATGAATTTTATTACACTAAAAATGAAGCCATTTATTGAAAGTTAGCTGCTAAATCAAGTAGATGAAACCAAAAAATATATGAATCACAAAAAATACCTTGCCTTGTTATAAGTATGTCTTCTGCTGTTCATCGATATAATGAAGGGAGCTGATATGCCCTTTTGTTCCCTGAAAAGACGTACCTATTACATACGACACAATTTTTATGTAATTTACATAACTATAAAATACTTTTTGATTACCAGTCGTGGACGCTGAATAGCCAGTGGAAAGTGCAAGAACAGTTTGGAACACTTGTAAAATAGGCGAACGCAGTGAACGAAACGAACAACTGGATACTGAACTAACTGGGAGCAGTCGGCAGTGGAACTGAGACAGGTGGTCGTGCGAAGAACGACGAGGGCGGGCGAGGGAGACCGAGACTGAGACGAGCACGCGACCGAGGCTGGAACGAGAACTGCCGAAGTGACCGCCGCGACAGAAGTTCAGAAATGGCTCTAAGCTCTGTGCGACTTAACTTCTAAGGTCATCAGTCGCCTAGAACGTAGAACTAATTAAACCTAACTAACCTAAGAACATCACACACATCCATGCCCGAGGCAGGATTCGAACCTGCGACCGCAGCGGTCGCTCGATTCCAGACTGCAGCGCCCAGAACCGCTCGGCCACTTACGCCGGCGCGACAGAAGTGAACTAGTGAACTATGAACCCATCGTTCCTCGTTCCCGGCAACTATAAGTACACCGTCGCGACCGAAGTGAACTACGAACCGATGGTTCCTTGGAACTCGTTCCTTGGTCCTTTCGTTCATCTTGGTGAACCGTTCCTTTGCACCCGTTCGTTCGCGAACGACCCATCTCTAGCGCCTTCCCCTCCAGAGTGGTACACGCTGCCTGACTCGCCCTGTGCTGAATACTTCTGGACTGATTGCGACTCGTGCCGAGCCAGAGTTAACTTTTGGCGACTTTTAGCTGTAATATCCCGGTCAATAGTTTTTGTAAAGAAATGAAATTTGGACACCTTGTACAACTTCATGCGTTCTCTTCACAACAATAATGAGAAGAATTGTACGAGTCATTTTGAACCATAAAATTGTAAGTAAAATAGGCAAAAAAAGTTGGCGCCCGAAAAAATTTCGAACTTTGGCTTCTTGGATCTCCTGGATTAATGCTATGACGAACGTGAAACTTGGCATGTAGTAACATAACAACACAAGGTTCTCAAACATAAAGTTTCATTTGCGTAGCACTTTCCAGTACCGAATGAATTAAGCGCAAAACTGAAGATTTTGTAAAAACATAAAAAATGCGCTATTTTCGTTCTGGTTTTGGTAAAAAACTGTTCTATAGAACAGCCCAACCTGTATAATTGAAATGAAACTCGGGTGCGAAAATCAGGTCCGAAAACAATGAAAAATTCGGATTCGCATGTCTAGGAGAGTGATCATATGATGAAAATGAAATTTTGAGTGCAATAGATTAATAGCAAAAAAAAAAAAAAAACACCATTTTCCACTAATCTGCAGACTAGTCGAAACCATGCTGATTTTTATGAAAAGATGAAAGCAGGGTTTATTTGATACTTCTTTTACAAATACCGTTTTCTGTTAAAGCTTCAAAGCCAATCCTTATCTACGTGATTACTCTGCTATTCTCAATAAAGTGCCTGGCAGACGGTTCAATGAACCACCTTCAAGCTGTCTCACTACCGTTCCACTCTCGAACGGCGCACGGGAAAAACAAGCACTTAAATTTTTCTGTGCGCGCCCTGATTTCTCTTATTTTATCGTGATGGTCATTTCTTCCTGTGTATGTGGGTGCCAACAGAATGTTTTCGCTATCAAAGGAGAAAACTGGTGATTGAAATTTCATCAGAAGATCCCGTCGCAACGAAAAACGCCATTGTTTTAGTGATTGCCACACCAATTCACGTATCTTGTCTGTGGCAGTATCTCCCCTATTTCGCGATAATACAAAACGAGCTGCCGTTCTGCTGCCGTTCTTTGTACTTTTTCGACGTCATCCTTCAGTCCCATCTGATGCGGATCGCGCACCGCACAGCAATACACCAGAATAGGGCGGACAAGCGTGGTGTAACCCGTCTCTTTAATAGACCTGTTGCACCTTCTAAGTGTTCTGCCAATGAATCGCAGTCTTTGGTTTGCTCTACCCACAGCATTATCTATGTTATCGTTCCAATTCAGCGTATTCATTCAAACAACCAATTTTAAGCCCCTCACCCTCCCCAGAAGAGTGTGTTTATTTTCCAAAATTGGCTAACAACAGAGGCAAAGTAGTGAGAAAAATCGCACTTAGAACAGAGTTTTAACTTTGGCATGTTATTTCTCGTTGACCTAAGGTGTTTGAAATCAGTTATGAAAAACAGGTTTTGTACAAGTAGACCGAATGTGATCTATATTTGTACTACTAAGGATAAAAGGATATAACTGTCTATGTTACGCGTTAATAATTTAAATGAATCGTACATAGATTAATGTATGGGTTTTGCTATACTGCCGCAATGTACTCGGCGTAATTACATTTGCCACAGTACAGATATTGCGCCGTCTCGATCACCAAGTCCGTTCATGTGCCAGCAAACTGCTACATATGAAGAAGTCAGGCACTGTCTGAATAATTGTACACCTGTTATATCTACACTCCTGGAAATTGAAATAAGAACACCGTGAATTCATTGTCCGAGGAAGGGGAAACTTTATTGATACATTCCTGGGGTCAGATACATCACATGATCACACTGACAGAACCACAGGCACATAGACACAGGCAACAGAGCATGCAAAATGTCGGCACTAGTACAGTGTATATCCACCTTTCGCAGCAATGCAGGCTGCTGTCTCCCATGGAGACGATCGTAGAGATGCTGGATGTAGTCCTGTGGAACGGCTTGCCATGCCATTTCCACCTGGCGCCTCAGTTGGACCAGCGATCGTGCTGGACGTGCAGACCGCGTGAGACGACGCTTCATCCAGTCCCAAACATGCTCAATGGGGGACAGATCCGGAGATCTTGTTGGCCAGGGTAGTTGACTTACACCTTCTAGAGCACGTTGGGTGGCACGGTATACATGCGGACGTGCATTGTCCTGTTGGAACAGCAAGTTCCCTTGCCGGTCTAGGAATGGTAGAACGATGGGTTCGATGACGGTTTGGATGTACCGTGCACTATTCAGTGTCCCCTCGACGATCACCAGAGGTGTACGGCCAGTGTAGGAGATCGCTCCCCACACCATGATGCCGGGTGTTGGCCCTGTGTGCCTCGGTCGTATGCAGTCCTGATTGTGGCGCTCGCCTGCACGGCGCCAAACACGCATACGACCATCATTGGCACCAAGGCAGAAGCGACTCTCATCGCTGAAGACGACACGTCTCCATTCGTCCCTCCATTCACGCCTGTCGCGACACCACTGGAGGCGGGCTGCACGATGTTGGGGCGTGAGCGGAAGACGGCCTAACGGTGTGCGGGACCGTAGCCCAGCTTCATGGAGACGGTTGCGAATGGTCCTCGCCGATACTCCAGGAGCAACAGTGTCCCTAATTTGCTGGGAAGTGGCGGTGCGGTCCCCTATGACACTGCGTAGGATCCTACGGTCTTGGCGTGCATCCGTGCGTCGGTGCGGTCCGGTCCCAGGTCGACGGGCACGTGCACCTTCCGCCGACCACTGGCGACAACATCGATGTACTGTGGAGACCTCACGCCCCACGTATTGAGCAATTCGGCGGTACGGCCACCCGGCCTCCCGCATGCCCACTATACGCCCTCGCTCAAAGTCCGTCAGCTGCACATACGGTTCACGTCCACGCTGTCGGGGCATGCTACCAGTGTTGAAGACTGCGATGGAGCTCCGTATGCCACGGCAAACTGGCTGACACTGACGGCGGCGGTGCACAAATGCTGCGCAACTAGCGCCATTCGACGGCCAACATCGCGGTTCCGGGTGCGTCCGCTGTGCCGTGCGTTTGATCATTGCTTGTACAGCCCTCTCGCAGTGTCCGGAGCAAGTATGGTGGGTCTGACACACCGGTGTCAATGTGTTCTTTTTTCCATTTCCAGGAGTGTATTTCCCATCCTTCGTTCCGATCCAGGCTTTGGACCGGCACTGGCGAAGCTAAAAATAAATTTATAATTTTTTAACTTTTTTGCTTTTTTATCAGTAATTCATTCAGGATGGTCAATTATTTTCTCAGATTTAGTTCCCAGTGATTAGTAATGATTCATTGTATGATAAGTATCAAAGCAGGTTACAACACATGATGGAAAGTTGCAAGTTCGGCATTGGTATCTAGTTTCCCGGCGCACTTTCTGGTTTTTTTTTTTTAAATCTTTATTTCCGACAATATGTTATTTATACAATAAAACCCACCACCTTATGAATTAGTGGGTCATAATATCATACATTAGTTTGGTACAGCATATACATTTTTAGTTCTAATCTACAGACAGTATTGTTAGCTGAATGGGCAGACCTACTAATTAACAAATCTACTACTACCTGATATTACTTCTTACACTAGTCTCTACTGCCTGCAGCGTTACAAACATGCCAGTAAATATGCAAACCTACTTGTGTGCCTTGCTCACCGAGCTAACCCCGGTGAACGCGCCCTGGCACAGGGCAGGCCAATACTTTTATTCGCTGCAGGTTTCTATCTTAATTCCTATTCTAATTTCCTAACCTAATGAACTATTCTAAGTCAAAATCAGTGCGTTGTCAAGTCTGGTATAATCACCCCGATCCCCCTATCCTGCACGTGGCGGATTCCAACTTTACCAGTCGACCAGTCCACGCACAGGCGGTACGGGATTGGGATATTGACTTAGTATGTGATTTCTTTAAGTCTCATAGCTCTCTCAGGTATTGTATTAATACCTTCTGTGATACCTCATTTGCCAACTGATTTAGCAGTCGAAAGGTCTCGTCTTGTCTTAATAACATATAAGTGTCATGGTTGGGTAGTTGTTGTCTAAGTGTAGCTGCTACATCATCGAAAAGGGGGCACTCGTAGACCACATGGTCGGGAGTTCCCTCCGATGCACCACAGTCACACGCAGGCGTTGCCCTCTTCCCAAACCGACATAGATACGTCGGGTAAGGCCCATGTCCAGTGAGAAAGTGGAACAAACCCCTAGTTGGTTCAAAATAACCCATGCTCATTCTTTCCCTCACATTCGGCAGGAAGCTGAAAGTTCTTCTGCCGGATTCCTCTGCCTCCCAAACTTCTTGCCATAGCTCTTTACCCCTCTTCCGTATCTCCCCCTTATCCCTAACCCTTGCTCCCATGATTTCTTCTACTTTCTCTATGTCCCCTTTCTTTGCCCAATACCAAGCGCCCTGTTCCCTGATTTTGATGTCCAGAGGACAAAGCCCCATTATTACTAATAGGGCCCCCCCCCCCGGAGATGTTCTATATGCCCCCACAGATCTTAATATCATGTTCCTTTGAACCCTTCTCACTGACATGGCGGGCACAACCCTCGTGAGCCTGTGTGCCCAGACTCCCGCGCCGTAACCCACTATTGATGTTAATATGCTATTGTGATACAATTTGATGAGGTGAGGGGGGAGATGAAATCTTTTATGACCTATGGTGATGAGGTTATTGAGGATTTGCAGAGCTCTTTGGGTCACGGTTTCAATGTGCTTTCCGAAGTTCCACCTTTCATCGATGATGATCCCTAAGTAACGTCCCTCTCGTCGTCGGAGTACTGGTGTGCCCTCAATTCTTACAGTCGTGTTTCTTATTAGCTGTCCCTTCAGTAATAGATAGGTTGATTTGGTCGGTGAGATGGTCATTTTGGTGTTACGGCACCATGATAGTAGTTGTGTCATGGCTCTGTCTATTTTAGGTTCAATGTCCTCGCGACTTCGGCCGCCAACCAGTAGAAGGAGGTCATCAGCGTAGGCTATCACCTCTAGCACATCTTCATTCTGTTGTAATGTATTTAAAAGTGGCTCCATGTGGATATCCCAAAATAGGGGACCTAAGACGGAACCCTGGGGACATCCCTTTGTTATAGGTTTTCCAATCCTCCCGCTAGGGGATGATAGCCAGACCTCCCGATCTACACAATAGCTCCTAAGGCAACCGTATAGCGGCCCTGGGCACTCTTTCTCCCGCAAGCAGGAGAAGAGCGAAGGCCACCACAGGTTGTCAAAGGCGCCACTAATGTCCACCATGATGCCGACGATGTACTTGCACGGGGCCGAACCACAGACCTCGGCCGCCAGGGCGATCGCATCAGATGCGGAACGTCCAGGCCTGAAGCCAAACTGTCTGTCGCTCATTCCGTGCAGCACTCGGTGCGCAGTCAGCCTATCAGCAAGCAGCTTTTCAAGGATTTTCCCGAACACATCCAGAAGGCAGATGGGTCTGTAAGACTTTGCCTCAGCTGGATCTTTATCAGGGCCTTTCTTAATGATTACAACGTTTGCTGCTTTCCAGGTCTTTGGGAATTTGCCTTGCCGAAGGCACTCGTTGTACAGCTGGGTTAATGGTGCGACCAGTTGTGGGGCTAAGAACTCCACCACCTCCGCCACAATGCCGTCTGGCCCGGGGGCTTTCCCTCTCTTTATTGTCTTTATGAGGGCAGCGACCTCCTCCTCCGAGAAAGGGAGGACTGCCTCATCATTTGTATAGTCGTCAAGATCTAAGTCCCGCAACCGTCGCTGTTCCTCAGTATCCTCTGTTCTGTCGTCGTCAGGCAACAGGGATCGGAGTAGGACCTCAGCAGTCTCCTGCCATGAGTCCATCATCCCATCCCCATGCCTGACTGTGGACAGCATCATCGGGGAGCGGATCTTTTCTCTTACCAGTTTGTACGGAATCCCCCACGGATCTAAGGCCAGCTGATTGGTCACGAAAGTCTCCCAACTTCTGACTCGGACCGCTTTTAGTTCTTTCTGAAATCTTTCCTTTGCCTCCCGGTATAGCAGTAACCATCTCTGCTTCTCCCACCAGACGACACTGCGCTGGTAGTGCCTTCGCAGCCTCCTGACAGACTGACGCAGCTCCTGCAACTCAGCAGACCATGGTGTCGGCGAGGCCGCCATGGCCCTCCTCCTAGCTGGCACGGCCGCCTTCATCGCTCTAGTCACTGCACACACCAGTTCCTCCGCTCTGTTGCCAATGTCAATTTGTCCGTCACCTTCCGGTAATGGCGGAATGTCACACTCTCTGGCTAAGCGTTCCCAGTTGGCTTTTCTGAAGTTCAGCTGCACTTCCCACCCCATGGCCCAGTGGCACTCCCTGCTCCCTAAGGTAAAAGTGATAAGGTTATGATCGCTTGTGGTGGCACTGTCTATCACCTTCCAGTTCTGTATTAGGTTTGCCGCATTTGGCGTGACCAAGGTCACATCGATGTTCGTGCCTTGCCCCCCTCCCGCCGCATAGGTGGGAGAGTTTCCCGGTTTGTTTGCCACCACAAGCTGCAACGACATAATCACTTCTTCCACCTTTCCACCATTTTCGTCCCTTGTGCCACTGTACCATAGGGGGGACTTCGCATTTATGTCCGCAGTTATGACAACTCTCCGTCCCTGCAACGCCATAGCTACTCTCGTTAGATGGTCTAAATGTATATCAATATCATCTCCATATTGGAAATACATGTTGATGAGTATTATAGTGCCTGCTGGAGATTGCAGTTCTATGACGTTGCAGTGACTGTTTGAGTACTGCGAAAGTAAGGTTGCCTGTAGTTTTTTATTGGTGATTACCACAGCTGCTTTGGGGACATCCCCACAGCTGATAACTTGCCATGTGGTGGCCACAAAAGCAATTTTGCCAGCCAGAGAGTAAGGCTCCTGCAAACAGAGTACATCCAGTCTCCTCTCCTCCACTTCCCTACGGAGTTCCTGCATCACAAGTCGACTGTTGTGCGTATTTAGTTGGCCAACAGATGTCCTAGTCGTCATGGGTAATATGTATGTACTCGGTCTTATGGCCAGGTCTTGTTCCGATCGAAAGTTATTCTTCCATTTGCCAACACTGATTGCACGTAAATATCCTCTAAGTCAAATTTCTCTCCTCGTCTTTCAAACAGTTTCTTTAGCAGGTCACGCAGGGCTCCGAAGTCCGTGGGGAGATTCACCGACTTTAGTTGTATTCTATCTACAGCCTCCATCACCGAGAAGGTTACCTTTCTACCGTTCTCATGTCCAATTCGGACCACATGTCTCAAGGCAGTGGTCAGGGTTGCCGGCTGCTCCAGTCTTGCCAGTTGCATCGTAAATTCGAGGTTTGGGTACACCCTCACCGGATCAACAGGTGGAAGCCTGACAATTGATGTATCAGTGGTGCAACTTACACTCGAACTTGTGACTACATTTTCTTGTATAGGTGGTTTTTCAGTTTTCTCCTTGGGGGTTGCCACTACCACAGGATGCCCTTGCCGTGGATGGTCTGTTTTCGGCTCAGATCCCCAGCTTCGAGGGGAGGGAGCCATGAGTGGCATGGGAAATTCAGTTTGCTGCCCTTTGTCTACCATGTATGCCTCTGTCTGGACAGCAGTGTCTGCTGTTTCGACTTCTGAGCTCGAAAGCGATCTCAAAAATTCCCTGAACTTGTGAGCCCTCATAGCATCCCTCCTTCTCTTGCTCGGGGATTTTCGGTTTGGCATCCTGTAGGTTGTGCCAGACTCAGCCATAATCAATTCTAGATATTAGGCGTTGTTCTAACATCCTGTATGTAGGGCAACTCCGTCCTGTAGCTCCACATGGTTTTTTCCCTCTACTCTTACAGGGAATACAAACACTAGCAGCCTTGCAGTCCTTTCGTACATGTCCGTTTTCACCGCACTTGGAGCACGCCGACCCCCTGGTGCAGTGCCTGAGTATGTGGTCCAAGTCCCCACAATTGTGGCAACGAGGTACCACGATGTAATCTCTTACATTGATTGCATGGAACCCGACGTATAGTCTGCCCATTCCAGTGATTTGCTTCCACATTTGTGGATTTACCTCGGCCACGTGATGGACAACGTCCCGATCACGGGGTCCTGTTTTGAATTTGAGTTTAAATTTATTATTGAATTCGTCAGCATTCATACTTTCAAATTCTGTCCCCTTATTGTCTCGCTTAACTCGTCGTTAGTCATGATAGTTGGCACATCGTACAATATCACCAAAGGATTCCTTTTCCTTGGAGGTTCACATTTCATTACAGAATTCAGTTTTTGGTTTTTCAGTAGTTTTTCTTTATCTTCCTCTGAGGCTACTTCTACTATTACAGAGTTCTTACTGGGTTTAACTTTCTTGATTCTTATTTTATCCTTTACAGGATCTATTGTAGTAGTTAAAAGTTCTTGTAACTTTTTGACACTTGTGTCCTGTCCTGGCAGCGTCCGAAGAAAAACTGCCGTGTCTTGTCTCTTGGCTACCCTATCGATTGTATCTTTTGTGGTAGTTGGCTTGATGGGCGCTTGCGCAGCCACTGCCGCCCAGGATTTGGCTGGTTGTTTTCGCAGCCTGCTGTTTTCTTTCTCTAATTCCTCTAAACGGCCTTCTAATTTTGCATGGGCAATAGCCCAGGCCGAGAGTTCATTTTTAATAATGGTCAAGGCCGCCTGACTGATCTTACCATTTTTTACATTCTGATCAATCAGCAAGGCGATTCTATTATGCCTCTGTGCAACGGTTTCAACATCTGCCTGTCCCACCTCGTCCTGTGGAGAGGGATCAGGCACAGCGGAAGCCCTCGAAGGCGCACTCGAATCACTCGTTATAGTTGTCGCCATGATTAACGAGTGATAAAGAAGAAAGTGGGA